>NW_022900926.1:186460-236502 GCF_012274545.1 Fukomys damarensis
AAAAAAAAAAAAAAAAAAAAAAAATTGAACACAGAAAGCTGGTTGCCCTGGCACAGGCCTGTAATCTCAGCACTTGGGAAGCTGAAACAGGAGGATTGCTATGAGTTCAACAACAGCCTGAGTTACAAAGTAAGCTCAAGTCCAGAATGAATTTTGGAGTTACCTTCTCTATTTTGCTCAGGATGAGTTCTTTGGCAAAAGCTTGGAAGTTATCAGCAAAGTCCACTACAGCATAATGTGCTTGCATCAACATCACAGAGGAACAAAAGAAGTCTAGAAGTCTACCTAGAAAGCTTTGTTGTGCTCACAACGAGGCATTGTTCTCTCCTATTTGCAGGTCTTATACGTGTTTCTGGCGTGTGCCACCTGCCACTTGTCTAAGTTGCTCCACAAGTCATTTAGCTATTAGTGCTCTTCACCAGTGGGTTGAGTTAAAGAATCACAATCTAGGGAAGTTTTTCAGGGTCGAAACTGAATAATCTAAGGTACAGAATGTTATAGGGATTAAAAATTAGCCATTTTCTTTTGTTTATTCATTTCCCCCATTAATTCACCTGGGAAGTGTTTATTAAGCATCCACTCTCAGAGGACTAGATTGCCAAAAGTTATTCATAATAGTCTATCCAAATATCAAATTTTTAAACTTGAGAAAAGAGTAGTCTGTTTACTTTGACTAATGCTAATCCTAAAAACAATTTATAACATCGATAGGATGAGATGCATTGATAAAGCTCTAGTAAGATCAAATGAAAACATTTAAAGGGAATCAAGACTTTAAACAGTTTTTATTTCTGTGATCACTACCCTGAATTTGAAAGATTTCCTAAGCATCCTGTTACTCATCCAAGCCTTCAAAACTGTTTCATAAAAAGCTTGACTGCTCTAAGAGACCATTAAAAAGGTGCTTGGAGTACTTGCTGTTTGTATGTTTAATCTAAAAGTGGAATCATAGCATCATTTTTATATATTTTATAATTATTTTTGTAAAATAAATTTGGCTACATATAAAAGTAATTATATCTTGCTTCATATAGTAACTGATTGCAATTAAGCACAAGATGAATATTATAATGTATAAAATGTATAAAATACACAAAGGAGGCTAATATTAAACTTTAGATTGAGAATAAAAGGTGCATCATATAATAAAATATATAAATGTTAGTATTCACATAGATTTTAAAGCAAATACTTATGGCCACTTCTCTAACTGTAGAATAAGGTTATATGAGGAAATCCAATAAATTACATCTCTATTTCTTGCCAAGTTTGAACTGTTTGAGAGATACAAGCATGCTGACAAGAGAGTTACCTGTCTTATTCATGAGATAATCAGAGGACAGGGCTTCCACCTGAGGCACTGAACATGAGTATATGTAGACTGATTCATTAAGATTGGTCACCTGGTCCTGGAGGCCTCCCGCTGTGCCAGTGGGTCGCACAGTGCATGAAATAAGCCAGTGGTGCCCACTCTGAGACACCAGGTACAAGAGAAGAAGGAGCTCAGTAAGGCAAATCTGCCCACCTGCAATACCTGAGGACTTTCCCCTGTGATGAGACCAAGTAGTACTTAACCCTCTGACCGATGTTCACCTTGCTTAATACTGTCTTGGGAATGAATATCTGTGTTACTCTCTGAGGCACTAATTCATGCATTTTCACCTACTCTCTAGTCTTCTATTTTTGTTGTTTTTTGAGACAAGATCTTGCTGTGTAGTTCAGTTTGGCCTTGAACTCACTGTGTATCCCAGAATGGCCTCCAATTCATGGTGATCTTCCTACATCAGTCTCCCCAGTGCTGGGATTATGGGCATGGGCCACCACCCCTGGCTAGTCTTCTGTTTTTTAATCCATTGCTTATCTATTCTCTGGTTTTAGAATTTTTCACTACTCTGAAGTATGCTTCCAAGAGCATCCTTGATATATCTCAGTGGATATGCGGAATGTTTACCAAGCAATGGAATTCTGAGTGAAAATCTTCACTGTATCTGTCCCAGGTAAAAACTGGAATTTGATGTAGCACAATAACAGAGAAACTTTACTCTCCACACTTCCCTTGCCCTTAAATTCAACCTCTATTTGTTCTTTGCCTCTTTAATTAAATCTTTGGTAGGCTCTAAACATTTTTGGTGTGAATCCCCTAGTCATTTTAAGCGCTAAGAATAATCTTGTTTTAAAAGTGAAGTATCCTTCCACAACAAAGAACACCTGAGAAACTTCATGAACGCCAAACCAGCACTACAAGGAATTCTAAACAATATCCTAGAAAAGGACAATGAAGGTCACAATACCATGAGACCCAACAGACCAAATCAAATAGGCAAGGCAAGAAACTCAAAGGAGAGGGGAGAAAAAGTAAAAAGAGTCAACAAAAGGACAATAACATGACAATAATAAGTCAGTACATATCAGTTATAACCATCAATGTCAATGGCCTCAATTAACCAATCAAAAGGAATAGACCGGCATAATGGATTAAGAAGCAAAACCCAACAATATGTTGTATACAAGAAACACACCTAATGCAAAAGGAAGCCCATAGACTGAAAGTGAAAGGATGGACAATTCTCCATGCAACAGGGGCCCAGAAAAAAAGCAGCGGCAGCAATCTTATTCGTAGACAAAGTAAATTTCAAACCAAAACTCATTAAGAGAGAAAAAGAAGGCCAATACATCCCTGTAAAGGGAACAATTCAAGAGGAAGAGATGACAATCATAAACATATATGCACCAAATATAAATGTCCCCAACTATATAAAACAAATATTAAGTAACATGAAAAACCAAATAAGCACTAATGCAATTGTAGTGGGGGATTTAAAAACCCCACTATCACAAATTGACAGATCATCTAGGCAGAAAATCAACAATGAAATAATAGAACTGAACCAAGCTTTGGAATACATGGACTTAATAGATGTCTACAGAGTATTCCACCCCACAAAATCAGAATATACATTCTTTTCGGCTGCACATGGATCATTCTCCAAAATAGTCCACATATTGGCTCACAGAACAGGTCTGAATAAATGCAAAAGAATTGAAGTCACCCCCTGTATATTATCAGATCATAGTGCAATCAAGCTGGAGATCAATAGTACAAGAAACTGTAGGAACATCACAAGCACATGAAAACTGAACAACACTCTCCTGAAAAATCAATGGATCACAGAGGAAATTAAAGAAGAAATTAGACAGTTCTTACAAATAAATGAAAATTCCAACATAACATTCCATAGATTCCCATCGAATCTATGGGACACGATGAAAGCAGTTCTATGGGAAAATTCATAACATTGAATGCCCACACTAGGAAAACAGAGTGAGCTCAAATAAACAACCTAATGATAAATCTTAGGCGCCTAGAAAAACAAGAGTGAGAAAAACCCAAAGCTTGAACCAGAGAGGAAATTATAAAGATTCGAGCAGAAATCAATGCAATGAAAACTAAGAAAATGATACAAAAAAATAAATGAAACAAAGAGTTGGCTTTTTGAAAGAATAAATAAAACTGACAAACCCTTAGCTAATCTTATCCAAAAAAGGAAAGAAAAGGCTCAGGTCCATGCAATCAGGAATGAAAAAGGTGAAGTCACAACAGATCCAAAAGAAATCCAGAGGATCATTAATACCTACTTTGAGAACCTGTACTCCAATAAAATGGAAAACACAGAAGAAATGGACAGATTTTTAGATACTTATGAATTACCAAAGTTGAAGAAAGAAGATAAAAACATTTTAAACACCCCAATTACAGTCAGTGAAATTGGAAATGTAATTAAAAATTTACCAACAAAGAAAAGCCTGGGCCCTGCTGGATTCACTGCTGAATTTTACAAGACATTTAGAGAAGAACTACTGCCATTACTCTTCAAACTTTTCAATGAAATTGAAAGGGAAGCTATACTTCCGAATTCATTCCTGGAAGCAAGTATCACTTTGATTCCCAAACCAGGAAAAGATGCACCTAAAAAAGAGAACTATAGGCCAATCTCCTTAATGAATATAGATGCAAAAATCCTTAATAAGATACTAGCAAACAGAATACAGAGGATTATCAAGAAGATCATACATCCTGACCAAGTCGAATTTATTCCAGGGATGCAAGGATGGTTCAACATACATAAGTCAATAAATGTAATACACTATATTAACAAAGTCAAGGATAATAACCATATGATCCTCTCAATAGATGCAGAAAAAGCATTTGACAACATTCAGCACCCATTCATGAAAAAAAGCATGCAAAAAAATTGGAATAGTTGGTCTATATCTCAACTTAATAAAGGCTATCTATGAAAAACCAACAGCCAACATCATATTAAATGGCCAAAAACTGAAAACCTTCACGTTAAAATCAGAAACAAGACAAGGATGCCCACTATCACTATTCCTCTTTGATATAGTTCTGGAAACACTAGCCACAGCAATTAGACAAGAGAAAGAAATTAAAGCAATAAAGATAGGAAAGAAAGAAGTTAAACTGTCATTATTTGTTAATGATATGATACTCTACATTGAAGACCCAAAAAACTCCACCAAAAGACTTCTAGACTTAATTGACAGATTCAGTAGAGTAGCTGGATACAAGGTGAACACCCAAAAATCAATAGCCTTCTTATACACAAATAACAGACTCACTGAGAGAGAAATAAGGGAAAAAATTCCTTTTGCAATAGCATCCAAAATAATGAAGTATCTAGGAATCAATCTAACAAAAGAATCAAAAGATTTCTACACAGAAAACTATAGCACTCTGAAAAAAGAAATTGAAGAGGATATTAAAAAATGGAAAGATATCCCCTACTCCTGGGTAGGAAGAATCAACATAGTGAAAATGTCCATACTACCAAAACTGCTATATACATTCAATGCAATGCCAATTGAAATTCCAACACTATACTTCACAGAACTGGAAAAAAGAATCCAAAAATTCATTTGGAACCATAAGAGACCTAGAATAGCAAAAACCATCCTAGGCTACAGACACATGGTAGTGGGTACAACAATTCCCAATTTGAAACTATACTACAAAGCCACTGTGATAAAAACAGCATGGTACCGGCAAAGAAACAGGTCTGAGGATCAGTGGAATAGACTGGAAGATACAAAAACAACTCCAGATGTACTCAGCTACCTCATCTTTGACAAAGGAGCTGACTATCCTCAGTGGAGGAAAGATAGCCTCTTTAATAAATGGTGTTGGAAAAAGTGGATTTCAACCTGCGCAGATTAAAACTGGACCCTTATATTTCACCATACACTAAATTAAAATCCAAGCCGATTAAAGATCTAAATATTAAAACAGAAACACTAAACTTGCTGGAAAATAAATTGGGCATAACTCTGGAAGACATTGGCATAGGAAAATACTTTATGAACAAATCCTCAGTAGCACATGAACTAGCAGAAAGAATCAACAACTGGGATCTCATCTTATTAAAAAGCTTCTGAACTGCAAAAGAAACCATCAGCAGAACTAAGAGACAACCTACAATGTGGCAAAAAATTTTTACCAGCTGCTCCTCAGACAAAGGACTATTATCTAGAATATATAAAGAACTCAAAACAATCAGTCCCCCCCAAATATAAAGACCCGACTGAAAAATGGGCATCTGAAATGAACAGACATTTCTCAGATAAAGAAGGAAAAGCAGCAAGTAAATATATGAAAAAATGTTCCACATCAGTGGTCATTCGAGAAATGCAGATGAAAACAACACTGAGATTCCACCTCACCCCACAAAGAATGGCTGCTATTAAGAAATCAACCAATAACAAATATTGGTGGGGTTGTGGGGAGAAAGGAACCCTTCTCCATTGCTGGAGGGAGTGCAGACTGGTGCAACCACTATGGAAATCAATATGGAGATACCTCAAAGAGCTTGGACTGGAGGTTCCATTTGACCCAGCCATCCCGCTGTTGGGTATCTTTCCAAAAGAATTAAAAGAATCATATCACAGTGATATATGTGCATCCATGTTTATAGCGGCACAGTTTGTAAAAGCTAAAACTTGGAAACAGCCCATTTGCCCATCAGTTGGAAACTGGATAAAGAAGATGTGGTTTTTCTATAAAATGGAATATTACTCAGCCATAAAGAACGAGAAAATAGATTCATTCATAGGAAAATGGTCACATATTGAAGATATACTCCTAAGTGAAATAAATAAGTCACACATGTGTAAATACCGAATAGTTTCTCTGGTGTGAATAAACTGTAATAGTACATAAGATCCTAATAAGATCACTGACATTGTGAAATGGGAAGAAAGGGGCTAAAGGTGTAGGGAAGGTGGGATGGGTAGGGGAAGGGAAATAAGGGAAAAGAAAAAAATGTGAGATAATGAAAAGATGGAAATAAAGTCTTTGTAGATGGGGAGGGGAGGAGGGGGTGAAGGGAGGGCAGGGGTAAGGGGAAAAAATGAGAATCAAGACTTGTCACGTAGAGGTACAAGATCCCAACAATGAATGTAACTGTACTGTATCCCTAAAATGTACCGATAAACTCAATTAAAGCTGAAAAAAAATAAAAGGTAAGTATCTTATTCAATGCAAAAATAAATAATTTATGCTTTATTTAGAATTAAACTTGTCTTTGCCTCTGATTTGTGTGTTCAAGGTGGAAGCTTGCACAGGGAAGTGGGTGTGTGATCTGTTTCTTTTCTGTCAATTCCATACTTTACATTCCTCTTTATTTTTCTGAAGCATAATTAATATTATCTTCATATTTATTTAGTCAAAGTACTCACTAAAGCTTTGTAACAAATGAACTCCTATTTATAAACAGCCAACATTATATAGAGTGTGCATCTATGTATCCATTCTTTTAATATCAGTGAATAGTATCAAGTACCTTTGTGTAAATACAGGCGTCAATGAAAATTCCTACAAATATTTAGAAATAAATAAATGACATTATATGTATTTTATATGCTCAACACGTACCTATTACTCTATTAAAGGTAAATTTATAAATATATACATTTTTTGTTCAAATATTTTGTTATTAAAGGTCTTATGATGCTGATTTTAATGTCAGACGTTGTGCACCAAACATTGACAGAAGCACATTAAACCTTCGTGTCATGCTCTCAACGCTCTGAGTCAGGCACCACTTGCTACTGTCCCCATTTCAGACAGGCAAGCTACTGAATGATGAAGTAAGTCGCTGTGTTCACATGGCTAACAAACTTCGGTTTGTCCTTAGTCCCAGTTTCTGTTGCTGCAAAGCCTATGGTCCCAAATTTGATATGATCCCGCCCCCCACAGGTAAAAGGAATACTGATCACGACGCTGAACTTATTCAGAACTCTTTATGTTTCTCTTTAACCTCTGCTTCTCTGTGGCTGTGCCCCAGCCCCAGGCCTCTGCTTCTGTTAAGTACAGAAGGGAGAGGCGGCCAGAAGAAAAGGGACAAGAAAGGTCTTACTTGATAGCCTCTTCTGCGTCCTGGGTTTGGCATCGTCTCTGATCACTGTAGAAGGTGGCCGTTTGTCTTGGGCTGTTTAAGGCTTCCCTCCACTCTCACCCAACCACCAGGTGCTCCTCCTGCAGCTGGCTCTGTTTCTGGCTGCTGCTCAGACAGCTGCCCGTGTAGCTGTTTGTTCTTCAGTTCCTCATTAGAGGTCAACTCCAACTTCTTCTTATGTTCTTTCAAAAGTTCTCTTCCTTGGTTTTGAAAGAATATCTTTTCTCCTTTACCTCTGTCCCCACCTCACCTTTCAAACCCAGGTTGGAGATGAAGGAAATTCCAAAATATTGCAACTTTTTCTAAAAGTTTCACTTAAATCGTCCCTTTCTTCTAGGCTCTCCAACACTGGAAATATTCAGAAGGTAGGTGATAACTCTGCGTCTTTTGCCTATTACAGTTGTATCAGTCACCTTCTTTGTGACTGACACAAAATATGATGCCCACAACATAAAGGAGGAGAGGTTTAATTTCATTTGCAGAGTTGAGGAATTCAAGCCATATATTTGAGGGCTGTTCCAACATAGGAGCATCATGGTGGAAAAGCATGGTGAAGCAAAGCTGCTCCGTTCTTGACAATCAGGAAGAAGAGCAGGGAGACGGCCAGAGGAAGGAGCCAGGGACCAAGGCCATGCCTCCATGACCCCCAGACACGACACATCCAGGAAGGAGCATGCTTTACTAATCTCCTAGAGGTTTCTTAATCCAGTGAAGCTGACAAATCAGGATTGATGTTCACAAGAAGCCTCTCCAGGGTTGTAAACTAGTGAGATTACAAAACTCATGGTCTTGTGGAAGTGCTGCAGAGTGGCTGTCATCTGAGGTTTATGTTGGCTTGGCAGGGCAGCTGCCCCACAGTCCTGGGGCCATGCCACTCTGTGTGAAGGTCCAGGCACTGCCACTGTTGGCCACAGAATAATGGGCTGCTTCTGCCTGCTTCCTCAAGGAAATCTCATTCACAGAACAGCAACAGCAAAATGAACGGAAATACTGTGTGGCTGTTTTTTATTTCAGCTTTTGAAAGCAGTGTCCATAATGGTCAGTCAAGAGTATGTGTCCATATGCCCCACCAAGCCACAAAACTCTTTTTAGTAATTTCTTCATAAATGGCCCAGGCTTTTGCTTTGGGATATAGGAATATTTAACATCTCTTGGTTTTTTGTCTTGTTGTGGTTTTTATTAGAAATGCATTAAAATTAACTCATGACAAATGGACAGCTCTATGATAACAAGTCTTCTAATGCATAATTAGTGCATGTATTCAGATTTTCTTTTATATGCTTTATAAGCATTATGCTATTTTCTATCTGTTATGCTCCTTTTTAATTGTTGCTTATGACCTCCAGAAAAAGACTTAAGAGAAACCATAGAATGGATTTTGTCCTTGACTTTAATGGGAGTATGAATAAAGTTTCATTGTGATATCTAGCATTGGTACAGTGGATTGACTAATGGTCAACTTGTAATGACCAGCTGAACTGAACCAGCATGGTCTGGGTGTGGAGGATCTATCTGAAGATTGCTGCCAATAGCCATAAAAAGAGAAGTGGAGGGAAGGATAGGGGCTATTGATTTTCTAGGAGAAGCTTGCTGCGGATAATTTTCCTGATGCAAACTAGGCTGTTCACAGAGGAGGAGCTCGGGACCTGGCTGTCACTGGGAATGGTGGCTGCTTTTATCAGGGGAATCTCTGACCTTTGCTATGAATAGCACTTCCTGGCTCCAATGTGCATCCCTCAGCTTGGTGGCACAAATCCTTCATCTCATGAGCATAGATTTTTCTGGCTTCCATCACTGGCCTTTGGGCCTTCCAGGTGCAGATCGTCAACACAGAGAAGCATGAGGCATTGCTGTGGAGGACATTGCTTTGGACTCTAAGTCTTTAGCTGGACACTTGTGGGAAACTGCTAGGATCTAGGCCCTCAGATAAATGTTTTGAGCTTCTAGTGTGTGGTTAATCTCACGCACTCCTTTGCATTTGACTCTTTGGGTAATTATCATAAAATAACCTTATAAGTTACATGTCCTGTATTGAATGTATTCCCTTGCCCAATCTTGCTGACTACAACAATTGGCTTAAAAGTTTGAATGGTATATCCATTGTCTAGAACTACCATAACCAAATGCCACAAACCAGGTGTCTTATAGAAACAGAAATTTATCCTTTTGGTTCTAAAGGCTTCAAGTCTAAAATCAAAGTGTTGATTTCTCAAGGCTCTAGGGGAGGAATATTCTTCCTTGACTCTTCTAGCCTCTGGTGCTTGCCAAATTCTTTTTTGTTGTTGTTCTTTTTGTTTGTTTTGAGAAGGGGTCTCACTATGTAGTTCAGACTGGCTTTGAACTTACTATGTAGCCTAGTCTGGTCTTGAACTCACAGACGTTCTCTTGTCTCAGGCTCCCAAATTCTGGGATTACAGGCATGTGCCACTACACCCAGCTGACGATCAGTTCTTGACATTCCTTGGATTATAGATCCATCTTCTCTCTTTCATGACATCTGTGGTGTATTTTTCTGTGACCAAATTTCCTTCTTTTTATAAGAATACAAGTCATATTGGATTTAGGGTCCACTCTAATCCAGTATGACTATATATTGAATATATTATATTGGCAAAGACCATGTTCCCAAATAAAGTTATATTCACAGGTTTCTGGTACACATAAATTTTGAGAGACACTATTCAGTCCAGTACAGGTAGACAGATCAGTCAAGAGAAGGATGTTTCTTCTGTTAGTTTGCAAATGGCTTTAAAAGCTGAATATTAAATTATTAAAAATGGTTCTCCAGTTTTGAAGCAAAAAGAGGTATTGCATTTATCGAATATGGAAGCTTGGATTAAGAGCTACTTGTGATGTTATATTGGATTAAATATGCTGACTAATTTCATTTCACCAACAGGTTATTGGAAAGAAACCTCATCCTTACTCAAAACTTTAGCTGGATATAAATTTCTAGGATAGAAATAATATTCTCCCAGAACTGTGAAGACCCTGTTCCACTGGACTTTAGCACCCATGCTTGCTATTGGGATGTCTGGTGTCACCCAGAATCTTAATTCTAAGAAGTGAATTTTTTTTTTTTTCTGAAAAACTTTTGGAATTTTCCTCATGGCTCTGTAGTGAGCTAGAATTTCTTTTTTTTTTTACATTAAGTTTATTGGTATATTTAAATCAAATTATACAGCTACATTTTTCATTGGTATCTTGTACCTTTATGATGTGTACCTTTTGATATGTCTTGGTTCTTGTTTTTCCCCCATAACTGTGCTTCCCATACGCCCTTCACCCCCTTCACCTTTCCCTATTAGAATTTCAACATGACGTGCATGGATGTGGATCTCTTCTCATCCTAAGTACTTATCAGTCTGTGGGTGCTATTGTTTTGAAAATTCTTTATTTATTAATGAGCAGTGGGAGAATTTCTTGAAATATTTTCTGATAAATTCCATTCCACTATTTTCTCCATACTGTGTTTCTGGAAGCTAATTGAATTTGGATCTCTCTGGTCTTCTAATTTTCTTCTCAGTTGTTTGCATGTCTTTATCTTTTAACTTACCTTTTTTAAAGGTTTTCAACTTTATTTTCATCCCAACTATTTATCTAAAACCATTTATTAAGTACACACTATGTGGCAAAACAATTTTCAGTGCTTGTGACAATATCAATGCATAAAGCAAAGGTTTCTGCTCTCTGGAAGATTATAATGTATTTGGATGAGACAGATAATAAAAATTGGATGTTGTAAATAGGAAAATCAGAACAGTCATGGGCCTCATCAGCACGATGCATTGGTCAACAAAGAACTATGTTCAAAGACTCTGTCCAGGAGGTGACACTGCAGAGATGGTAGCTGTCTGTGTGTGGGTGCCCTTGGCCATAGTCACAGAAGGAGGTAGAGCTCAGCCAGGCGGCTCTCAGAACTATCCCCACCGTTAAGTGACACTTGATTGACATTAAAAGTTGCATAGAAACTGTTTCCAAAGGTAGATGAGGTTAAGGGGGTTGAAAATGGCTGGATAAGAAAGGACTGCAGCTTTACAGTCAGGGTTCAAGATAGGATTCACAGAAGAGACTTTTGGATGAAGACTTGGATCAGGGTGGTAGACGATCTTCTTTGGCAATAATGTTTTCAGTGGCAGCTGGAAGAGCCAGTGAAAAGGACTCAGTTAGTGCACTTGGAGCACTGGGTTAATGCAGGAAGTGGCTGTGGTCAGAGCCGAAAAAGAGGGAGAGGAGGAAGCAAGTTATCTAGGGTCTCGGCCACTGAGACACTGGGGAAGTTCTGAGTTTTGTACTGGGTGAGCTGATAGTCATTGAGACTTTAACCAATACTTTATTCAGAATAGGCTGGGGTGAGGCAAAGATGCAAGCAGGCACAGCAGTCAGGAGGTCATTGCAAACCACCCACAATGACTGCAGTCGCTCAGATCAGGACATGAGCAGGGAGGGCTCAGCAGTTCTGTGTGAGGAGCTGCTAAAGTCTGCATATATTTTGAATGTTCAGTCAACAAAATTTCCTGAGAGGATCCAAGAGCCGAGAAATGTATTGTATGAGTAGCTGCCACTGAGTGAGATGGGGGAAGGCTGAAGGTTGAAAAGGATTTGATAAGACAAGACTTGTAGTTTAGCTTTCTCTGGATAAAAATTGTGTGACAGTGAGAAAGGATTTTAAGAAATTTGCTCATTGTCCATGTGATTGTAGGACTGGCAATCCTTACTGTTCAAACTTCAAAGTATTGACTGGCAGGCTAGAGACCCAGGGAAAAGTCAGTATTACAACTTGAGCCCAGAGGAAGCCTAGAGTTAGAATTCCCTCCTCCTCAGGAAAACTCAATTTTTCTTACATTGACTTTATAAGGCTCATCCCTGTTATGGAGCTTTTCTGCTGTACTAGAAATGTTAGTCTTGTCTTTAAAATGTCTTCCTAGGAACATTTAAACTGGTATTTACCCTAATACCTGGTCTATGGTCTAGCCAACAGTCTCCATGTGTTAGGAGTGCTATAACACACATTGGCTTGAGTGGCTTAAACAACAGAAATTCCTTTTTGTAGTTCTGGAGGCTAAGTCCACCAGCTGATTTGGTTCCTTTCTTCCTTATCTGCAGGTGACTTCCCTTCCTCTGTGTCCTCACAAGGTGGAGAGTGTGTGGTGTCTTCTCTTGTTCTTATGAGGGAGCGAACACTGCAGAATCCAGGCTCATGGTCCCGTTTGAGCTTAATTACCTCCTAAAGACCCTGTCTCCAAGCACAAGTGGTTAGGGATGTAGTATAAATGTCAAGTGGGTGAACGTCAGGCCATAATGTTATTGGGTATTGCAGTGACCAGGAGTCCTTCAAAGAATTGGATGGAATAATCAGTGAAAATTTAACATTTATTTACGGCAAAAGAAGGAAAAGAAACACAAAAGAAGTTCTCAAGAAGAAGAAGTGCTCTGGAAAGAAGTGCTCTTCAGAGTGAGTGCGGGCCAGTCAGAGTAGGAAGAGAAGTTCACCCTGCAGAGAGAGGGTGGCTGCTGAAACAGCAGCCAGGAGCTCCCTGAAGACCACCTTTCGGCTCCCCTTCTAATGTCAGACCCAGGGTATCCCCCAGAAAACCTGCTTGATCTCCTGCCAGAAGTTGGTTCCAGGTGCAGGGCTCAGCTTGATCTTGGGAAGACTGCACCTCCTGCTTGGTATCAGGAGCAGGCTGCCAGCCCCTGAGAGTGGTCCATAGTTTCCACAACTGACAGGCCACACCCGGTGGCCCAGACACTTGCCCTAATTCCAGCCTCGGTAGTATCAAGTTGATGCAGGAAATGAACCAGGATAGAGGTCTGCCGGTATCCAAGTACAAAGTAGGTGTAGACACAGGGCCTGGAGTTTGGGAGACAAGTGCACAGCTTTAGGTATATGAATGGCATCGAAAGGATCTCAGGGCTGGTTCTGATCACCAAGGGAGTGAGGACAGATGGAGAAAAGGACCAGAGACTGAGTCCTGGGATCAAGAATTAGAGGAAAAACCAGCAATGGTGCTGAGATGAGCATCTGCTTACACTGGAAGAAGAAAAAGGAGTATGAGGTTTTAAAATTGAGTGAGGAGAGTATCTTAAGGAGGATGAGTGGTCAGCTGTATCCCCTAGTGTGCGGCTCAGGTAAAATTAGGAATAAACTGAAGATTCTGCTCAGCACGTGGTGCCTTACAAGGTCTCCTGTCAGGGGTGCAGCCCCACTAAGGCGGGCTGAGGTTTCCCGAGGGAGGGTCGGAAGCTGGCCTCAGTGCAGGCTCATTCTCCACGGGTCCATGTTTGCATGAGGCAATGTGTGTGCACCCCGAGGCGGGATCTGGAGCCGGGAGTGTCAATCCCTTTGTAAAAGATATGTGAGATGCAGGTGCAGACTCCTTAGATCCGAGTGCACACTACTCATTTATTTGCATCTTAAATTTTAGTACTAAATTATGAGTGGATGCCAGGTTTAGTTCTTTTTCCTCTTCCTTTTTAGCCCGAGGCAAACAGTAAGGCCCCTGTACTCGTTCCTCAAGGACCCAGCCTCGGACCCCTGGAGGACACGAGCTCCAGAGGCCTCTTCCGTCGTCTCTCGCCCTTCCTGGGCGGCCTCCTCTGCATCTGCCAGAGAACAGTGACCCCTCCTCCTTACCCAGGGTCTGGACCCTGCACAGACGCTTGGGCCAATCCCAGATGAGCTTGTTTCTTGTTAAACTCTCCCGGAGACCAGGCGGTTCACCTCTGCAGCCCCAGAGCTGCAGGTCCTTCCGGAGAAGCCGCCAAGCCACAGCTGCTCGGGCGAGCGAGGCTCTGCTCTGAGAAATCAACTTTATAGGAGGCACACAGTGCAATAAACGATCTTTAAAGGCTTCTCATTTACATTTTAAAAATTTATTGCTATGTTAACAACACATACCCGCCGCTGGCGGCAAGCAGCGCTTGAATTTAGGATCCGGAGTTAAGCCAGCAAGGAAGGCGACGCTTGACTCCACACGGGTGGCATCAGCGCGGGCGGAGAGGGCCGGGCGCGAGAGGCTGACTTAGTCTGGCCAGGGCCCGACAGCCCCGGGGCCAGAGAAAGCTGCAGCTGCTCACCCAGAAAAGGAGCTCTCAGGACTTCAGGACCAAGGGCGCAGCCCGGCCGAGCCGGGCCTGGCCTGGCCGCCCCCAGAAAGCATGCTGCCCACCGGTGGCAGCAAAGACTAAAACCCAGAGGGGCACACCGAGCCGACCCCAGGTCCCGCTCTGGCAGTGTCCTCGAGGAAGCCCGGAGCTGTGTCCCCCTGTCCCGGGCACCTGTCCAGCCAGCCAAGACGACAACCCAGGTTAACCATCAGTACCTGAAAATCGGAAGAAGTTTTTCTGGTTGCTTGCACCAGGAGATTAATACTGCAAACAATGGGAATGTTGAATGAATGAATAAATGGTGAAAAAGTCAAAATACGTTTAAGGAAGACTTTGTTTATGTGCATTTTAATTAGATTTGGTAGACATGATAGTCTCTGTAATTACTATTCTCGAGGAAAGAAAAATGTATGAAAGTACAAAATGATTACTAATGTCTTGCCAAAATTGTTATATCTCCCCTAAAATTCTAAAAGCAAATTTTTTGCTTCTAAGAATATAGGAAGAAACTGTGGTATTTACGCACAGTGGACTACTATTCTACCATAAAAAGATAAACTTCAGCTATTTGTAAGAAAATGGAGGCAAGTTGAGAACATATGTTAAGTGAAATAAGTCCCTTACACGAGAACCTCAAATTATAAGTGAAGAGCAAAATAAAATGTAGATAATAGGATGTAAGAAGAAAGATCATTCTCAAGTGGGAAGGGGATCAGGGGACAAGGGAAGGGAGAGAAAGGGGATCAAAAAGGGAGCTGATAGGGCCAGGGATTTAGCTCAGTGGCTCTGCCACCTGCCTCACAGCACAAGGTCCCGAGTTCGATCCCCAGTACCAAAAAAGGAAGGGAGCTGAGGTGTGTTATGCACATGCACCAACTGCACACAAGGAATGCAAACATAAACATGTATTAGTAAAAAATAATATATGTTGATATTGTCATTTCATAATTATGTTCAGTAAAGTGATAAAATACATTGTAGTTGGCTGCTTATATTTTTTACTGTTGTACTAAAATATAACATTCATGTTAGCATGTCATAAAAATGTTCTAAACATATTCCTGAGAGTCTCAACCACAAGGCTATAATTTCCCACAAGGTGGCAGCATTTCACAAACTACAAATGAAGGGCATTTTTCTAAAATCCCGGGCCCACAAGTAACTTGTTCTGTTGTGTAGCTCACATGTATATATTTTATCTACTCAGTTAAAATGTTAAGCACTAGCCCATTCCCCCTCATGAGAAGAAAACACTGATGCACTACAGCGGTTTTGCTCAAGCCTGGAATCACTCTGTGAGAAGTTCCCTCCCTTCTTTGCAGGTGGCTGGTCCACTGAGCCCCCGTGGGTTTTCTTTCAACAGAACAATGTGGTCCAGGATGGATTTTTTCATGCTTTTTCTAAGCTTCAGAAATTGAAACTATCTTTAAAAGATTTTTTTTTTTAGATACAGGTTCTCTCTATGTAGTTTAGGCTGGCTTTAAACTTGAAGTGATACTCCTGCCTCAGCCTCCTGAGTGCTAGGACTACAGGCTTGCACCAGCACACCCAGCAAAACTGACTTTTTTTGAGTATTAAAAAGTGATTGTACTTTTACGGCACCAAGTTCACTTTTATCACATTCATTTTATGGTCTGTTTTGTCACTAAGTACTAACAATAGGTCTATAGCCAACAGTTAATGGATGTGTCTCACCTTGAGCATAAGTACATTTCAATGCATCCTACCAGGATATAAAAATATATATTGTTAAATAACATTAAAGGTAGATACCATCACCTTCTATTCCTACATCTAAAGCACAAAATATTTTCTATTTCCCTGTGCTTCTTTAGGAACTTTATTCAATGTATGTATGCAGTTCTAATTAATGTGCTCATACCATTTTAAAATGTTTACTTATTACTTCATTAACAATTATTATTTCACAACACAATTTTTAGGCTTGTCTTTTTATGTCTCAATATTGAGTTATAAAGATAAATTATGATTTATTTTATTTCTAGAGTGAACATTCAGGTGTCCACTCTTGCCTGTTAATTAGTGGATCTTCTGGATATGCTTCAATTCAGATATTTTGCTGAATTTTGTATGTAAAATACTCATATTTTCCAATTCAGATGTCTCGAGTTTGATTCCTGACACCTGCCAAAAACCTGTGATGGGGTTGGGATGTCAAGGGTTTTGCTCCAGGAGGTTGACTTGAAAGAGTTTAAAAGACAAAATATGTTATTATTGCACAAATTATATTATTCTGCAATTGGTTTCTTCATTCACAATGTATGCAGGGCTTTTAAAATGCATATTCAAATAAACTTCACATTTTAAAGTGGCTCAATAGTCTTTCACTGAAAAACTATCAAAATTTATTTAATTGGGGTTTTTTTTGGTGGGGGAGTTCTGGGGATCTAATTCAAGATCTTACAAAGTGACAGCATCACTGAGCTAAATCTCTGGACCATATTTAATTGATTTTTGTGACCATTTAAGTTTTAATTGTGTTATTTTGAGGAATATTGTAAAGAACATCTTATATATAAATATGCCTCTGTATGGTAGAGAATTTATTAATGAATTTACATTATTAGCAGTGGAATTCCTAAGACAGAGACCATCTTTTTCTTTAAGTATGGTAACTATTGAGAGATGGCCTCCAAGAAAATTGTTCCGAAGCGGGGTGTGGTGGCGCATGCATTCGGGAGGCTCAGGCAGGAGGATCGCTGTGAATTCGAGACCAGCCTGGGCTACATAGTGAGTTCCAGGTCAGTCTCAACTACAGAGTGAGACCCTGTCACAAAAAAAAACAAAAAACAAAAAAATTGTTCTGACAACCTTCCATCTATAATACATGATAATTCCTAGCTCCAAACTGACATATTTAACATACTTCACAGGTCTGAGCAAATCTCTCTCTTTATAATTGGCATCTACCCTGTCCTTCTTTTTTTTTTTTTTGAACTGGGGATTGAACTCAGGTCCTCGCACTTGCAAGGTAGGCCACTGAACCGCTGAGCTAAATCCCTGGCCCCTTCCCCTGTCCTCCTTTTTTACATCTTATTTTGATCAATTCCCTGGAAAGACAGGTCTATGATTGCAACCTGGTCTTTGGACTGAGATGTCTGTAAGATTACTTAAACTCTTTTTTGGAACTGTCCCTCTCTCAAGGTGAAGTAATATATGGTCAAGGTTATGACAAAAAAGTGTTCACTGAAAATTATAAAAATTTGTTTTCTTCCTGGTTTTCATTGCAGGTGAGCTGGTGTCCTAGTAGCAATCAGGGTGCCTGGATTTATCGCAACTTGGCCACTGTAGGACGGGCAACTTTCAGCAGGACACTCTGCCATCACTCTTTAATTCTCTCCTCAGTAATGGTCACTTGCCTCACAAGATTGTTGGGTTAAAAAAAATACTAACAGGGGCTAGCAACAGTATTTGGAATAGTGATTTATAGTTTCCAAAGATATCCATTATCTCTTAATCTTCATAATAGTCTCATATGGTAGATCAGACATTTTTATTAGCATGTTTTTAAAAAACTAATATATTACTAAGATTTGATAACAATATCAAGAAAAGCTTCTTTGAGAAGCTGAAAGTACTTCACAAATGTAACACCAAGGACAAGACATACAAACATTTTCCTGGCAAGGTACTTCAGAAAAGATTGCAACTATATGGCATTTCTCTTTCCAACGTTTCTAGGGATGTTGGCTACAAGAAGAAGAGTTCTGTGACCAAAACTTCTCTCTCGCTCTTCGCACTAAAATTCTCATGTGTGTGAAAGGTTAATTATCAGAAAATAGATGTGTGTGTGTGTGTATGTGTGTGTGTGTGATCTGTAAGTGGGCACATTCTTTAAATACTTAGAATTCATCCTGCCTATGCCCATGGACAACAAGAGAGCATTTGCTGTCCTCTGTCACACTGGAGCCCTTGTTTGTGTGTCCAGTTTCTGGCTCCCATTTTCTCAGCTCCTTCATCTCAGCCACTGCTGTGGGACCTTGGGAAACCTATTCAGGCTCCATCACATACTGGGTTATTAGGGTGAACTCTGAGTACAGGACACCCTGTTCTTTAGAGGAGACGTGTCCTAGCAGAGTGACTTCTTATTTTGTTCCCCCATCCTTGAAGGACAAATGACAAATAGTGTGTGTGAGTGTGTGCGAGTGCATGCGGGTGGTGTTTTGGAAGGGTGCTTGAGAGAAAAAAATTCTAACATGAAAAGAAACGTAAGATATAGTTTCAACACTTGGATTATGCCTCTTTTAGCTACTGATCCAAAATACCCTTAAACTCTTTACTTGTTTTCGTCAAACAGAAAGCAAGAAAGATTAAATCTTAAAGTTTCTTGTGACTGTACTAATAATTGCACTACAATGAAGGAGTGAATTTTTCTCTCCAGCTTAGATTATTCCAGTAATATCTCTTAGACTCTCACAATTTCCATAATGTCAGATAAACAGTGCAACATGGATTTCTCACTTGGGGATCAAGTCTATTTGTTAATTTATCCAGGATTATTTAACTCCCATCCCACGAAAGGGAAGTTTGTGAACTTGTGTGTGACACAGCCTTTTGCTGCAGATACAGATGGGAAAAGTAAAAAAAATAACAGAGATAACTGCTTTATAACTGACTAGCTTTAGAGAAAATGGTTTCCAATGTAATTCAAGAGTAGTGATTGAGAGCCTGCTAAATTTCCTGCAGAAATTAAGGATTCCAAAGTAGGTGAGTTAGTACTCCTGTCTCAAAGTCATCCCCAGTTCATCCAGAATTTTTGAGCTTTTGACTTGGAGGGGAATTTGAGATTTTTACTCCATAAATTTCACTTTCTAGATGGGAAAATGTATCTAGTTATGTGAAGTGTAAGTGTTTCAGTTATTATTCTTTAGTTTCAAATGACAAGATGCGGGGGAGAGACTGAGGACAGTTTAGCTTTAGACACAAATGGATCAAGGAGGTCAAATAATTCCAATCTCTCTCCCTCCCCCTCATTCCCTCCCTCCTCTCCCCCCCACTCCTTCTTCTAGTTCAGTTTCATCTTGACCCCTTTACCTCTTACTTCAAACAAGTTTGCTTCATGTGTATGAAAGAGGATGGCTTGGGGCCCTGTGATTTACCAACCAAGCTCAAGGTCTTTCTGTTTTCCTGTGGGGCTGAAAGGACCTAGAAGGACTCTTAGGTCTCAGGCTTAACCTTTCCAGCGGCCTCACATATTTGAAGATTTATAAGATTACACCGTAAAATGGAGTTTCTGAGACAGGAAACAAGCCCTTAGACTATAAGATTCCCAACACCTGAGCAGGCTTTGTCTGTTAAGGGGTCTGGGGTCCACTTTTCTTAGCTGCCATGATGCCCACGATGACATTCAGTACAAGAGCCACTACTTTTCCTAGCTTAGATTTCAGTTATGATCTACAGTTCTATTATATATTTGCTTTAAAATATTTTACTTATTTAAAATTGTATTAAATACATTTTCATTTTATAAAATTCATTTCTAATCCTTTTGGAAACAAAGTCATTTTAAATATGATAAACTATACTGACCATCACCTCACTTTTCTTGGTGCTTATCAGCTTATCAGAGGCTCTCATTCAAGTTTAATATCAGGAGTAGACATAGGGACTTTTCAAATATTCTGGATTCCATTAGTTTCACACTGGAAATTCATGGAATTTGGTTCCCATGCTTTCTGTTTATCTGTGTATTTATAATGGATGGCTCTTTTGGAGAGAAATCCTCCAGCACAGACCCACTGCAGGTTGCATTTAATACATTAGGCTTCTACATTTTCAGTCATGCCCTTGGGTGTCTAACAAGCAAGAAACAGATTCAGTATACAGGTTTGCAGATCTAAAATAATGGTAAAGATGCGAAGATACTTGATTCATTTGTTTTTAGGTCCAAAATTTTCATTTTCTGATAATCTGATTTTGATTAAAAATGTACCATTACCAAAAAATTAAGAGACGTTATAAAGCATAATGTACTTCAGAGAACTGAGATTTCCCTATGAGAAACTCTTCTATGCGTGTGTATCTGCTGGCTGCATTCATGAGCTTGCAAGGATGTTGTTCTTAATAAGCTCTAAGCATAGGAATTAGGGCTGGAAGCCAAACCCTGAGTGTTGGGGGCCAAGGCCACTTGTATCTTGCTGCTCTGCCATCTTCAGCTCTTTATGATGTGACAGCTGCCATCGCTCTTTCCTTTTAACATCACACTGCAGGTTCCACTTCTAAAAAGGGTTCATACTCACATTCTCCATCTTCTTCTCACCTGAGATTTTAGGTGTGTGCAATTAACTTTAGCTATCTGGAAGTCTTATGTGGAGACTCTAATATCAAAAGAAAGCTTGGAAAAAAGTCATTACCATGCTAATCAAGATTTTAAGGAGATTCCTGGCAATGTCAGTTGCTCATTCAACTTTTATTAAACTCAAGGTACATAGTTGACAGCTACACCTGGACTTTCCTCTTAAAACTCTCACAACTTGAGCCAACAAGCTTCTGATGTCATCCTACAATAAAATCTGTGGGTGCAATGAATATTATTCCTCCACCTTGAATTCTAAGAATAAATAATTTCACAGTGTTTCTCAGTGGGAAGGGAAAGGGATAGGGATAAAATATGAGTAATCTGACACTGAATGCTAAAGGTTTTCCCCTAAATCCATTTGTCTTCACTAATGGGAAAACCTCTGAATCCTGATTTGTACTTTACTAAGACAACCTGTAAGTTTTTGGATACTTTATACAGGAAGGTGCTGTTACTACTTTGTGTATTCTTTTAGCTTTTCATTTTATTATTTTAAACCCTTTATTACAGAAAGAGTAAAAATAATCACTTAATTTATTATACCCAAAAATTAAAACAAAATTTAAAATAGTCATTCTCTTACTTGCTATGCTTTATCTGATGGAGAGAATGTAGTTTTGGCTTCAAAAACTTCACAACTTGATCTCTTACATTGAGTGGCATTGCTTTTTCCAACTCTTATGAAACAATGTTTCTTTTGTTGCTCTATCGGCACAACAGAACTGGGATTTTACTTTTATGTGGCTATGTTCTAGAATCTGGAAGCTTTCCTGTAACTGTCCTCTTGTCAATAGGAGAAACTGTATTGTATCAACAGAGCACTGAGTTGGTGAAATCACAAACAGGATAGACATTTATGAATATTCTCATATGACTTCAAATATTTTATCCCCTTAACAATCCTCCCCAGCAGTACTAGGATGGAACCCAGAGTCCTGGCACTGACACACTCCAACTCTTTTTAACTTTTTATTTATTTAATATTCCTTGTCAAAGATATAGACCATGCATGCATGTTGTTAAGAGTGAAATATTTGAGACTGGGGTTAAATTAGGAGACTGTTGTAACAATGTATGAAAGAGGTGACAAAGGCCCAGATTAAAAAAGGGATGAAAGAGAAGATCATGACAAAATTTTGGAAGAATCACAAAATAAAAGAATATAAGAAATTGAAGATGTAGAGGTGTGAAGCAGGTGAGGGAGTTGAGTGAGCCCCAGGCCCAAGTCACCAAAGGTGAGCAGCACCCTGAGAAATGGGGGGCAGGGGGAGGAGGCACAGAAGAGAAATGGGTTCCACGCAGGGTGAGTCGACTTCTGGGCCAGGTGGGCTGTCTCCTGGGCTAGAGATGTGGGCTAGGAAGTTATCTGGGTCCCATGAAGATGCGGAGATAGGTAGCACTGCATGAGGTGGTAGCTGGGAGAAGACAGACACTGGCCAAGCGCCCCACTGCAGGGAGAGGTTGAGAAAGACAAACCAGAAAAGGAGACATTGAATGGTCAGGACATCACAGTGGAAGCAGAAGGGTGCTTGTTTGTTTGTTTGTTTGTCTTACCGCAGAACTCTGACTCATTTGAATTCACGGAGGGAACTAAGAGGCACTTAGATGGGGAAAAATTAGACTAACTGCCATTAGGATGCAAGGAGATAAGCATTTAAGACAGTAATTAAGTTTGAGAGATGGGGTCATGATGACTGATCTGTGAACTATTTCAACAGATGGTCCAGTAGACACCAGACTTCAGTGGCTTCAGAACTGACAGGTCACTAATATCTAACCATTGTGACCATTATCACATTTTTCTTTAAACATTCAATTGTAAAAAAGAAAGAAGAAAGACATTGGTAGTGAAAAGAAAAAGTCAGGGTTGGGGACAAAGCTATTTTGCAGATTTATCTGTTTCAAAAGAAAAGGAGAGATGTGAATATTATATCCATACCTTTGTAACCACCCAGGCCCCTGAGCACAGTCTTATGTCCATAGCAATGTTTGATGCATCTTGAAATCACTGTAGCCACCTCGAAACCCAACATATGGCCTCATATTCCATTATAGAGAAACTGATTCCTCCTTCTGTGTTTCATATCACCTCTCAATAGCTCACCCTCCGGCAAGTACTTTAAAGAAATGGCCACCCCTCTAGAGCTTGAGTAGCTGCTCAGATCCTCCCTTCTACCCCTGGGAAACAGCCTAGTCCTCTCCTATGTAGATCCCACTCTCTAACTTTGAGCTACCTTCTACCTTGAGGCCATCCATCCCACAGATAAAGACCTAAGCTCCTTAACAAGGATCCGGATCACCTCCACATACATACAGGCAGAATCCTCTGTAGAAACGCCAAGGGACCATGTCCCTGGAAACTTCTTCCTGTTGCCCTTTTGCTGCTGCAGCTTCTCCTGCTCACCTAGAACAACTTTTTGTACTCTGAGTAGCTAGCTCCTACTCTTCTCTCGGGGGTTCTCCTAAACTTCACACCCATTATTTAGCCTTCTCCTAAACCTTCCTTTCCTCCCCCATGGGGGTTAAGTGTCCTGTGACATGACAGACACCTCATGCTGAAAAATGGCGTGATTCTTCCCCCTTGCTCTTAAGGTCGGGAATGATTGATTCATTGCTTGTGCCGCTCACTGGGCAGTGGAACGGGTTGGTAAAGGTACTTTAGAGAAGAGGAGCCACGCCATGAGGTTTGAGAAGCGGAGTGGGAAAGCGAGGGTGACACATCATGAGTTAACTTTGAATGCAAGGAGTGTCTCGGAGGAAGGAGGACTGAGGTGGAGACTGATGGCGGTGGTAAGCATGAAGGGAGTTTCAGAGTGGAGGCTCTCTTTCCGTCCTGAGCAGGTGGCTGGGCAGAGTGAATATTCAATCAAAATTTGGTGAAGGTGGTTACAGAGAAGAAATATATGAGATGCATTTGCTGGGAGACAAATGCATGGCTTGGGACAAAGTCCCTGCAACACTGCACTCTGTAGTGTGCCCACTCCCAAAGGCTTGCTCATATACTTGAACTTCTCTTCTGAAGCAAAGTTTTAGACATTTTCGCAGCAATTTCTTTGCCTAAGTGTGCACGTGCTTGTGCCTGAAAGTCTTTGCTTCTCCTCCAGGCTGCACCCTTGCCACCAGGGCCAGCACGGGTCATCAAGATGCTGCTATTGGTGGGGTTTAAGGAAGTGTGGCTCACAGTGAGGATGTCGGCACTGTGTGAAGAGTAGCTGTAAACCAGCTGGAGAAAAGCTGACTTTGTATTAGTCTCTTGTTTGCAAAGAATGACATAGCACTTGGGGAAGAAGGTGCAACACAGGATCCCATAGTTGGATATTAAGATAACAATGATCTCCACAGCAGGCAGATACTTGCCAAATGTGGTAGTATAGACGGGGATGAAAGTGACCCATGCTATGAAGTAAATGAGCATGCCAAAGGTTATGAATTTGGCTTCATTGTAATTCTCGGGTAACTTCCTGCCTTTGAAGGCAAATACGAAGCAGATGAAGGCCAGTATGGCAATGTAGCCCAGCATGGTGCCAAATGCCAGTGCAGACCCCTCATGGCATTCCAGGATGATGACCCTGGGCAAGGACACGTTCTCCCCCACCACAGGTGCTGCGAAGGTGAGCCAGAGCGTGCAAATGAGGACCTGGACTCCTGTGCACGTGATGATGATGGGGATTGGTCTATAGAGGCATTTCAGGGAGTTCTGCAACTTGGGGTCAAAGCTGAAAGCCAGCAGAATTTTCAGGGACTTCATCAAAATGCAGGAGACACACAGAGTAAAGCTCACACCAAATAGCATCTGCCTGGTTTTACATGTAAAGTCATGCGGTTCTCCGATGAAGAAGCCAGTGCTGATGAAGTTGAGGAAATGGCAGAGAAGGATCACATAGCAGAGCAGTAATCCCCCGGAAGATTTTACAACGGGTGTGTTCAGGTTTCGTGTAAATATTATTCCAATGGCCAGGACAAAGGCGATTCCCAGAAGGGAGAAGGCCACTAGTAGGACAGCCAAGGCATCGCCCCAGTTGAGGAACTCTATCTCCTTCTCCAAGCACCTGGTGCTCCTCTCAGGGGCCCAGTGAGTTTCATTGCTGCACAGGAGGCAGTGATCCATGTCTAAAGGACAGAGAAGACTCAGCAAACTTGCAAACAATTAAACCAGGCAATTTCCCACAATACCACAAATAAAACTTCCAGGGCACTGGTCCCAACCATAAAACACGTACAGGTAATTATCACAGCAGTTTCTTATTGAAATATTCACAGAACTCAGAGAAAGAAAAAGTGAAACAGCAAAGATGAGTGAAGAGGATAAGGGGGGAAAAAAGGAGAAAGACAAAAAGCCAGCTGGTCTCTGAGCCTTTAGGACGTTTACATTTCAGGATAGACACTAGCAGCTTATACGCTTGCTGTTACAGATGGCAGTTCAGGCATTCTGATAGGAATGAGTGATGTGGAATCAAATATAGCCTCAATTCCTGTCTTTTCTCTATCACCCATGAGTCCTATAAACTTGAACAAGGGCATTGCACTTTCTGATCCCATTTCCAACCCTCCTAACCCCAAGGGGTGCCACATTCAGAATACTGCACAGAGTAGACCCCTGGTGTGTGGGAGCTGCTATTATGAATAAGGCTGAAGTTCTTTGCAAAGCAGAGGCAATATGGCTAGATTGCCCCAAAAGCTTAAAGTCTCTTTCAGAAAGTGAGATAACACAAGATAATCATATCAGGACAGCTGATGAAGAATTAAAATTAATTTTTTCCTAAGAAGTTAGCATACTTGAGCCTTTCACATTGTCAGTGACAAAACAGAGCAGTGTTTATGCAAGTCCCACCTGCAAGGCAGAGTGGGATCTCTGGGACTAGGGTTGCCTTTGCTCTCTATTCCCATCACAGATGATAGATCCTGACACTTCGAAAGGCCTCTCTCAGGATATCATCTGATTATATGTAGCAAAAGTCAAAAAGTTCATTCAACTTTTTTAAATGTTCACATTCTCTTCTGTGTGAACCTCAAAGAAAGGTTGTATTTTTGTCCATAAACTTGATGACCCTTCCAACATCCTCTTTCAATACCCATTTCCCTACAAGTATCCTTCTCTGTCTTCTTTTTACCCCCAGCTGCTACTATCTGCCCTTTCTCTCCCTCTGTAGACATTTATGGTCTTGTCACATGGATGCCCACATGTGAGAGATGTGGGGGACAGAGGCTGAGCTTCTAGGTTGCACCCACTCCTGGCTTTTCCTCCACAGTGTCCTCATTGTCTACATTTGCACTGGCAAATGGAGCCCAGATTGGGCCTAGAAAGACTTTAATATCTTTTTATGGGAAATTACTGTGTTTATTTCTCCACTTGGAGGATAGCTGCTCGGTACTGTATTGCTGAAAAATTGCTCCCCAGTTATCTAATTGTTTGGGCAGCATGGTTCCTCTTGGGTTAGAATAAGTGGTATCTTAAAGGTGCTGACAGAACACAAACACTGGCATGTTCCATTGCCCTACTTCTCCCCTTGAAGCCAGTAAGAAGAAAGAATATACATTTGTGAGCGTGTATATACCTTCTGGCTCTGAGCTTCTGAGTTTTCACAGAAGATGAACAGGAATGTGGCAGTGAATGAAGAAACACGAAGCGTTCAAGTGGGTTTTGCTCCAAAGAATGTGCCAATAGTTCTTCGTAGGGCTTCTAAAGTTGCTGACCTCAGCCCTGTACTTTAATTTGTGTATTTTGCTCTGATCTTGCCAAACTGATAAAGATAAGGTGGGCAAACAGTTGGTGAGTAGCACCTCATCTCCACTAACGCCGGGTCCTCTTGTCTTACAGACGTTCCTTTCTTCTCAGACGCAACCTTTGCCTCTTGGTAAGGACATTAAGCTCTCTGGGACAGGCACACCTGCTTCTCAACAGGAGTCTCTGGGTTTCTACTATGTCGGTTTAGCTGTTTCAGCATTTGCTTATTTGTACTTCTTGAGCCACAATTACAAAGGATGGGCATACCGACAAAAGTTAGCGGAAAACTCACTGTTTTAGGACTTTTTGATGAGGAAGTATGTGTGAAGAAATTGCCTTTTCACTGGAAGTGAAACTCCTCTTATATCTGTATTATTTATGGATCATATACCAAATCATATATAGGAAATTAAGATAAAGTGAAATTTCTTAGGAATTTTACCTAGCAGAACATAGGAAGATTTTAAAATTCTTTTTAGATGAAAAAGTAAATCAAAATAGGATGCATGAAAACAAAAATAGGCCCAAGGAACTGTTTTATGTACCCATTCACGCTTCGTGTCCGTTATTACCTGTCTGATTACTGAAGTGATTTTCGGGGCAGCTCACACAGTCATAACAGCAAGTGTGTTGGCTTTTCGTTGTCTTCTTCATTTGTCCTGGGCTGCATTCCTTGGAGCATTTAGATAGAATTTGCTGCGTTGAAAGTGAAAAGAAATCTCAAAAATATTTTTTAAAGTATTCTAATTATTTTTAATTTAAAGATGTATTTAATAAATAATATTTTGATCATTTTAATACTACTAAAGTACTTTTGACCTCCTGAGATATAAGCAAGTTTAAAATATATAAAATGCTTCAGATGGAGAAACTGTTGTAGAAAGTATGTAGTTTTTGTCACATCAATAGCATCTGTAAGAAATCATGGCCATTGTTTCCATCAGACTGTTCTGTGAAGAAAGAGAAATGTATAGTAGTAAAAGAAATAAGGAGTTGGAAATTTCCAATACTATGCTGAATAAAGAGTTTTGTCAAATAAGAAAATAGTGAATTATAAACATATTCTTCAGAAGAAATTTCTTATCATATGCTCTAAGAAGCCTATCTAGCCTCACTCTAAAACAAAAAAATTGATAAATTTATAATCCAATCACTCTGGGAGGCTGAAGCAGGAGGATTGCTAGATCTAGACCAGCCTGAACTACTTAATGAGACCCTGTCTCCAAATTGAAAAAAAAAAAAAGGATTAGAACTGTGACTCAAATATTCAGTATTTTAGGTTGTCTTTTTAAATCACACTAATAGCTTTTTAGCTTTGCTTCTGATCCAGCTAATAATTCTTTCAGGAGGATTAGGCTGTGTCATTATGTTCCATTCACAGTCCCTCGGTCATGGTGCATCCTGTGAATTAATCTGTGTTATGACTTCACTTTTACCCTGAGGAAGTCAAAACAGTGGTCAGCAAAGCTTTCTCAGGATTCCCTGAACAGCTGCTACCGAGTCTGAAACACGAAATGTTATGTCAACCACTGTTTTCTCTGGAAGGTGAAGACCTGGTAGGAACAGAGAAACAGTCAAGAGAAACAGTTGCTGCCCTGTAGCCATGAGCACTGACTTTCTTTTTTCAACTCAATCACTACTGATCTGGGTTTTAGCAGGAAGTGGATCTACCTCGAGGATTACCCAGGCAAACTTCTAATCTGAGGTATTTACTCTCCTCATGCCCAGAAGACACAAAAGGATTTAACTATCAGATGCAGCCAGGCGTCAAGAGAGACAAAAAGTGCAATCTTCCTTCCCTCCCCTGGCGCTTTCTCTCCCTGAACCTCAAGAGACAGTGGGGATGCCCTGAGGTCTCCCGTGTGAGCGACACAGATATCGGGGATTGAGGGCTATCTGATGTTTTAGGCCAGGAGTTTGGAGGAAATCAGGAGTGTGGATGCCCTGACTAACCTACCAGTTAGCAAGTAGACCTTGAAAGCTGACCATACGATCTCAGATAGTATTCATTTTTATTATATTCTTGAAATATCTGTGGCTGTCTCCATGAGAAAGGAAGACTTGCCCCCCTTCATGTCTGCCCTGTCCAGTTAGTCATAAAAGCCTCAGCCCTGCATCCTGTCACTGCTCTCTCAAAGTGTGTCATTGATAAAGTCTAGAGATTAAATTTGGTAACGATTGAAAATAGTGCTTCTTGAAAAAATAAGAAGAATCCTCTCTGTATTCAGTGAGTCAGAATATTTAAAAGGCCCAGTGTGAGCTGCAGTGTTCAGCAGGGAGCTGGGTTTGTAATGTGGTTTTAGGAAAAATAATAGTGGGAATGAAGAAGATGATGATAAGTTGAGAACACAGAAGGATGGCCGTATTTCTGTCTTCTTCTAGGAAAAAAGTATCTTGCTTCACTGAAACTTCTGACAAGGAACACACCTTTAATTAAAATGGTTTGCAGTACTACTGGAACCATTCCTTCATCTACCAAATGTGCTCAGTGCCTGATATATGCCAGGCACTGTTCTAATTGTTCCAGCCATGGCAGGGAATAAAACAGAAATCATCCTCCCGTAGACCTGCATTTCTAGCTGACAAGGTTGCCAATAAACAAAATAAAAACAAGTAAAATAAAGATGAGACATGACTACAAGAATGAGAACCCAACACCCTCACACATGGACAAGTGCCCTACCCCTGACTGACACACCCAATCAATCACTGCAATTTTAAAGGATGTTCAGGAAAAGCCTCACTGAGAAGACGACATTTCAAGAAATACAGAGAGAGAGAGAGAGAGAGAGAGAGAGAGAGAGAGAGAGAAGTTAACTGCACAGACGTCAGAGAAAATTATTACAGACAAAAGAAATGGCAGTTGCAGGTGAGGGATGGGGAGATGAAGCCAGGAGGCTCTGACAGGCAGTTGGGATCTTTAAAGAAAGTATGGCTGCTGCTGTCATCTTTGGAAAAAGTTATCCCAATTTACTGTGTTGAGTTGGCATTGTACAGAAATTAACAGCCATATTGGTCTAGAAAGTTAATTTTTTTTCCATTTCTACAGGGGTAATGCACTGTATTAAATATGCAAGGTCATATCTACATGGGTTTGATTACAGAAACTAATAAAGTATTCTCTAAAAATGAAAAAAGAGAATAATATAAGACTACAAGAGCAAGAAGCAATTTAAATATGTTCAAGGACCATTTTCATCTTCAGAATTAAGGATTATTTTAATTTTACATCATTGCCTTTTCTTTTTTACTTTCCTTTTTAGTTTTATTTTAGGATTCCCTATTTTTAATGTTCATATAGAGATTTCTTTAACTGAAATACCGAATAGTTTCTCTGGTGTGAAAAACTATAATAGTACACAAGATCCTAATGAGATAATTAATAATGTGAAATAGGAAGTAAAGGGTTAAAGGTGTAGGGAAAGTGGGAAGGGTGGGGGAAAGGTAATAAGGGAGAGGAAAAAAATATGAGAAAATGAAAAAATGGAAATAAAGTGTTTGTAAATGGGGAAGCGAGGAGGGGGTGAAGGGGAAAAATGAGAATCAAGACCTATCATGTAAAGGTACAGGATCCCAATAATGAATGTAATTGTATTGTATACCTAGATTGTACCAATAAACTCAATAAAAATTCAACAAAAAAAAAAAAGAAAGAAAGTATGGCTGCATGTATGGGTGCTGGACAGAGCATGGGGTCCTTCAGGGTCACCCTGGCTGACTGAAGGGCCGAGATGAAGGTGGAGGGGGTGGGAATCCTACCACAATCACCCTGATAGCAGCTTGAATAGGTGTAAAAAGTGATTGGCTTCCAGATACATTTTTTGTTTTTGTTTTTGTTCAGTTGGTTTTAGGTTTATTTTTATTTTTTATTTTTTTCAGTACTGGGGATCAAACTCAGGACATTGTGCTTGTGAGGCTGGTGTGGCACTGCTGAGTTAAATCCCCAACCCTTGGTTTTTGTATTTTGAGACAGTGTCTCACTATGTACTTCAAGCTGGCTTTGAACTCACTATGTAGTCCAAGGCTGGCCTCTGACTCATGGCAATCCTCCTGCCTCAGGCTGCCAAGTACTGAGATTACAGATGTGCCACCACACCCAGACACATTTTGAAAGCCAAACTTTTGATGGATATGGAGTGTGACAGAGCGGGCAAGGAACCCAGCAGATTTAATTCTTCATAAAGAGCTAAGAGGGAGATCTGCCATTTACTGTGCAGGTGTAGCTTTGAAAGGGAACATCAGGAGCTCTGTTTTGGGGAAATTAAGATTTACTGTTGGATGTTAAACACTTCCAGCATTCAATGGCACAAGATAAACATTTCAACTGCAGAAGTTACAAGAGGGGATAGCAAGGAATGGGAACAAAGCAAGACCAAAATCCAGCAAGGAAAACATTAAGTCCTACAGTTCCTCTTTCTGGAGCCCCAGCAATCTGTGGCAAGCTATAAAGGCTGAAGGGACTGGTGGCCCTGCCTCTATGGCACTTCTGGTGGTTGTGGCTCCCATCGCGTCTTTCCTTAGATGGCTTTGCTCACTCCTTGTAGCTTTCCTCACAATCCATGTTCTTGGTTTCTCCAGACGTCTGGGGTCTGCACTGCACCTTTGGCTTCACACTCATAGCTTTACACACGGCCCTCTCAGCGGCATGCTGCCTCGCCTCCCAAGCCTTCTTCTGAATTCCAGGTGGAAGCCTTCCTGACTCCACAACTCTGGCATTTTGCATGCACCACATGGATGATGCCAAGGTCTGCTGCCAGCTGGAGCAGTCGCCAGGCTTCCTTCTCTCTTGGATACAAACCGAATCTCAAGATACAACCTTTCTAAGCCACTGCCATTCTGGATCATGGTGCTCTGGGGCTTTCTTCTTAAAGCAAAGTCTTTCATTTTTGCGATTTTAAGGCTGCAAAGGGTGGAGTTTTGTTGCTTCTTGTGATGCCCTCAGGCCATTTTTTTCTATTCTCCTATTAATTTTTTAGCAACAAAGATTTCCTTTGCTCTATGTTTGTAGTCTACAACCTTACTAGAGCTTTCTTTCTGGTCAAACTCAAAATGTTGTAAATCATTCTGCTGGGCTCTTTGCTCTTGATTCTCAATGTAAATCTGGCAAAAAGCCCCCAACAGTAGCCATATCACTGCTTTACTGTTAGACTGCCTTGCAATTTCTTCTGCAAGATAGTCTGCTACCCTTAATCTCAGTCTCAAGAAGTCTTTGCACATTAGCAAATCACAGACAAATTTTCTGCCAAGCCATAGCACACATTGTTTGGAGTCCAACAGCCAATGCAATCCTTCTTCCCAGCAGAAACCTCCTGAGCCTGGCCTTTAGCAGCAGAATTTCTATCAGCATTCTGGATTTCTGAGCTCTGACCAGAATCTTCCACCAAGTATAGCCTCAGACATTCCAGCTCTACTTTTTCAGGCAGCATCTCCAAATCTTTGCTGACTTCTCCTTCTCATAAGCCAGCTCCAAAGGCTCTTGTACCACATGATCAGGTACAGTCACTGCCATGACCTACTTCTCTGTCACCAAATTCTGTCTTAGTCACTTTCTCATTGCTGAGACAAAATAACCATCACCCAAAGTTAAAGGAGGAAAGGTTGATTTAGCTCACAGTTTGTAGAGGATTCAGTCATAGCTGGCTCCAAGGCAGGGTGGCTTGGCAGAGGGGAATCACAGAGGAAAAACGGTTCATGACAGGCAGAAGATAACAAAGCAACAAGGGATGACCACGGCCTTTTCAATCCCTTATGTCTTATCCAGGCTATTTAGGGTGGGCAGCACTCCCACTTTTAATGCTACTACACTTGATCCTAACATTGCACCATGAGTCAATTCCACTCTAGGTCCAGCCACCTCTGAAAAAGCCCCACCTATGACTGCACGAGGCTTTGTGGGAAAAGGTAAACACAAGCTATAACAGAGGATCAAAGAGGATCTGGAAGGTTCAAGAACTTTTGCAGGTGAGGAACCAATTGGTTCAAATGCTACAGTGTAGCTGACAACAAAATTACCTTAAGTTTCCTGAATTCCTTTTCGGTTTCTTCACTTGTGAGGACGAAGACATCATCCTGTAGGTCATACTCTGCCATCTTGGTGACAGTCATCTGGCCATTGGCCTCCTTCCACAGCACAACATCATATCCAGTATTCAAGTCTCCATGGGCATCGAAATGAAAAGAATTTCTTCCATCACTGAAAGTTACATTTTTCAGCACACCAAGTAACTGTACAAAATGAAAATGAAAAAGAAAGCACTGAACATAAACTTTCTAAGTTTATCCATCATCCCAGTCACAACATTGCCTTATCAGAAATATCACTTAAAATGCGAAAAAAGAAGATGTTGTGTCACTGATTGGGGGAACTCTTAACTATCCAGCAGCAATTTGAGAGTGAGTTCTAGCCTCATTTGCCAAAGTTTTGCCAAGTTTGTTTGCATAAGTGGGAGCTACTCCATCCTAGGAAATTAAAATCCAAGCACCTGCATGAATCCATGTTGCAGAATTTCAGAATGGTGTCTTGACTACGTCTTTTACTCTGTGGAGTTTTCTGCGGTGTAGAAGAAAACACACCAAACTAAGCCAAACTATATGAGTGACTATGAGACAGACATGCATTTTGGTAGTCTCTTCCACTTCTAAAATGCTATAAGAAGTGGTAGCCAGTAACACTTCTTAAGTGCCACATACTTAAGAGGTAGTGTAAAGAACATGAGCTCTACCCAGATGAGAGGTGAGATATATGAGTACTTAGAGTGCCATGGCTTATACTGTCAGTTACTATTGGCCTTACTCCATTAAATCAGTCTCATGTAATCCCTAACATCTACACTAATGTACAAATACCATGGCTGCATATACACATCTTATAACATTTTCAACCTCAACGTCTCCAAAACAGAATGCTTAATATTTCTTCTCCTCATTTTTCTCCATGTTTCCATGTCAACAAATGACACCAGTTGCCCACACTGGGAATCATTTGTAACATTTATCTGCTCTCTGTAATCTTTTCTATCCAATCTACCCCTAAATGTTCTTTGCCCATCCTCTTAAATATATTGGTGTATGTCTCTCCATCCTTCCTGTCACACCTGTAGAACAAAACATTCTTATCCTATGTCTGGATTGCCACATTAGTCTTCCTCCTTCCAGTCTTGTATTCCTCTAATTAATTCACTGCAGCTAAAATGCAATTTCATCAATGGAAAACAAATCACATCATTATCTTGCCTAAAAATACCTTTAATTGGATCCTTTTTGCTCTCTAATGTCCAAATGTTAAACCTCATGTTTACAAGCTTCCTATTTAGATGGTGGTTCCTGTATCAGCTATAAGAGCATTGTATGGGAAATTGTTGGAAATGCAGATTTTCAGGTCCCATTATACAACTAGAAAATTAGCACATGCCTATGATTCCCAGTTAATCCAAATGCACATCAAAGTTTCAGATGTCTTAACTGGCAAGTCACTATCGACATGTCCTTCACAAACTCCTCCAATCCCTTTTGCTTACAGTTTCCATGCGAGACTTCAGTTCCATGGCACCATTTTCTCACCATTTGCTGAATGTTTCTGTCCTCTTACCCTTCTATGCCATAAGCATGGCATATTCACCACAGACATCACGTTTTTTAGGGTTCTCTGAATTGCCAATATTGGAGAAGCTGGCTCAGTTATGTCCTCTTCTGCCACTTTGTGTTCATATGAAATGTGGTCATGCACCAGCCCACTTCATAATCAACTTCAGAATCACTTGCTTGCACACCACGCTAGTCAGATGAGTCCTTCAGCATTCACCACAATGCCTGGAGCACTGAGACACCCGGCAAATTTGCTAAATAACCAAGATTGTTCAACGTTGTCCCATAAATATCATTTCTATCTTATATATCATCAGAAAGAGAAAGAAAAAAAGACCTGAATCACTAGTCACAACAAGAAAGTGGTATGCTCACACACATCTGATGAACATTTAAAAATTTGTTGAAATAAGTGTGATGGTGCTGTCCTCAAACACTACTCACAACACCACCAAATAGACAGCCAATGTGTATTTTATACCCACACACCGTGAAAACTAAACCCTTTAAAATTATTTGAATGTTAACTCACTCAGTGTCATTTAGATATTAGTAAATTTTTCCAGGGGCCTAAATGGAATGCATCCACAATAGGGATCCTGAATGTTGCTGATCTTCTAAATTTGGAGGCTATGACAATTTCTCCATGAGAATAGTTGTTTGCAGTATTTATCCTGCTGTATCTGGCCCTGCTCAGAGAGATTTATTTCCATCATGATCAAAGGAGCACATCACACGTCTTCCTTTCCAGTCTGTTTGTTTGCTTCTAGATTAACGGGTTATTGGGATCATAACGAATGACCCCAGCCTTCAGTGTTTAAACAAAACATTTTAGAGAAAAACTTTCTCAGATCCTTTCCTCAAAATGTATAAGACATATTCTTGACTGAAAGCACTTTCCTGGCTCTCTAGCAGATAAATAACTCTGCTATTTGTATTCATTTTCCTTGTGGGACTCTGTGTCCTCTTTTTTCTGTCTGTCTCTGGAACTGGTCTCTATTTCTATTTCTCAATCTCTCACTACTAGAATTGTTTGTAGGGATTTTATTATGGTAGCCTACTTAAAAAAGTTTTTCTGCAATATACCAGGCCAAAACTATTGAAAATATTATAGTAAACTTGCATTAGAGAGGAAAATGGCAAATCAAATAACTTACAGTTTTCACCAACCCCTTCTTAAAGTTTTATACTATTAACAAAATGTTTACATTTTCTTATGCTTTCAAGCATACACTCAAAAAGCATCACACATATATATAAATTATTTAAGAATTTAAAGAAGATTCTAATCATTCATTTTATATCTTCATTATACTTTAGGCTTTTCAATTACAATAGTGAAAAATAGTTTTAAGAGTAAACACTATAAACCGCACAGATATATACAATAATTGTGTGTCGATTAAAAATGAATAGTTTGAAATACATGATTCACTCAAATGTGAGCCAGGTATCTCAGATCTGGAGCTTATGTTTATGTGTGATTAAAGCAAAAATACAAGGGTGGAGGTGGCTCAGTGGGTAGAGCGCAAGTTTAGCATTTGCAAGGCTCATAACAGTGCCAATCCCCAAAACCAATGAAAAAAAAGAACAAGAAAGAATGACAAGAGTGGAAATTAATTGTTCTGGACATCCATTTATATGATAAGAGTTTTGTCTTATTCTGTTATTTTCTTTTCTATTATAAACCTAAAATATATATATTTTTATAATATGATTCTGCCTTAAGATATGCAAGTGTGACTTTGAAATATACATTACTGAGAAATTTCTTTCTAATGAGTAAAATGTATTATTAAAAGAAGCAATTTATTTTTAAATGCCTTTTTCATGATCATTAAAAATACTGACCAACATATGAGAATGTGAAATGTATATGTAACAATTCCTCAAGATAAATGAAATTATTATGTATCACAAACATACATATAAAAAACTAGAAATAAAAAATACACAAAGAGAATCACATTTAACTGTAAATTTCTCCATATAATCAAAGAGAAGACAGAGAATCAGTTTTTCTGCAGAGTTGGTAGTTCATTTAAACTTGCAAAATCATAACCAGACTAACAACATTCCTTTGACAATGTCTAGAGTTCCAGACAGAACACCTTAAGCACCAGAGTCTAACTGGAGGTGCCAGGATTACAAACTGCTAGTGATACAGTGAAAAACAAAGGTTCTAGCATCAGAATATTCAAACTAGGTCTTATTTGTGGTACTTCCTAGCTTTAGGTTTCTCACCCATAATACATGTTAAGCACTCCTAATTCAAAAGTCTGAAATCCAAAATGCTTCAAAATCCGGAATTTAGTGAGGGCCCATATGATATCACAGTGAAAAATTCCATACCTAACTTCGTAGTCATAGCACAGGTGTACTGAATACATTGTATAAAATTACCTTTGCCCAATATGCAAGGCATATATAAACATAAATGAATTTTGCATTTAGACTTGGATCCCATTCCAGTGATATCTTATCACATATATACAAATATTCCAAATCTGAAAAATTGAAAATATGAAACACTTTCTAGTCCCAAATGTTTCAGAAAAGGAATACTCTACTATATTTAGCAACAACAAAATGTCTAGTTCTTGTGATAAAAATCTTAAAAGATAATTTGTATGAGGGATTGAAAAATTGATATATTTAAATAAGAGAATTAATAACAGAATCTTCTTGGGAAATAAAAGTACAAAACTTTGGTCAGTCAGAGTAGGTGAGGGTAAAAGATAACTGTTGTCTTTAAGAGAAAAGGACAGTGATGAAAACACAGGTTACTTGAACACCAACCATTTCTCCTCATAAAAGGAACAGATTAAAAGCAGTAAATATAAATCTTTGCAAAACAAAGCGAGGAAGTGACTGGGGGAAATGATGGTGCTTTCTTGACTATGTGAGCCAGTTAGTACCTCCCATGGTTGAAAGGCGTTGGGGTTCTGACAGTCTCGAGCTTGGCACAGGTCCCGGATAGCATAAGCAAGAGCAAACACTGCAAGCTGAACACTGTGAATGAGTCCTGGTTCTGCATAATGCCAGAGGAAGTCATTTCTCATGAGCAAGTTCCTTGCTACAGCCTGGTGAATCTTGTATGTCAACATCTCATGGGAATGGTTGGAAATACATTGACTCAAATCACTGTCTTTGACTTGTTCACAGGCAGAAGAAAGCATGGCGTATTCATGAAGGATCTTGTTGTTGTCGTTGGGATACATATGCAGAGTTTGAAGAAAGGAATGGAAAGAGGACATATTCCCTCTTCTAAAGGCAAATCCCACAACTTTGCCAATCTTTTTAACATTGGGAATAGTGATAATCTTGGTAGCAGTTGACCAGTTATCACTAGCAATCCACATCTTATTTATATTCCTTTCAATGGCTTTATTGAAGAGATTGAAGACATGGAATTTCCTCAGAAATACCACAATGACCTTAACCTGGGCTTCTGCAATGATTTTTTCAAGTGTCTGATTGATCCTGACTTCAATGGTCTTATCAGAGAGGAAGGCTGGGAGAACCTCCTTGAAAGCTATGCACACTTTGTTTGCTGCAGCCTGAACTGCAAATGTGTCAAGAGCCAGTCGTCCATAGTCATCATCTGTGGTTATGACACCGATCCAGTTCCATCCTGATTTCTGAATTAGTTGGGCCATTGCTTTAGTTTGATGGAAGTCACTGGGCACAGTCCGTAAAAATGAAGGAAAACGAATTTTGTCACTTAGGATTTCTGCAGTTGATTCATAACTCACCTAGAAGTGAACAGAATCTTTTAGTTATGGTGTTGGTAAGGTCCAGGTGATTTTTTTTATAATAGGTTGTCCTCCCTTTGATTCCAGAGCTTTTTCATAGATTTTGTGGCTCTATCTTTCCCTTTCCATGAGTTCCCACTGTACAAATAACTAAATAATACACTAAATCATATACCAAAACATGGTTCAGGATCAGTGCTCTCTAATCTTTCCATATTGTGTATAATACAGAGCCTGTCTTATATTTCCATTTGTGCAACTATACACATCTATATCTAGCTTAAACCTCAGGCCAGGGCCAATAGTAGATATTTTAAAATTTAGAGGTAAATATAGGCAAAATGTAGCCATTCAAGTAAACATAATGCATTTGGGATTAAGTTCATGAACAATCTTGTTTAATCCACAACTTTAGGTAAATGCATCTAGTCCAGGGGTTAACAAACATTTCTGTAAAGGACCAGAAGTAAAATATTTTAAGCTTTGTTGTTCATATATAGGCTGTACATTCTTTATTGTACCTTTCTTGTTAAAACTTTTTAAAATTTTCAAAAGCTTTCTTAGCTTGAAAGCTCTTATTTTTCTCCTTTTTGCTCAAATTGATCTAGCTATAATGACCTTTGTGATATTCTTCCCTCTCCGAGCTTGGGGATTTCTTTACCAGATACTCTCTGTGCCTCCACCAGATCACCTTGGTATTGTTTCTATCCACGGTGGAGGACAGATATCACTTCCTTGAGAGGTCTTCTTTGGCCCCTTAACCTGGTTACCTTTCATTTTCTCATTTCCCACCTGACTGATGCTAGGGAAACAGGAAGTTGAGGTCTTTACAATGTGTCTTACTCAAACTGATAGAACCTAGATCTGAACTATGTAACTGCAGCTCCCTAACTAGTTTCTCCTTGTTTCTCTGATCATTGCACAATAACAGACATGATCAAACCAATGTATGGACATGGAAGGGAACCCACCTGTGGCATGAGCTGTAAATTCAGTGTCCGGGAGACAGCCATGGTTATTTCTGAGTAGCCAGCACCTATGACAGCCTTGACTCTTGGTATGTAGGTGGAATAGTCACACTGAAACTCCAGAGAGTCTCTGGAGGAGCTGAGTGTAGAAAGCAACCTCAGTGTTGCTGCCATTGCTGCTGTGACTTCTGTACAAGTGTCATAAATTTCATACCCCAATTTGATTCCAGATAATAATGTGGAATTATTGACCATCTCAATGCTGTGTATCATGGCAAGAGTTTGAAGAAAGACTGATATTTCAAAGCTGTTGAGAAATAAGTGTTTTTAAATGTAAAACGCAATTTCTATAGATATGGTGATATTTTATTTATATTTCTGCCTTATAACAGACAATTTTGGATAAATAAAATCTACCTCTTGAAGGATCTAAACTGTCTTTGAAAATGATTTTTAATGCTAACTTTTAAAAATGGTTCTTAAATGGAGGCAACATTGTAGAATTTAATTCTTCTTTAATCTGCACCAGTTTTAATTATTCAGTTTGGTATTTTGCAATATAAGATATGTCTGATTTGGGTTCTTTTGGGAATTTATTGTTAATATTTTATTATCATTATCTTATACTCAAACCCCATTTTCAGTTTTCTGATTTTAATTTATTGTGGTTGGAAACTAGATAAGTAAGACACTCGAGAATTTCACTTAAACAGTACCTGAGTAAAAGTCCAATAGGCTTCTCCTAGCAGGTGTACTAGTTTAATATGGAGACAGCACTTTTTACATTTAGAGGACACTCCCAAAATATTTCTCAAAATATGATTATCCCAAATCCCTGTGTTGCTTCATATTGATTTTCTATTATTACATCAATTATTATATACACAAGATTATAAATAGTACCTAATACATAACACAAGTTCAACACATGCTTTTCTACATGAAGAAAGAGGCATATATTATTGGTAAGGGTTTTGAGGGCCTGAAGTTTCCTAGTAGTTCAGTAAGTTATGATACATTACCTAAAAATTACTATTTGTTGTTGCGGACTGTCTAAACATGAGGTTTAAAAAATCAGCATTATATATATTTTTTAAAAAATAGGATACAATGCAACATTTTAAAAAAATCAACAGCTTTTCTATAGGCCAATAGTGAACTAGTTAAGGAAGTTGGCAAAACAATTCTGTCACAATAGTTTCAAAAATTAAAAAGAAATCTGAGTCAACTTAACCAAGGAAATAGATCCCTACAATAATTACAGAACTCTGAGACAGAAATTGAGAAGACACTAGAAATAAGAGACACTAGAAGATAGAAAAATCTCCCATGCTCACAGACTGACTGATTGATATTGTTAAAATGACCATATTACCAAAAGTGATCTGCATATTCAATACAATCCACATCAAAATTCTAATGACATTCTCCATAGAACTAGAAAAAAAAATCCCTAAAATTCATATGGAAACAAAAAGCCTCAGAATAGCCAAACTATTCTAAGCAGAAAGAGCAAGGCTGCAAGCACCACAGTGCCTGATTTCAAATTATATACGAAGCAATAGCAACAAAAGCAGGATGGTACTGGCCTAAAAGTGGACACTGGCCATTGGAATAGAGGATACAGAAACAAACCACACAACTATAGGTATTGGATGCTTGACAGGAGCCAAAAACGTATGTTGCAGTATTATTTAGCCATAGAAGAGAATGAACTGTGCCATTTGCAAGCAAATGGATGGAAATAAAGAACATCATGCTAAGGGAAATGAGCCAGATGCAGAAAGACAAGTATCTTTCTGTGTTCTCCCTAATACTGTATACAGAATCTAAAAAGACACATGGAAGTAGAAGGAGACTGTTATTAAATAAGAAGAAAAGAATAAGGAACAGGGTACAGGGAAGTAAAAGGGGAGATAATTAGGTTGATATGATACAAATATTGTATATGCATGTATGAAAACCCTACATGGAAACTCAATATTTTAAAAACTCATAGGCAATAATAAAATATATTAAAAATAAACAAAGAAAAGAGAAATGGTTAACTTACAGATTCACTAGTATTTAAATTGTGCAATGTTTTCAGAATCCCTCATTTGTAAGCTGTTAGAGTTAAAATAATTTTGTTTAATATATTTACCAGGAGGTCCCCAATGCCAAGAACAGGGTCCAGGTAATGTAGGCACTTAATAAGTAATGGTTTAATACTGAATCAAAACTATTTCTCTTGATGACTGACAATAAGGAAAAGGATTTTCAATTCACTGATTTTTCTTTTTTCTCAGGAGAAATTTGTTTAGGGGTCAAATGACTGTTTTCCGCCAGTTGTTGGCCTACAGTTATAGTCCTCAAACCTGCAACCACTAACTACCAATGTAGTGCTCTGAAAATCCCCATTCTGTGTGAAAATCCACAAATCTGTGTGATTCCCTGGCGTTCCTCTAATCAAAGATTCCAAATAACAATAGCTCCAAGTGCCTAGCATCCCAGGAGACCAGCAAGGGACCATAGTGTGTCACAGAGCACCTTTTACCTGAAAGCATTCTTAGAAGACTTGGTAAATTATTTTAGATGAAGGAAAATAAAAAAGGCAGGAGAAGAGAGGAGATTAAATTTATGTCAGGATCAAATCAGCTTTAGAATTAGAAGGAAGCCTGGGAACCACATTTTTCAGAGTAACTGAAGCTAAGGCTGCCTGTGTCCTCAGAGGTCTGGAGCAGCCACAGGGCTCAAGTGATTTGCCTGTGTTTGCACTGGAACTGAAATTAGAGTTAAACATCCCCCTCCTCTTAAGGAAAATGCACCTGAAACTCACTCCCACAGCATCACTTGTCCACATTACACTGTGCCAACCTCTCCTCTGTGATTAAGCTTCACAACAGTGTCCACATCAGGAGGGAAGATTTAAGTAGAGAAGGGTCATAATTTTATTGCCAAAGCATTAGATTATTTCAAGAGTGAGATGAATATGGCATTGACAAGACTTTGAGAAAAATGTAAATGTAACATATTTTAAATAAAGTATTAAATAATAGCTTTATGTTTAAAACAGTACATGTTGTGGGTGACAGAAATGCAAACATACTGTACTATGTTTTTGTTTTTTGGTACCAGAGTTAGAACTTGGGCCCTTGTGCTTGCAAGACAGGTGGTGGAACCACTGAGCCAAATCCCCAGCCCATGTACTGTACTATGTTTGTGTGAAGTAAAGAGCAGGCTACAGTGTCTTCTCAACTGAGTTCAGGAATTACTTTTTAAAGGCACAGTCCAAAAATTTCATTAATGAGAAACATCCATTCGCTCTTCACTTGAAGGTTGTTTGATTACATGTAGGGGCTGATAAATGCAAGACTAACAACATGCAAGTGAATAAATATACATGCATATATATATATACACACACACACACACACACACACACACACACATATATATGAGTTCAAATTTTTTTAAAACAATGTAGATATCAATAACACAAATGTCTTAGCTTCATGGTATAATCTTGATATATAAATGTGTTTTGGGGGCTTTACTCACCCAATGCACTTCTGGATTTGTGGTCTTCTGGGGTGGTCTTCTGAGAACATCATTTTTTCGTGAATGGGGAACAAACCTCCAATCATGACATGTCCTGGAGAAGTGACAGCCACAAAGTCATCAGGGGTCTGGCAAGGCTGGGAAGCAGGAAGAATAATCAGAGAGCAGGTAAGTAGTGTAAAAACTGCCATGCTTCTGTCTCATTTGTTCAGTTCATGAGTGCTTAGGATCATTATATTCACAGGATGCCTTCAACAAGGTTTCTATTTTACCTGTAAACACCTTGTAAGTTATAGGGCAGTGGCAAGGGCTGGAGACACTCAGTTTTCAGATAGTTGATGACAGTGAAAACAGTTGTTTCACCAGTAAGAACATGCCAGGCTCTCTCTGACACTCTCCATGCCGGAGTCTGATATACAGTAGTCATACAGGGTAACAGCTGACAGCATTATAAGCACAAGTCTCTCTGAAATTGTAGTGTTTTGCACCTATGACATGTTAAGGGATTTGATCATGTTGGAATTTCTTTTAAGATAAGACAGACTCCTCAGGAGGAAGCAGTTGGAAAAATTTTTCGCTGTAACAGTGGAAAGGTCTACATTTCTAAATGTATCATATTTAATACAAAATTTTGTATTTAGCACAAAAATTATTCAGTGTAGTTTATTGGCTTTTATTTTTCCTCAAAAGCTCTATTGAACAAAACAAAATTTAGTTATCTTTATGTTTAAATCCCTTCTAGTTTACATGTGTTAGAGAAAATAGCTTTTGTGGTGATGGCAAAACTAAAAACAAGATGAAATTTGGCTGATACAGTTTTTTGGTATGAACAAGAAAAATTGTAATTTTCACCATTACTAGTATTATTTTATTTGATTTTTAAAATTTGGGACTGATTTCAGGATACAAGTTCTTTAATGCTAAGGAATCTGAACAGACAAGATTTGATGGGTATCTTTAGAATTTAACAGAGAACAGACAACCCCCAGTAATTTAGGGACCCTTTAAAAACATCTTAAGTTTTTTTTGTTGTTGTTGTTTTTTTTTTTTTATTGAGTTTATTGGTACATTTAGGGATACAGTACAGTTACATTCATTCATTGTTGGGATCATGTACCTTTACATGGCAAGTCTTGATTCTCATTTTTTTCCCCTTACCTCTGCCCTCCCTTCACCCCCTCCTCCCCTCCCCATCTACAAACACTTTATTTTCATCTTTCCATTCTCTCACATTTTTTTCTTTTCCCTTTTTGTTCTTCCCCTACGTATCACACCTTCCCTACACCTTTAGCTCCTTTCCTCCCATTTCTAAATGTCAGTAATCTTATTAGAATCTTATGCATTGTTGCAGAATATTCACACCAGGGAAACTATTTGGTATTTACACATGTGGGACTTATTTATTTCACTTAGGAGTATATCTTCAATATGTATCCATTTTCCTATGAATGAATCTATTCTCTCGCTCTTTATGGCTGAGTAATATTCCATTTTATAGAAAAACCACATCTTCTTTATCCAGTTTCCAACGGATGGGCAAATAGGTTGTTTCCAAGATTTAGCTATTACAAACTGTGCCGCTATAAACATGGGTGCACATACTTCTCTGTGATATGATTCTTTTAGTTCTCTTGGAAAGATACCCAACAGAGGGATGGCTGGGTCAAATGGAACCTCCAGTCCAAGCTCTTTGAGGTATCTCCATATTGATTTCCATAGTGGTTGCACTAGTCTGCACTCCCACCAACAATGGAGGAGGGTTCCTTTCTCCCCACAACCCCGCCAACATTTGTTATTGTGTGATTTCTTGATAGCAGCCATTCTTTGTGGGGTGAGGTGGAATCTCAGTGTTGTTTTCATCTGCATCTCTCGAATGACCAGTGATGTGGAACATTTTTTCATATATTTTCTTGCTGCTTTCACTTCTTTGTATGAGAAATGTCTGTTCATTTCGGATGCCCATTTTTGGATCGGGTCTTTATATTTGGGGGGACTGATTGTTTTGAGTTCTTTATATATCCTTGATAATAGTCCTTTGTCTGAGGTACAGCTGGTAAAAATTTTTTCCCACATTGTAGATTGTCTCTTAGTTCTGCTAATGGTTTCTTTTGAAGTACAGAAGCTTTTTAGTAAGATGAGATCCCAGTTGTTGATTCTTTCTGCTAGTTCCCGTGCTACTGAGGATTTGTTCATAAAGTCTTTTCCTATACCAATGTCTTCCAGAGTTCTGCCTAACTTACTTTCCAGCAAGTTTAATGTTTCTGTTTTAATATTTAGATCTTTAATCCATTTGGATTTTAATTTAGTGCATGGCGAAAGATAAGGGTCTAATTTTAATCTGTGACAGGTTGATATCCAGTTTTTCCAACACCATTTATTAAAGAGGCTATCTTTCCTCCACTGAGGATGGTGAGCTCCTTTGTCGAAGATGAGGTAGCTGAGTACATCTGCATTTGTTTTTGTGTCTTCCAGTCTGTTCCATTGATCCTCAGGCCTATTTCTTTGCCAGTACCATGCTGATTTTATCACAGTGGCTTTGTAGTATAGTTTCAAATTGGGAATTGTTACACCTGGTGCCATGTGACTGTTGCCTATAATGGCTTTTGCTATTCTAGGTCTCTTGTGGTTCCAAATGAATTTTTGGATTCTTTTTTCTAGTTCTGTGAAATATAGTGTTGGAATTTCAATTGGCATTGCATTGAATGTATATAGCAGTTTCGGTAGTATGGCCATTTTCACTATGTTGATTCTTCCTACCCAGGAGCAGGGGATATCTTTCCATTTTTTTATATCCTCTTCGATTTCTTTTTTCAGAGTGCTGTAGTTTTCAGTGTAGAGATCTTTTGTTTCTTTTGTTAGATTGATTCCTAGATACTTCATTTTTTTGGATGCTATTGTAAAAGGAATTTTTTCCCTTATTTCTCTTTCTGTCTGTCTGTTATTTGTGTATAGAAAGGCTATTGATTTTTGGGTATTCACCTTGTATCCAGATACTTTACTGAATCTGTCAATTAAGTCTAGAAGTTTTTTGGTGGAGTTTTTTGGATCTTCAATGTAGAGTATCATATCATCAGCAAATAATGATAGTTTAACTTCTTCCTTTCCTATCTTTATTGCTTTAATTTCTTTCTCTTGTCTAATTGCTGTGGCTAATGTTTCCAGAACTATATTGAAGAGAAGTGGCGATAGTGGGCATCCTTGTCTTGTTCCTGATTTTAACATGAAGGTTTTCAGTTTTTGGCCATTCAATATGATGTTGGCTGATGGTTTTTCATAAATAGCCTTTATTAAATTGAGGTATAGACCATCTATTCCAATTTTTTGCAGGGTTTTTATCATGAATGGGTGTTGAATTTTATCAAATGCTTTTTCTGCATCTATTGAGAGGATCATATGGTTTTTGTCCTTGACTTTGTTAATATAATGTATTACATTCACTGACTTTCGTATGTTGAACCACCCTTGCATCTCTGGAATAAATCCGACTTGGTCATGATGGATGATCTTCTTAATAATCCTCTGTATTCTGTTTGCTAGTATCTTATTAAGGATTTTTGCATCTATATTCATTAAGGAGATTGGTCTGTAGTTCTCCTTTTTGGTTGTATCTTTCTCTGGTTTGGGAATCAGAGTGATACTTGCTTCCAGGAATGAATTTGGAAGTATAGCTTCTCTTTCAATTTCATTGAAAAGTTTGAAGAGTAATGGTAGTAGTTCTTCTCTAAATGTCTTGTAAAATTCAGCAGTGAATCCATCAGGGCCTGGGCTTTTCTTTGTTGGTAAGTTTTTAATTACATTTTCAATTTCACTGATTGTGATTGGGGTGTTTAAAATGTTTTTATCTTCTTCGTTCAACTTTGGTAATTCATAAGTATCTAGAAATCTGTCCATTTCTTCTGTGTTTTCCATTTTATTAGAGTACAGGTTCTCAAAGTAGGTGTTCATGATCCTCTGGATTTCTTTCGGATCTGTTGTGACTTCGCCTTTTTCATTCCTAATTGCATGGATCTGAGCCTTTTCTTTCCTTTTTTTGATAAGATTAGCTAAGGGTTTGTCAATTTTATTTATTCTTTCAAAAAACCAGCTCTTTGTTTCATTTATTTTTTGTATCGTTTTCTTAATTTCAATTGCATTGATTTCTGCTCGGATCTTTATAATTTCCTCTCTTGTTCGAGCTTTGGGTTTTTCTTGCTCTTGAAAAACATCTTAAGTTTTAAAATATGTTTCTCAAAATCAATCTTTTAAAAATGTTAGATATAAAAGGAATATTTGATATAAAAATTCATGTGAAACAATACCAAATTCTATTTATACATTTAGTTTGATGTGTAGCAGATATATCTAAAAGAATTTCAAAAAATAAAATACTACAGTGGCTACTGCAGTACTTTTTTAAAAAATTCATTAATTTTATTGGTACAATTTAGGTTTACAATACAGTTACATTCACCAATGGGAGCTTGTACCTTTACATAATCCATCTTGATTCTTATTTTTTCCCCATTTTCCTGCCCTCCCTTCAACCCCCACTCCTCCTTATTTATAAAGACTTTTTTCCATTTTTTCCTTTTCTCATATTTATTCCTTTCTCTTCTTTCCTTTCCTTATCCCTCCCACTTCCCTTTCCCCTTTTCACCTTTGCTTACTATTTTGCATTATCAATTATATGTTTTGATCCTTATTTACACTTTCAGTTTTTCACACCAGAGAAACTGTTTGGTATTTACATGCGTGCCCTATTTATTTTACTTAATAGTATGGCCTCAATGTTCATACATTTAGCTGCAAATGTCTCTAGTTTTTCATTCTTTATGGCTCAGTAGTATTCCATTTTATATTTAAAAAACCCACATTTTCTTTATCCAGTCTCCAGTTGATGAGTAATTGGGCTATTTCCAAGTTTTAGCCATTACAAACTGTGCTATGAACATGGGTGTGTATATATTGCTGTGGTATAATTCTTTTAATTCTTTTGGGAAGATACCCAGCAGAGGAATAGCTGGGTCAAATGGGACCTGAAATCCTAGTTGTCTGAGGTATCTCCATATTGATTTCCACAGTGGTTGCACCAGTCTGCACTCCCACCAGCAGTGGAGAAGGGTTCCTTTCTCCCCACAACTCCACCAACATTTGCTATTGGTCGATTTCTTGATAGCAGTTATTCTTTCTGGGGTGAGGTGGAATCTCAGCGTTTTCATTTGCATCTTTCAAGTGATCAGTGATGTTGAACATTTTTTCATATGTTAATTTACTCTGTTTCTTTAAGAAATGTCTGTTCATTTCAGATGCCCATTTTTGTTTTTTGTTTTTCCCTTATTGTGTTTATTGGTACATTTTAGGTATACAGCACAGTTACAATCATCATTGGGATCTTGTGCCTTTACATGACAGGTCTTGGTTCTCATTTTTTCCCCTTGTCCATGCCCTCCATTCACTCCCTCCTCACCTCCCCATTTACAAACATTTTATTTCCATTTTTTCATTTTCTTCTATTTTTTTCCTTTCCCTTATTACCTTTCTCCTACCCTTCCCATTTTGCCTATATTTTTAGCCCTTTTCTTCCTAGCCCATTTTGGACTGAGTCTTTATATTTGGGGGGATCTGATTTTTTCAAGTTCTTTCTACATTCTAGATGGTAGACTTTTGTCTGAGGAATAGCTGCTAAAATTTTTCCCCCATTGTGGGTTGTCTCTTCATGCTGTTGGTGGTTTCTTTTGCTATGCAGATTTATTTTTATTATTATTCTCTACACTAGCTTTTGAGTCCACAGACTGAGCTCAACCAGTGGAGGAATAAACTTATAGTATCTCCTAGCATCAGGTGCTTTATCTTATCATATTTCCAATAGCAGATTTTCTAATGGGATGCAAACCAGCTAACTTCAGTTGTCCAGAAAGTTTAAGAAACACAAATGATTTTTGAAGTATTTTCAAATGCTTGACTATTTCATTTTACTATCCTTAATCTTATTGTTTGTGTGTGTATGTGTGTGTGTTTGCAGCTGGATGGATTGATTTATATTTCTATGAATTTAGTTATTCTACTCACATAACCTCAAAGGTCTCAAATTGTACTTCAAACATGATTTTAGTAAAACTATACTAAAACACAAAATCAGACAATTTCCTGGTAAAAGTGCATAATAGGTATTAGACAACTCAAAGCTTGTAGGTTGGCCATTTATTTGAAAAGCCAGTGATAGGAGTTATACCAATGATTTCTCTTAAATTGCAATTTAAACAGTATTCAGGGTTTTTGTAATCAGTGAAAACATAAAGATAAGGCAAATTTTCTCATTTTAAAGAATATAATCTAAATTTCGGGATTTATTTATATTGAGGAGCCTCTGAAGGCAAGGAAACAAAAGCTGTGGGAAGCCCCCTGCCCTGTAAATGGCAATGTCTCGAAAGGGCTCAGACTTTGAAAGCTGGCAGATCTGAGCCTCTGCTCACCTCCTGAGCTATATAACTTTTCTGAAAAACAATTTTCTCATCCATAATAGTTCAGATATTTTAACTATGAGTATGTTGTGAGACTATCTGCAGGTATCTTGTGCTTACCCAATAGTAAATGCCTGTATTTTAGTAGGTTTCTGATAATTACCTTCTTACTTTCCCCTCCCCAAACCAGACTTGATTCCTAAGACTGAGTGCTTTCAACAGCTGACTAAATCATTTTTCAGAGATTTTCGTCAAATACCTTACATGGACACTTGGCAGAAATGCTAATTTTCATAACAGTATTGCTACTATTGTTACTGTTTTCCTAGAATAAAGTCCATTATTGAGTTAAACTTACCTCTGTTTATAGCAGCACAATTCACATTAACTAAATTATGGGAGTGGCCTATAAACTGATGAATGGATGAAGAAAATATGGCATTTATACACATGGAGTACTACTCAGCCACAGCGCAGAGGAATTTTGAGGCAATTACAGAAAGATGAATCTTGAGAACATAATGCTAATTGAAACGATTTATTTCACACAGAAAGTTAAATATCACATGGTTTCTCTAATATGGGAAATTAAAATATAAAAATGTAAAGTGCAAAACCAAAGAGATGGTAGAAAACAGGAATATAGATTTTCTGGAAATGGGAAGGAGATCTGGGGCAAAGGAGAATGTGGAGAGGCGTGGGTAAAATGATCAAGATGTATTACGTGCCAACTTCCCAGATGAATTAATTAACATGTACTGAAAACATATACTAATAATGTGCAATTGAATATTTGGAAATATAAATAACAATAGAAATTCCCCCTTACTGCAAAATAAAATGAAATATCTTTGAAAGGAAAATATTTCTGCTACAAGAGTATCTTTTTTATATTAACTGTTTCAAAAGTGTAAAATTTCTGGAATAAAGTTTGAGATGTTACTGATGACATTAGCTTGATATTGACACTTTATTTCTTTGATCATTATGCAGAGACACCCGATTGACACTACTTCAGGGAAGCAGTATAGAATGGACGTCGTGACCCGAGGGCACGAGGCCGCGCACCGCTTTGACTACCCGGACCGGAAGGCGCTGTTGAGGCTAAGGCGTGGCCCGAGCGGCCCGC
>NW_022900926.1:236552-270536 GCF_012274545.1 Fukomys damarensis
AGCGCGGATTTCGGATTACCCTTGGTCGCCGGCGCGGAGGTTAAGGTTAAGGCAGCCGAGCTCAGGCGGCCGCAGGAGGGACCAAAGGGGAGCAGGCAGCGTCCACCAGGGTCTCGCCGAGCGGGCGGGCTGAGGGGCCGGGATCCTAGCGCAGTCCACGCCCCGAGGAGACGAACAGGGTTTTGTCCTCAAGGCTACACAAAAGTCTAGTTAGCTAAAACAAGCGGTACTCAAAACAACATCATAACTACATTTTATTTGCTCAACATTAAATCTGATTCTTTTCCGGTTGCGGTGTGTTGCTCGTTCACAGTAATTCCTTACCATGAAGTCAGGACAGGAGAGGTTGCTCCTTTAGAAACTCAACCTTAAACCATGATTTAGGAACACCCAGGACTAGAAACTTTCAGCATACATCTCCTGAGCTAACTGCTTACACATTTATTCAATCCTCTCTTCCTAATTTTTCATGTGCTGTTTCCTCTTCTACCAGATAGAAGCTTTTTGAAGGCTGAGATAGTTTTATGCTTTGTACATTCCAAAGCTTATTGTTTTAAATATACAACAGCAATTTTGTTATATACTCGAATACAAAGAGCTGAATCAGAGTGATCCTCTTTTTTGAGGGGGTGGGGGTACCGGGGATCGAACTCGCGGCGTCGCTGAGCTAAATCCCTGGCAATGGGATCATCTTAATAAATCATCAGTAAGCTCGTAGTAAGCTACTCTTGTCATTAGAGAATAACCATTTATAGTCTATTGTTGTTATCATTCAGCCACAGAAATAAAACTACCATTCGTATTTATATCCTTGCACTTTAAATCACCAGGTTCAACATAGCTTCTGCCGGATGCGTTGCTTCCCAGTGCTTGCCTCCGGACTCAGGACTCCATCTCTGCTGTTCCAGGAGGGGGAATCATTTGCCACTGCAGCCCCCTACTGCGTGACCTAATACCACTTTCCTTTCCTGTGGTGCCTCTGTAACTGAAGCCTCTCTTATAGTACAGTTTTTGGTTTGGTTTTTATTGGGGGGGGGTTGAGACAGGGTCTCACTATGTAGTTGAGACTGACCTGGAACTCACTATGTAGCCCAGGCTGGTCTTGAACTCAAAGCGATCCTCCTGCCTCATCCTCCCAAGTGCTAGGATTACAGGTGTGCACTACCACACCCAGCTTCTTATAGTACAGTTTTAACATTAGGAAATTAATATTCTTTAGTGTATACCACAGGTGAGGGCATCCTACATCAGAACATCACAGGCGACCTATAGGTAGACTTCGTGGAAGTCTGTGCACTCCTTGAAACTGCACGCACATTTTGAATGAACTTGCACATGTTGATTTTTCTGGGGAAGAGCATTCAGTGCTTTTAACAGTATTGGAGGTTCTGTTAACCCCGCAAAAGTGATGAACCACTGTCTATCTGAACAAATTGAGCTCTGTTCCCAGGAAGCACAGGAATGTCTCTTGAGATAACAATCTGTTGTTACTTGTTTGACACTCAAATCATCCTCACTAATCTTCCATCGACTTCATCATATGCTTGATACACATATCATTTTGGTGTCAGTCAAAGTTATGTACCGAAGTATGATTGTCCACAGACCATTTCTCATCCACCGATGGCAGAGCACAGGTAGGTCGCTACCCTAAGCAGACCAGATCTACTTAGAGCTTTGTCTATCACATAATGAAATGAAGAATGATACTTTCCTGGGGAAATTAGGCAGCAGTAGTAGTCTATAGTGTTTTATTAGTTTGCAATAGGCAAAGCGATTATTTTAAAGGCTATTTTTATGTTTTCTACTAATTAAACAAAAAGTTGACTGTCATTAATTATTTTGTTGCAATTTGTATGTTGTGATACACACACATAATCCCCTTAACAAGAGAATTTTAGTACTTTAGGTTATCATTTAGCTCCACCTATTGTAGCATCTTTTCCTTTAGATCTGACATTACAGTTACAGTTATACTCACAAAATTAATTCTTTTACCTAACTCAGCATTAATTGTAAAACAGGAACTATATCAAAGTCCCAAATAGTCATCTGTTTCAGCAGTCACTGTCTTTCCTTCTCATGTATTTACTGAATCCTCTATATTGCAAATTCTAATGAAGTTATTAAAAAAATAAACGTCTTAATCTTTGCGTATAAAGGTTGAATAAACTTGAAATCCATTTTATATAATGCTAAATTATACATTCAATGCAAACCAAATCACTAGGTTAGTGTTTTGATACAAAAGTTGTATTCACTTGAGTGAATGTCTCACTTTTCAATCCAAAAGATTTTTATGTAGATAGACATAATCAAAGTCAACCACTTAGTTCTCTTTCAACACAGTAGATAGATAATGTACAATTTATAAAATAAATTTTCTTTAGGGCTCTCAAACTATGTTCTGTACGATCTATTTTCCAATGAAACATTCTGGACACCAGATAGATACTTAAATTAGTGAAAACTTTCTTCCTCTCATTACATTACTATATTGGGCTCAAAATTGCAAAAGCATAAAGTACCCTTTGAAACTTGCAGATGTTAAAATTAGAATGTATTTATCCATATTGCATTTGATTTTGGCTTTCATGAGCCTTCCCTAGATAACTTATTTTCTTCTCAACATTTATCAAACTCTGTCACTCTTGGGCCAGGGATTTAGCTCAGTGGTTCTGCCACCTGCCTCTCAAGCACAAGGTCCCGAGTTCGATCCCCAGTACCCCCCGCCAAAAAATTGGTTACTCTTACTTGTTGGTTATTCTCCATTTACTCCATTGTATTTGAAAGTTGTGTAAGGATAAGTACTATGTCCACATTTTTACTAGGATGTACTCAGTGTCTTATGCAGAGCCTACACAGCAGAAATGCAATAATTAGTTGTTGGATAAAGGAATGAGTACATTGATAAACACAGAAATTGGTGGCTTCAGGTTAAACTGCCTTCCTTAGCTATATGGATGTAGATCTAAGAAATCCATAACATCAGAGAACTCTGAAGGCTGAATATTGGTAAATACCTCTCCCAAGTTAGAGTCAGAAATTCCAAGTTCACATTGGTTTTCTCCAGGTTGTTATATCAGAACAAGGATTTGTTTGGGGAAGTATAACTCCTGCTTCCCTATTTGTTCATGCTGTGTTCTTCTCCTAATGAGGTCAGGTGTAAGCACCTGGCTCCCAGGAGGCCTAACAGACTGCCCACTACCCACTTGTTGTTTGTTTTCAACAGGCATTCTCTGGTAGGTTCACAGTTCATGTTGTGAGTGTGGCATGTTATTGTTGTAAGTATAAATAACCTTTTATATGTGTTACACATGCAACTCATAAACTCAGTTCACTAGCAAGAAAGAGGCCAAATGAAAAGTCACTAGATGACAAATTCAGTTCTGTAGTAGGAATAGCTTATGAATGAAGTCTGTGAAAACTTGCTCAGAAATAAGAGAACTTGCCATTGTCAGTGTTAATATAAGCAAAAATCAGAGGTTAGGGCAATAATGAGAGAGCAATATGACACTGAGACAACCTCAGGTTTCTTCCTTGTGGTTCCAGAAAATCAACAGGGTTTAATCCCTCAAACAAAGAGACCACTATGGCCAGACCAGGCTGGTGAATTATTGCAGATCTGGCTGCTTTGGTTGGCAAACAGTCACTGAATGTTTTCTTCGAACTCTTCCTTGTATAAAGAGATAGTGGAGCTATTTAAAACAAACAGAAAACCTCTGGATTATGACAAACACAATGGTAACAGATAACTAATTTAGAGAAAACACATTTACCTGATTGCTATATGGAGTTCTGGTTGGTCAGATTCTTCAGTAGATAAGAAGATTTGTTTAACTCTTTAAGTCCATAAATTTTTCCACAAATACTGTAAGAGTAAGTTTATGTAGTTCTTTACATCTGTAGAGAAGAAAATGAAAGCCAAAAATAATAAATGAGCTTGAGTTACAAATATTCTTATGCTGAAGACATCAAATTTCTTGGGAAGTCTTGCAAGAATATGGGTCTATTTTGCATTCTACTCTAAGATTGCTTACTTTATCTAAATTAGCCTCAGAAAATAACCTAGAAATTGATCAAAATGCTTCTGATTTGCCCATAAAAGCTTTATTTTCTTGTTGAAAAGACATATTCCATCAGTCCTATAGCATATTTATTTATTCAAATGGTATATGAGGCATTGTTTTAGGGGTCAAGAAACAGAGTGAACACAGCAGGGTAAAATCCTTCATCAAGTTCTACATTCCAACGGGCAATTATCAAACATATATGTTTTATAATTTATTAGAAGGAATTACAATATGGCAGTTGATGGGCATAAAAATTCCAGATGGAGTTGGAATTTTAGTCAGGCAAGTCGGCCAATCAAGGAACTGCCAGGAGGGTGACACGTGAGCAAGCGGAGATCCCTGAGAATACGGGAAGGAAGAGTGACCTAAGCGGAGCCTTATCAAGGCCAGGAGGGGACTGGGGGACAGCAAGTGGGCAGTGCACTTGGAGTGGAAGGAAAGGGGCGCACAGTAAGAGAAAGGGCAGAGAAGTGACACGAGGCCATGCCGGAAGCCTCCCAAGTCTCTCTCAAGACTGCTCTGCACGCTGAGATGAGAGGTCATTGGGGGATTTTGAGCCATGGAGTGACTTATTATTATTACTATTATTATTATTATTATTTGGTTCCAGGGATGGAACACAGGCCTTGTGCTTGTGAGGCAGGTGTGGTGCCCCTGAGCTACATCCCCAGCCCTGGAATGATATAATCTGACTTACACTTTTAAAGGATCATTTTGTCTCTGGGTTGAGAATAGATTGGAGGCATCTTGGTACTCTTGTAATAATTCAAGTGAGAAAATACTGGCTCCCATGACTCTGGGAATAGTGGAGGAGAGAAGTAGTCAAATTCTGAAAATATTTAAAATATGGAGTCAACCCAATCTTGCTACTGTAATGAAATAAACTTGAGATGTACAAAAAAGAGGAGTCAGGGTGGCCACAATTTTTATCCTGAGCAACTGGAAGCCCCAAGTTTTCAATACTTTAAAAAAGAAGAGTGTAAGATGTGCCAGTTTAGAAGGGGGACTATCAGAATTTTAACTTCAGCCCTTTGAATTTAAAATATTTAAGCAAAGATATCAGGTAGGCAACAGGTACAGAAGTGCAAAGTACAGAGGTGATGTCTGAGCTGGAAATGTGCATATGAAATCATTAGCATGCAGATGATATTGAATCCAGGAACCAGAGATACCTCTTCATTAAATACTGATGAGGTTGCTGAAGACAGGAGCCTGAAGGCTGATACCTGAGGCATGTCGTGCTGGAACATAAGAAGCCAATACAGGGGCTCTTAGGGAGTGAAGAGGGCATTTTCAGGGTGGATCAATGTGCCAAATCTTACTTGGGTGAAATCAGAGAAGCCTGAGAACGGATCATTGGATTTACCAATGTTGTTACATCAGTGGCCTTGATGACAGGAGTGTTGGTAGAAGGATGAGGGGTAAACTGTGCTTTAATCATGTAAATGATCACCCCCAGACTGATCATTGGATCTCTGTGGGTTTATCATATTAATAAAATAAAATTTAAAAAATTAAAAAAGCTAATCTGTTAATCTAGCTATTCTGGCATCCCATAAAATTAACTGTTTGCCTAATAAACATAATGATCAATAATGGTAATATATTTATTGGGAATCTATTGTATTTCAACCACTATGGTAAAAGTCCATGAGATGGGTCCTATTAACATTTCTGTCTCAGATAAGAGGACTCCTAGATCTGGGATTTACCTGAGTGGCACAGTGCCTGCCTGGCAAGTACAAGGTCCTGAGTTCAATTCTCGGTAGTGGAGAGAGACAGAGAGAGAGACAGAGAGAGAGAGAGAGAGAGAGAGAGAGAGAGAGAGAGAGACTCCTAGGCTGAAAGTGGCATGTAATTTATGTAATTTGCTGCTGGAACTTACATCTACATCTGTCTGGATCCAGTCTTAGTTTTTACTTTCTATACCCAAAAGTCCCACTCAAGTTGTGAGCTTTCTGAGGAATAGAACTGAGTGAAAAGAACTTAAATGGGTGAATTTGTCATACACCCTAGAAGAACATTTAGAAAGGAAACACAAGACAATCTGATGGAGAGGTTCCTTCTTATCTGTTTCATTTAGTAAATGTTACTCTCATGGATATATAACCATACGGATATTATATAACATACTGTTTTAAAACCAGAAGAGTGGAATAATTTATAATTGCTATATCTTATATCATAAATAATACACAATCCTAAAATATAACAAAACCATGTTCACAGAACTATACTTTTCTTAATGACTATGATAGTTTTAGAGCTTAAGAGTCACTGATATTTTTGAGTTATTAATTTTTATAGTATTTGGAAGTATTAACCTTTTAGCCATCATTTTTATGACAGCTTACTCTCTCTCCCTCCCTCCCTCTCTCTCTCTCTCTCTCTCTTCTCTGCATTAGCATGGAAGGGTTATGATTCTACAAAGAAAAAAAGAAAGGGAAGAAGGAAGCCAGGGAGGAAAAAGAAATGAAATAAGATAATAGGTTTTGGGGTCAAGGATGTAGCTCAGTGGTTTTGTTGCCTGCCTCATAAGCACAAGGTCCCAAGTTCAATCCCCAGTACAAAAAAAAAAAGATTATGGGTTTTGAACTTTGTTTTCTCCAATATTCATAAAACAATGTACTATAGAATATTTGAATTACAAGAATGCAGGATTTTTGTCCTCTTTTCTCTTTCCTTCCAAAGCTATACCCTGAATAACTAAATCAAGCCTTGACATGAGTAAGACTATCAGCAAATGTTTATGAAATGAATCAATAAATGCAAACATTTATGGTATCTATTAAATATGAATCTAATAACATAATGCAGTCGCAATGTTTAAGTTGTTACTTCATATAAAACTATTGGTATTGTCATGTCAATACAGACCTCCAGAAACTCAAATTTGAGCACCTGTTCCTTCTGTATGACTCACTGCTCATTGCCAGGAAGTCTTTGGCCATGAAACTCCTAACTTGGTATTCTTCTGTGGCTTTTGCATAGTTCTTCACACCCTGTAGCCCAACACCGACACTTCTTCTAATCGTTCCCTTCTCTATTTTGGAGCTAAATTGAACAAATTTCATGTCTCTATACTGTTTTACACATTTTTCCTTTTTGTTTTGAGCATTCTTCTATTTTATCTTTTTGTTTTTTTTTGTACTGGGGATCAAACTTGGGTCCTTGTGCTTGCAAGGCAGGCCACTGAATCACTGAGCTAAATCCCCGGCCCCCATTCTTCTGTTTTATACCTACTGAAAAAAGCTTCTGCTTCTTGTTTTCATGCTCAAAAAATAAACTACTTATGTGTTAATCTGACAAAAGATTTACAGGACTTACGCACATTTGAAATCATATTAGATTGTGCTGTAAGTTTTGCTTCACTTTTCAGTCATAATTTGAGGAACTCCAGAGACAGACAGAAATGTGTTCCATTTCTCTCTATGTTTACTCCTTCCATTGTTCTTTCTTCTTTCCTGATGTTTCAAGTTTCCTTCTTAAGTTAATCATATCTTGGTATTTGTACTCTTGATGTTCTGACATGTTGGGGCATTGTTGACCCTGGTAGGATTGTCCCTGCCTGGCTAACTAATTCTTAAAGATAGTAAACAACTCATTTTTTTTTAAGTCAACCGATCAATCCTGGGAATTCATACCTCTAGTAACAGATTTGTCAGGCTCTCACACTGTGAGATTTGTCCTAATTGTCTCAAGCCAGGCACCAGAGCCCACTCTCCAAAGCCCAAGAAATCTGTGCAAGTTAACTCATTCTAAATGTCTGTCAGCATTGTGACTCACTCCTCCCTCAAGGGCCACAATAAAAGCCTTTGCCCACATTCCCACTCCACTTCCCTCTGCTTCTGACAGTCCGCACTCTCCATCTTTGTGTGCCCAGCGCCTGTTTCTAGCAATCTGTGAGCACAAGACATCTCCCATGATAACAGTCATTTTTGTACCTGTGATTTACCAAGCCTCAGGAAAAAACCCTGGATAGCCTTTAAACATTTCTTTAATCATTTCCTCTCTGTTTAGAGAACTCCTTGTAGTCATTCTTTTAGGAAAGGTCTGCGACTGGTAAATTCCATTTCCCTTCGACTGTGAGTGTTTTCACTTTCTTTCATTCCTGGAAAGTATTTTCACTGATAATCTGACTCAGTTCCACAGCTCTTTCCTTTCAGCATTTGAAAAAATATTGTGCTACTTCCTTCTGAAAAATAGAAGTCAATACTTCTATTCTGATACTGTCGTGCAGCACCGTAACAATTTCATAGGCATCTGTGTTTTCACAAAACTTGAGGTTTTTGTTCAAGTACAGCTTCCAAATGCCAAACTCACTGTTTGTCCAATACTACATATGCTGCAAAGACATGTAGAACAAATTTGTCTCGGAGAAATAAGCTTGAGTCATTTGTAAGAAATGGATGCACCTCGAGAACACAATGTTTAGTGAAATAAATCAAATACAGAAGCTTAAACATTGTGTGTGGCTTCTCTTATGTGAGAAACCCAAAATCTAAATAAAGAGCAAGACAAAAAACAGAGAGTAGGAAGTGGGGAGATACATTTTTCTCAAATGGGAAGGGAATCAACAGATAGAAGGATAGAAGAGATGGAGGGAAGAGGAAAAAAGTAATTAGACTGTGCTAATATACAGGTACCAACTCCTCACAAGGAATATAAACATCAGATGCTGCAAAAATGTACAGGTAAAAATGGAAAAATAATATTCTGTTACAAAAATGTTTAATACTTGCTCTGCCCAAAGAATTTCAAGTTAATAACACCTTAGAAATAGGCAGATTTGATTTATCAGTAACTTTCTACTAAGAAATGCATTTCTGTGAGATAAATAGAACGTGTACTTCACAGAAGAACAGGAGTAATGAAGCTTTGGGTTTGTTTTTATTCAGGTGAAGTTGTGATAGCCAGACCACCTCCACTTTGAGCCTTAATGCCAGTTTGTACCTGTGCTTGGACAAAGAACCCAAAACCCCACATCCTGCTTGGCAGTAAACTCGCTGCAGTTGCAGGATGTTTTGTAGCTCACCTAGTGTGTGGGAAACTTCTGCGTGCCCCGTCACTAACCTGGCATGGTTCTGCTTCTGTAAGATTCCACTTGCTCTCAGCTGAACCCTCCCCCTTGAAAGCATGGTTTAAAAGGCGAATCAAACTGCTTCCCCTTGCCAAGAGAACTTTCTGGGTACTAGTGCCACCCCCTACCCCATGCCAGCAGCTGCTATAATAAACAGGCTTGCATCTGGCACAGAATGTGGCACACCTCTATTCTAACTTGCTTATCCACAACAAAGTATCTGCCCTGCCAAAAGTACTATCAAAATGCCAGATCTGAAATTTATACTTTTTTCCCTCAATTTCTGTATGTAGATACACTGAAGATTCAGAATCTCAGATTACTTGGCTGAATGGACTATAATTTGAAGTAGATAAAAAATATATATACAATGATATTTATCAGTGTTTTGTACTGTTACATTTACTCTAAATATTTAGAGAAAATGGAATAGAAAATGCAAACTATGTCTAAGGATGTAAATATTTTAAGGAGGTATGGCTAAAGCATTGGATTTGAACTTCATGATTCTGTCTTTGTATTCACTAATAATACCAGAATATATACATATCTTGGAAAATACAGAAAATCAAATAATTTCTCCATTTTTCTTCAAAGTCAATAAAGGGAAAAACAGGAAAAGAATAATAATAATTAACATTTTCCAACTTTTGATATCTCTCCCATTAAGAAGAATAAGGGAATTTATTAGGCAGTATTTTTAAAATACATACTCAAAAAAATAGAGCAGGAGCCCTTAAAAAGGAGAGAGGTGCCTGTAGCCTCCAGTTGGATGTGAGGGTGTCCCCTAAATGTGTTATCTGGGATGTGCATCTGGTGTCTGCTGAGCGTGGCACTAGGGGCTCTGTAGAAAGGCAGACCATCTACCTGTGTTGGAAGCTGAGACCTGTTGTCCTCTTGATGGTGCCCTCCCTGAGGATAGGCCTGGGAGGAAGTGAAATCACCAGCTCACTTCCTGTCTGCAGGGTTACTGTCTTTAAGGCCTTTACTTGGAATACTTTTTCATCTCAACTTCATGGTTAGTCTAAAGCCCATTGTAATTTGCTCTGGTAAATGAGAGATGATGAAAATATTTTCTTGTGATTATAAAATGAACAACAAGAACAAAACAATTCTATTTGAAAAATAAAAACTCTGTCAGGAGATACAAGATAAACAGCACACAGTATTAAGGAGTTGTAATTCCGGGCAACGACAGAATGTTAGCAGAAAAGGCTCCTAGTTTGGGTACCAAGGAAACCTGATGGAACATTTACTGTGAGCCACAGAGAACGAGAAAAAGAAATTACTTGATTAGTATTTTCCTGCTTCTTAAAATGGCACTCATAGCTGGCCTTTGATAAAAATTTTCTTTTCCTGTAATAATGAGAAACACTGGGTTGAATGAAGTAGAGTAGTCAGATGGTTGACTTACTTTTCTACCTCTCAGACTTTACTCAGCCACCAGGGGCACAGCTGGCATTGCTGTGCATAGCTCAAGCTACACCCCTGGATACAGCAATATGTGTTCTTGGCTGCGGCTCCTTCGCGGCTTCTCATTTTATCCCCACTAGCACATTTTCTCTTAAATTCTGTCATGTCTGATACTAAACTCTACCACCCATTTTCTTTCAGCAAGTTTTTATCTGGTATATAGGTTCCCCTGTATTTCTTTCAAACTTAATGTGCCTATTTCTGCCCTTGGTTTATTTCTTGTTAGCAATGTATCATGGAGGAGTTTTTTCTTTTCTTTTAAGAATCTGATCTGATTTCAAAGATAATTTTAGTAGGTGAATTAATCTGTTTAAGTATAGTATAACTGGAGATTGAGAGGAGCTGAGAGGAGGTTAGAACCAGTAACGCTGATAGAAAGCTTGTGTTTGAATCTCTGTACAGTTTTCAGTGAAGGTTTACTTCATAAGACAATGAAACATAGTATCTAAACTGAAGTTCTGCTTGATTCTTATTCCCTATTTCACACACACAAGCATTTCCTGTATTTATAGTGAAGGAAGAAAAGGAAAGGAGAGAATGAGAAATAAACAGCTGCATACATTTAAAAAAATACAAACTAAGGGGTCCTTTCAGTCCTGTTTATATCGAGGTAAGAGTTCAGCTCTTCCCCTCTAGACTTGCCCCTGGAGAAACTGACTTGTAGCAATTGTGGCTCTGAGCCCCTGTCCCCTGTGCTTGAGTCCAGGAGGTTGGATGTGGCCCCGGTCCTTGAGTGGATTCCCCTTATGTTCCTTGCTCTGTTGTCTGCAGTGAACCAGCTGCTTCACCAAACTCTCTGTTGTGTTACAAAGAGTCTCTCTCCAGTCTGTGAAATCAATTTGCTTTTGTCTGGAAGAAGCTCAGCCACTTCTGCGTGGCGTGGGGTCAAGCTTGGTGTTCTCTGGAGGTCCTGTGTCCTATAGGATGCCCAGAGGAACAGAGCAGCTTGTGTTTGAGGGAGTGTGAGAGAGCACCTCTGAGGCTCTGTTCCAATTTCCTTTCTCTGGCCATGGATCACACACTGGTCACATCCCTGCCCACCATAGAGACTGACAGAGCCATGGACTTTCAGTGTCTGGTTTCATGTTCCTAACTTGGACCATGCCCTGGTTTCTTTCCAGGAGCTCACTTGTTCTAACTCACTCTTTGCCCTCCTAATGAATCTCTGGTGTTTGCTTTCTCTAGTGCCCCAGTCTATGACTGCCTCACTCGCCAGCTCTGTCTCCCAGTGAGAAGGGAGTTGGGACAGGGTGCTCTGGGGTTGGTTGCTAGGCTGGGCACGGATTTCAGCAGCCTGGCCAGCATTGCTGTGTATGTCCTCTTCCCTGGGGAGCTGATCTTTCCCCAATACGGTGTGTTCACCATCCTGGAATGTGAGCGTTGTCAGGATTCAGGAGGGGTCTGCTTCTTTCGCTACACAGCCCTGACGCTGGAATGCATCCAGTGTGCTTCCTTTCTCTTCAACTTGCCTTCCATGTTGGGGTCTTTGTTCTCCCCATGTTTCTGGGCACCTCCTTTTCCACTGTGCACATCTGAATGCCCGGTGAGTGCTGCTGCCTCTCGCCAGCTCTGATGAATCCTTGCCGTGTTCTTTTCATCTGTTCATTGTTATACTCCTAGACTGAATCCATAGCACAACAACGGTGCATAGTGTTACAAGGGTAAGCGCATATGTTTAAGTAGTACTTGTTAAAAATTCAGTAATGATATTTTGAAATTTTACTAGGCAGATGAGAGCAGCTATGGCTGGATTCAAATCCTGTCTCTATCATTTACTATTTGGCTGAACCGAGCCACGAAACTTAAATTTCCAGTTCCCTTACCTGCAAAATATAGCAAACAGTACTGATGCCCCAGGCTGGCTATGAGGTTAAGTGAAACACAGTATGGAAAGCACATCATGCAATCCTGGCACCAGTCAGAAGTTTTTCATTAACTGCTGTCAATAGAAGGAAAGTAACTAGAGTGAGGTTCTGTCCTCTCACAACATGGGTCTCAGATGGACACTCACAAATCATTTATTTTTTGTACTCCACAGTCAAAGCACTACATCAAAGTTTCAAGGAGTCCACCAAGCTGCCAGAGGCAAACGCTGAACTGCTGATCCTGCCCTGTGAGAGGGCCCCTCTCCCACAACTCCAGAGTTCACATTCTAGACCAGACCCAGTAATTTTTATGACTATTTCAAAGGGTTTACAAAGCAATTTATAGTTTTGAGGAAATTTTCCATTAAAAGAGATTAATTATAGAATAGATATGTTTTCACAGGTCCGTTTTCTCTCCTTTAAAAATCAGGAACAGGGTTTGGGTTGACTGAGAAAAATAGTATTCAACATCCCCACCTACTGGTTACTTTACATTACAATATTATGTAATTATTGAGAGAACAAAAATTTATGGTACTATTAGTATTACAATGTTTTATTATCAATAAACTACTACTACTATTGATAATGACAAAGTGTACTGATTACTTACTCTGGTTTGAAGATCTTTATAAGTCTTTCTGATGTGGAAGATGGCAGAATAACAGGTTGTTTTGGGTTGAGTCACTATGACCTAATGGATAAAAAGTTTCATTATTATCACTGAGCAGAGGAGAAATTACTCACTCACTACAATGCAATAATCTTTTGACCCCAGGGACTGGCTTTATGGAAGACAATTTTTACATGGCTTGGATTAGACTCTCCTAAGGTACATACAGCCTCTATCCCTCAGGTGCATGGTTAACAGTAGACTTTGTCCTCCTAGGAGATTCCAGCAGGCAGAAGTCAGGCATTCTGAGAGTGACGGGAGCCCCCGTAAGTACAGATGAAGCTCTGCTCTCCTGCTTACCACCCTGTCTTCCATGCTGCCTGGACCCTAATAGTTACAGCAGTGGCCTGGATGGGGCAGGGGGGCTGATCTAGAATACGGCAGCGTTCTCCCATCTACAGGCCTCCTTACAGCCTCTCTGTCTCCAATTTTTCACGAAGGCCATTTATCCTGCAATGTAGCATACATTTTGTCAGGGAGATAAAAATAAAGAAATAAGTTTCTGAGTAGACTTTAACATTATTAGTTTTAATTGATACATAGCAATTATGCACACTTATGGGGTCAGTGTGAGAATGTGATAAATGTACAGGAAGTGTGATGATAAAAAGTATTCTTCTTAAACATTTATTTTTTTGTGTGCTGAAAGCCTTTTCACTCTTCTACTTTGAATGAAATATATAATAAATTCTTGTAAATCATATTTACACTCCTGTTCACTAGAACTTGTTTTGCACTGTGAAGGAAACCACCTGAGAATGAAGAGACAACTTGAAGAATGGGAGAATAGTTACAAGCCATTCATTTGACAAAGTGCAAAGAGATTATCCAATCTAAAAGTGCTCAAATGATCTGGACATATCTCCTTCAAAAGAAGATAAATGAAAGGCTAATAAATGTGTGAAAAATCACTCAACAGCACCAAATATTAAGGAGATGCAACTCAAAATCACAATATGTCATCTTACTTTAGTTAGAATGGCCAAAATAAAAAGAAAACAAATTCTAGAAAAAATACAGAAAAAAGAGCTCGCATACACTGTTGGTAGCAATATTAACTGGTATAATTATTATGGAAATAATATGGAGTCTCTTGAAAAAGCCAAAAATAAAACGAACATATAACTCAGCAGTCCTACTACTGGGTATTTATTCAAAAGGGGATAAAACTGTTATGCAAAGAGATATCTGGCCTCCCATATTTCCTGCAGGACTAGTCACAAGAGCACAACTGAGTAGACTTCAAAAGTTTTAGAAAATTTTATAGAACAAACAATAGTCATGAAACGCAAGAATTTCATTTGTTGGGTTAGATTTGTGAAAGAAAAGAGTCAATGGTGGAGTTAGGAGGGCCACAGAGTATGAGCTTTTTGCCTTAAAATGTTGATTTTTTAAAAAAGTCACATGATATCAAAGCAAAATGAAACACAAGTCTTGCTGATTGGGCATTGGAAAGGATATGAGCTAGATAGTGAGATCCCAGACCTTCAGGACACGACGTTTAAGGATTTGAGGAGTGAGTGAGCACATTTTATAAGTGTGAAGAGTATAAGTTGTTATCAGAGGATGGACTGATTTTTGGCAAAGGGGTTGATAACACTTGCTGGAGAAAAGATAGCCTGTTCAACAAATGATGCTGGGGAAACTGATTATTCACATGCAGAAGAATGAACACAGATCTGGATTTGGATCTGGATCTTTCATCTTATACTGAAATCAATGCCAACAGATCAAAGACCAAATAAACTAAATCACTGAATCTTCTAGAATATAAAATGTATACATCTATTGAAGACATAGATATATGCAAGGACTTTCTGAACAGAAATACAATTGCATAAGACATGATACCATAAATCACTATATGGGACTATATCAAATTATAATCTTTTGGAAACCTAGAATAGCAAAAGCATGATATCACATATCATGACATGACATGAAAAGGGATGTCGCAATTCCCAACTTGAAACTATACTGCAAAGCCACTGTGATAAAAACAGCATGGTAATGGCAAAGAAACAGATCCAAGAATCAGTGGAATAGATTATAAGATGAAGAAATAACTCCAGACATACTCAGCCTTTGGCAAAGGAGCCAACCATCCTCACTGGAGGAAAGATAGCCTCTTTAATAAATGGTGTTGGGAAAACTGGATTTCAACCCACCAAAGATTAAACCTAGACCCATATCTTTCACCATGCACTAAACTAAAATCAAAGTGGTTCAAAAATCTAAATATTAAAGCAGAACACTAAACTTGCTAAAAGATAGGTTAGGTAGAACTCTTGAAGACATTGGCATAGGAAAATAATTTATGAACAAGGCCTCAGTTGCATATGAATTAGCGCAAAGAATTAACAACTGGGATGTCACCTTATTAAAAAGCTTTTGCACTGCAAGAGAAACTATGAACAGAGTGAAGAGACATTCTACAATGTGGGAAAATTTTTTTACCAACTGTTCCTCAGACAAAGGTCTACCATCTAGAATATATGAAGAACTCAAAAATCAACTCAAAAAATCAGACCCCCCAAATACAAAGACCCAATTCAAAAATGGGCATCTGAAATGAATAGACATTTCTCAGACAAAGTAAAAGTAGCAAATAATCATATGAAAAAATGTTTAACATCACTGCTCATTTGAGAGATGCAGATGAAAATAACACTAACATTCCATCTTATTCCAAAAAGAATGGCTGCTATCAAGAAATCAACCAACAACTAATGCTGGTGGGGTTGTGGGGAGAAAGGAACCCTTCTCCACTGGTGGTGGGAGTGCAGACTGGTGCAACCACTGTGGACATCAATATGGAGATATCTCACAAAACTAGGATTAGAGGTCCCATTTAATCCAGCTATTCCCCTGCTGGGTATCTTCCCAAAAGAATTAAAAGCATCATACAACAGCAATATATGCACACCCATGTTTACAGCAGCACAGTTTGTAATAGCTAAAACTTGGAAGCAGCCCAACTGCCCATCAAGTGGAGACCGGATAAAGAAAATGCGCGTTGTTCTTTTTTTAAATAAAATGGAGTACTCCTGAGCTATAAAAATGATAAACCAAATACATTTATAGCTAAATGAGTGCTCATTGAAGCTGTACTCTTAAGTGAAATAAATAGGACACACGTGCAAATTCTGAATAGTTTCTCTGGTGTGAGGAACTGAAAGTGTAAATGAGGACCAAAGTGTATAACATGAAATAGGAAGAAGAGGTAAAGAGGAAGGAGAAGTACAGAGGAGGGGTTGGGAAAGGAAAGAAGGAAAAGAAAAAAATGAGAAAAGAAGGAAAAACGTTTGTAAGTAGGGAGGGGTAGAAGAGAGGGAAGGGGAAAGGGGTAAAAACAAGAACCAAGATGTATCACGCACAGGTACAAATTCCCAATGATCAATGTGATCATAATGTGTACCTAAAATGTACCAATAGACTTAAAGAATCAAAAAACACATTTACTCCAAAAAAGAAATTTATAGACTAAACTCAAAGAATGGATAACAATATTCCATGCATCAGGATCCCAAAAGCAAGTTGAGGTAGCAAATTTATTCTTCAGACAAAGTGGACATCAAGCCAAAACAGATCAGAAATGGCAAAGTAGGTCACTGCATATTGGTTAAAGAAATGTTTCAACAGGAAGCGATAACACTATATACAACCCAATACTATTGCACCCAACATCATCATAATCACTACTGGACATAATAAACACTAATGTGGTCATAGTAGGGGACCTTAATATCCCAATTTCAGAAATTAGACAAATCATGTTAAAAGTTAGCAAAGAAATATCAGAGTTGAGCTACATATTTGAACAAATGGACTTAATAGATATCTACAGAGTGATCTATCATCTTACGATGGCATATATATTCTTCTCAGCAGTATACGGAACTCGCACCAAAATAGACCACATACTAGCTTATAAAGTTAGCTTAAATAAGTACAAATGAATCAAAATTAACATATATGTATTATCAAATCATAATGCACTGAAACCCAAAAATCAATTGCAAAAGAAACCACAGAAATTTTAGATACACCTGGATATTAAATATCACACTCTTAACACTCAGTGTGTCAGAGAAGAAAGCAAAGAAAAATCAAGCAATTCCTAGAATCAAACAATAATCCCAATGCAACATTCGAGAACCTAGGGATATGATAAAAGCAGTAATGAGAGGGAAGTTAATAGCTGTTAATGCCTACATTAGGTAAACAGAGAGATCTCAAACAAACTACCTAATGATGCATCTCAAAGTCCTAGAAAAACAAGAACAAATTCAAACCTAATGCAAGGAAGGAAATAAAAAAGATTGCAGTCAAAATTAATGAAATTGACACTAAAAGAACAATGCAAAATGGGATAATTAATGTGAAATAGGAAGAAAAAGGCTAAAGGTGTAGGGAAAGTGGGAAGGATAGGGGAAAGGGAATAAGGGAAAAGAAAAAAGTATAAGAAAATGAAAAAATGGAAATAAAGTGTTTGTAAATGAGGAGGGGATGGCAGGGACAAGGGGAAAAATGAGAACCAAGACCTGTCCTGTAAAGGTACAAGATCCCAGTAATGAATGTAACTGTACTGTATACCTAGCATGTACCAATAAACTCAATAAAAAGGAAAAAAAAAGAACAATGCAAAGAATCAATGAATGAAAGAGCTTGTTCTTTGGAAAATAGACAAACACTTGGCAAGGCCTATCAATACATTAGTAGTAAAAAAGGTGGAATCACAATGAAAATGATTAAATTCAGAAGGTAACTAGAAATTACTGTGAAAAATTGTACTCAAACAAATTGAAGAATCAAATGAAATGGGCAGTTCCTACACACATATGAATTACAAAAACTGAAACAAGGGAACATAAAAAAACTTAAACACTACATTAATAGGCAGTGAAATTGAAGGAGTAATAAAAAACCTACCAACTAATAAAGCCCAAGATCTGAAAGATTCACCATTAAATTTTTATGAAAACTTCAAGGAGGATTAACCCAATACACCTCAAACTCTTTAATGCAACTTAAAGGGACGAAGTACCTTAAAATTCATTCCTGGAATCGTACATTATCCTGATTCCAAAATCAGAAAAGGCCCCATGAACATAGATGCAAATATCTTCAACAAGATACTGACAAACAGAATCAAAATCATCAAAAAGTTGGTCCATCATGGCCAAGTAGGCTTCATTCCAGGAATGTAAAAATGATTCAGTATGTGCAAATTAGTAAATGTAGTACTCCACATAAATCAAAATAAAGAAAAAAAAAATCACACATTCACCTCAGTTAGTTCAGAAAAGCTTTTGGTAAAATCCTACATCCATTTATGATAAAAATCCTGAAGAATATAGATATCCAAGGACTTTATCTCAACCTGATAAAAGCCATTTATGATAAACATACTGCTAACTTCATGTTAAGTGGAAAAAACCTGAAACCTTTCCCTCTAAAATCAAGAACAACCCAAGGATGTCTACTATTCCACTCCTCTTAAAATGGCACTCAAAACATTATCCAGAGAATCCAGAAAGAGAAAAAAATGAAAAGGAAACCTGAAAAGTATATATGAAAGGAAAAGATCAAATTATTTGCAGATAACATTATCCTTTCCATAGGAGACTCAATAACTTCCACCAAAAGATTCAGAATTCACCATATTCAGTGATGTAGCAGGATACAAAACAAACACATGAAAGTAGCATTCTTGTATACCAATAATAAACTCACCCAGAGAGAACTTAGGGAAACACTACCTTTCAAGAAAAACGAAATACTCAGGAACTAACCTAACCAAGGAAGTAGAGACCTCTGTAAGAAAAACTGTTATACTCTGAAAAAGGAGATCAAAGGAGACATCAGAAAATGGAAAGATGTCCCCTATGCTTGGAAAGGCAGAATTGGTAAGTACTGTCAAGATAGCCATACTACCAAAACTGATAGGTAGATTTAACACAATCCCAAAGTACCAATGTCCTTCCTCACAGAACTAGGATAAAAATCCTAAAATTTACATGGAACCAGAGTAGACTAAGCATAATAAAAGCTATCCTGGGCAATGGACAAAGCAAGAGGAATCACAATTCCAGATTTAAATTTATACTAAAAATTTGGAGTTATGAATCTTGATCAAAATAAAATAGAAATGAAACACATCAATATTAAAACAGTAACAATCTACTAGAAGATAAAAATAGGTAAAATTCTTGAAGACATAGGCACAGGAAGGAGCTTTCTAAAGAAAACCCAAATTGTGTGAGAAATACTATCAAGAATCAACAACTCGGGCTGGGGATTTAGCTCAGTGGAGCTGCTACCTACCTCACAAGTGCAAGGTCCAGAGTTCAATCCCCAGCACCGCCCCCACTCCAAAAAAAAGAATCAACAACTGGGATTACATCAAATTAAACAGCTATGGCACACCAAAAGAAGCAGTCAATGAAGTGAAGAGACTACTTACAGAATGGGGGAAACAATTGTTACCTATCTGACAGAGGACTAATATCTAGAATTTACAAAGAACTAAAATGAAGCAGATGCCCTGAAGTAAAACATCCAGTCAAAACATGGGCAACTGAAATGAGCAGATATTCCTCAGAAGAAGAAATACAAATGGTTAATAAATAAATGAAAAAGTGCTCCATTTTTCTGGCCTTTAGAAAATTTGATACTTGGGGGAAAATCGTAGGATGACCCCCTCCTTGACTGCCTTATTCCCTGAGTCATTTTCTTTAAATGTACATTATTATATGCCAGCTGCTCCTGTGCTCTTTTTTTTTCCTTCTAGGTAATACAAGGTCAAATGAACTGTTAATGTTAAGCAAGCTGAATAGCTTATCTATTCACTATACTGTGAAGAAAACAGTTGAAACTATAAATGCAGAAACTTTTTAAAAAACCATAATGTTAGGCAAAATATAGCTGAGCCTTAATGAGTTGTAATGAATCTTAGCACAGCTGAGAGGTCATTTCTCTGGAGCAATCTCAAGTCCAGACCTGATCAGGCCAGATGCATTTCTCCTGGCCTTTCTAGAGAAGTAGAATATGTAAGTCTTTGGAACACTAGATTTCGATTAATAATTCCTATTATTAAGGAATCAATGCCTTTTAAAAAGCCTACTTTTCTAAAGTTAAACTTCCTCACCTTACTAAATTTCCTCATGGAACCATGGAGCTAAGTTGCTATATATTATTCAATGATTTTTCTTTGAACCAGGTATTATTGACATGATCCTCATTTTGTGGAAAAAACAAATGAGGCTTTATAGAAACTAAACACTTGAAGTGTAAATACTTACATAAGTACTTAATGGCAGATTTGGGATTCTAATCCAGACATGATTAGAAAATACAGTGCATGTTTAAATTTATGTATATTTTTATTTTGTTGTATTTTATTTGGTACCAGGGATCAAACTTGGGACCTTGCGCTTATGAGGCAGGCAGTGGAACCACTGAGATAAATCCCTGGCCTTTCATGTTTAAATTTAAAAGTACTATTACAGTAAAAGATTATGAAGGCCATGAATCCCTCTCTAATCCCCCCCCACTTTGAACACACTTATTTCATCGTTCCTGCCACTTCTAGAGCAGTTCTGGAGTCCTCTTTCCTGAGTGTTTTTAGTTGCTCTGTTGTGTGGCTGCCTGGATGTCCTGAATTGATTCCAAATATTTACCTTTCATGACCATTTTGCCTTTGGGGAAGCCTCAGAAATCACAAGGGGGCAGATCTGATTAATGAACTGGATGAGGGCACACTGATGTTTTTATGAATCTGCTTTTCCATTGAATGTCACTCAGCAGTGGCATTCACTGTATTTTTTTTTTAATCACACTTCATCAAGACACTCGACAAAAGAGGATTGCAGAACTACTTCAGAAAGTGGCAGGAATGATGGAATAAGTGTTCAATGCAAGGGAGAGTATTTTGAGTGGGATCATGGCAACATGTCTTTAACTCTAATAAATGTTTTTATTTAAACAATCACCACATTTTGTCATCACCCCTTGTACTTTCATCCTCAATTGTTTTTCACTGTATTGCCTTTATTTGATGACTTAATAGAGTGAATACTTACTTGGAGCAAAACGAAATTTTTTGTAATAACAGAAAATGCACTTTAATAGGTAGATATTATTTGCTATTTTTAATTATCATTCCCTGTAAGGTTTCTGCTAAGCTTAACATAGTAAACTAATCTCTCTTGTTATTAAGAACCTGCATGTCAGTCAGTGTTCCGTTAGAAAAACAGAGCACATGTGAGGTATTTTAAAGAGAAGACTAATATAGGAACCTGGCTGGGAGAGTCCACGCCTGCCGCTCACAGAAGCAAGTGCTTCCATTCCCTGATGCAGCGAGTCTTCATAAATTCAAGGGAGGTCATGAGTTCACAAAAGTAATTTCATAATTGCAACTTCTAAGTTAAAACTCAGAATTTTAGTATCAGTGACATGCATTCAGATTCACACAAGCTTTCATGAGTACCAGTTGTAGGTTAAACTACTTAAATTCATTCACATCAAAGTGGATGATGAAGTAACTGGAATTCTAAAATATTGCCTATTGTTGGCACTATGAAATTACTTGTTCTCGCCATAAGCTTGTAACTGTCAACATACCGGAACAGGGTCAGAGTAGAAATCATCCTTACCATGACCCTGACTCTATTAAAGTCTTTATTTTTACCTTAATCACTTCCTGTCTCAACTATTGCAATTTCCTCCTTTTTAATGATCTTCCTCAGTTGTCTAATTTTTAACACTAAGTGAAGGTTAAAGGCAGATGGTTATCCATAGAGTATTTAATGAAAACTTGCCATAGGAGAATTTTCCATTGGCTTAATTTTCCTTATATGGTCAACCAGTAAATTGTATAATGACCTCAATCATTTACTTACTATATCTGGAGAGATCAATGGACTTTATGTTTTTCTGTGTCCCTTCAAAATTAACTCATAGCTATAGATAATCAACCACATTTTAAATGTGAGTTGTTATGAATTAGTAGTTATAATAGTTAAGCTTTAAGGATGAAGTAGTTATTTATTCACTTCACAGTACTGAAGCTTGATTCACATTTACTGCAAGTTTGTGAATAGACAATATAGACTTTAGTTTTAAATCTACTTTTATGCTGCCCATCTTGTCAGTGATTTAAGTTCCTGGAAATTTGAGCCAAGAGAAATCACAAATAGATCAACCTAAAACGTCTAATCATACGTAATTATTTACTTTCTATGTCAGTGTAAATGTTATTATAGTTTACATTTAGTTCCAGGTGCCTTTGAATATTTTAAAAGTTGACATATGATTTTCAACTTTACATTTTTCTGACTTATTTTGCAATGTTTCGGTGCATGATATGTTGCTAAAATTCAACATAGTTTGAGTTATATAGCGAAATCTACATTTTTAGTACTACACAATTTAGAAAAAAATCAACCTTTTAATTTGAAATTCAATGGCTTGGTAGTTTTTTGCTGTTTTGCTTTTATAAAAGTTAATGTCACAACTGTCTTGTGACTTCTCCATTTCTGACTGGCTCCTTTTCTCTACCTTTACTTCTTTCTTTTCACTTGGAATGCATGTTTACTTGTTTTACTTTTTAAAGGACAAATATCTCAACAAACGGTTGTAATCTAAAGATAAATAAGTTGACTTTCACTATAACTTTTCTAGGTATATATTTAGTTTTATTATATACGAAATAAGAATTTTCTTGAAATTTTACCTCATTTATACCTTCCTTACATCATAGATTACTAACTGGAAAGAAAGGAAAACCCAGTGCTGAGTCCTGGCTAACAGCAGTGGTGAAGAAGGCACTGGCAGAGCTGGGTGGATGCCAGTCTCTTTCAGGTGTCCAGAGAACCTGGTCTGCTCACCCCTATCTGTGATCTCACAGTTACTGTGCTAGATACGACGTTAGCACTTTCGCCATGCTATGACCAAATATCAGGAAAACACCCAGAGACCCAAGGGCCCATGGTCATCAGCCCTCACCTTCACCTCACTGAATCTCTTTCCCACCCTGCCTTTCTGAATAAACCTAGGCTGAACTGTAATTTGGTTGAAGTCATCATTAAGTACGTCTCTAGGCCTCTAGATTGTGCCCTGGACTGAGACACATTATCCTCCCTCACATAGTCTAAAAGCCAGTTTTCCATGTCTTGGTATGTGTATTACTACACTGATAAAACCACCCCATGGCTGAGTCCTGGCTCCAAGGTAAGAACCTGCATATTTCACAATGACTTCAGGTAAGTCTGATGCAGATAATCCAACTTCAAAAAACCAAGAAATCAAATTCTTAGACTCAGCCAACTACCTCTTCTCTTAATCTAACATCCATTGACTTAGTACATTATTCCATTCTTACTTATTTTCTCCTATCACCCACAGCAATATATTAAGGAAAGAGTAGCATTCACTCAGTTCTTCCACTTGGTAAATTGTCCAATAAAGGCTATATATTGGGCTAGAAAGCTTTCAAGCAGAACAAGAGAGTGTACAGTTTTAGAACCACCACCTGGAGTTAGAAGACACAGTCACACACTCTACTCAGGGAAACAGTAAGAACTAGTACTTTAAAGAAAACAAGGAAATTATGAGATCTGAAAAGAGTTATTGCTTTCAACATTATACTTAAAAACTAATCTATCCATTATAATTATTTATGATCACCAGACAAATAAAGATATACCCAAAGTAATTACAATTAGCACATTCACATATTGATTTTATAAAATACAAAAAGCAGTTGAAAGGCTGAGAGAAAATAAAAGCAACAACCTTAAATGTTCACAGAAGGATTTGAAGTAAAAGAGCCATTTAGAGTGAATTTAACAATTACCAGAGAAATACACTGAAAAAAAAAATCGGAGCTATGTATTTATTACAAAAATAAGACAAATTTGTAATAAGTCACGTGTAGAAAATTATGATGTCACCTGCATTACTTTAAATTTCAGATGATTGAATTTCTTCTATATTTTCATGACAATAGATAATTAAAATCATAAAGCATAAGACACTGATTTGAATTGCTGACCTTGTTATGATATGATAGGACTCTTAGGACTGAAAAGCATTCTGATTTTGCCCATTCTTCCCACATGAACACTGACATGGCCCTGAGAAGTTAATTATCTTCATTTTGTAAACTACAAATTATGTTCTGAAATTAAATGCATAGAAAAATTGCATATCTTATTACATAATTCATTATCTGAAAAATCGGCACTTTTGTTCCAATATTATTAGGAAAACAGGTGATAAATGGAGTACCTGATATTTTGAAAGTGAAGAGGATTTTGTTTAGTGGTCAAACATGTTTATGTAAGGGGTTTAATGTTCACAACTGGAATTTCTTATTCTGTTTATATCTGTTTATGTATAGAATGTGTCAACACTCCTCTGTGTGAGCACTTCCTTTTGTAGAAGCAACAGCTGAATTGTTCGGATTTGGGGTAGAGGAAGAAATAAGTCTTCAAAAATTGCATTCTATCTGTAGGCAAAAACTTTAGGGTGGCTGCAAAAAATTACATCTCACATGCAATCAGAAACCGGAAGGAGCTGTTTTAAAGTATACCGCAGTACCTAAGTGCCTCTCCCCAAATTAGACATTTGTGTGTATGTCTGTGTTTGTGCAGTCACTGTGTGAATTCTGTAAGAAGTAAAAGTGAAGAAAAGATGCACTTAATCAGCCCAGATTCAGACTTTGAAGGTAACAGTTATTTTTCCTTTCATACTTTTGTGCATGTTATTGCATTTGACCTTCATAGGAACCGTTTGAAATTTTATTTTTCAAAATCTCCCTCACTTTTGAGTTCTTGCTTATCTAAAAATTTTAAAAATAAACAAAAACCAATACCAAGAAAATTGTCCCATATTCACTCTCCAAACTGCTTTTTTCTTATCTACAGGTCAGCAGACATCTTTCAAAATGAAGGACACAGCCCAGCCCACCCACTACTGCCTCAGCTTTGCTACGAAATGAACCACCCACCTCTGGGGGTGGGAAACAAGTGCTGATGATCGGGCTGTGTCAGCTGTGAGTGCTGGGGCTGGTGCTGGGGGGGCCTCCTTCCCAAGACTGCAGTGCATAGGCAGGTCCACCGGAAGCTGGCTCTGCTCACTGTGTGGGCCGTTGGTGTTGGCTGGGGATTACTTCTGGATGCCGGGTGGACCCATGTGCTTGACACATCTCCCAAGAGCTAGCCTGGGCCAAGCTACTTGGTGTTCCCAAGTTTTCTAGCCACAGCAAAAGAAGTAAGTAAAGCCCAGTGCACGCACGTCTTCTGCGCTCTCCTGGGTGTGTCTGCTACCCTAGCCAGGTTCAGTCGGGACGGAAAGGCTGTGTGCAGACACACGGACCGCTGAGGCCTGGGCTGCAGCGATGCTTCCCCTGGTTCCGTTGCACACTCTCAGCACCCTCTGATCATCCCTCCCTGTGTTCACTGCCACTGCCCAGCCCAAGGCCTTGTTTTCTAATCTGCTTGTTCTTTATGATGTTTTCCCCTGAATCCCCTGGAGGAGAATCACCTCCAATTACAATGAAGTCGACAAGTCTTAGGTGTGAATGCAACTCAGGTGCTTCCAAATTCTCCAGGCTTCTTTTCAGCGACGTCACCAGGGCTGGCGTTTCTCACCACTCATGGTCTTCCCTGCTTCTGCTCCCCCAGTCTCCTTCATCTGGAGTGGCTTTCCCACCTTTCCACCTGTAAACCTGTACAAAGCCTTGAGGACCTGCTAAAGGTCACGTTCTCGGTAGCCCATGGACCACAGCTGCCGCATGTGAACGAGTCACCCTTGCGTGTGTGCTTCTAGAGCACTCTGTGTGCACCAACTCCCATGCTGTATCTGTCATCTTACATTATATTACAGGATGGGGATTTAGCTCAGTGGCACTGCGTCTGCCTGGCAAGTGGAAAAAGAAAGATATGTCTAATATATTACATCCTCCACTACGCCAAGAGTAGTGGAGGACAGTGAGCACGTTGTACTTGCCTTTTACACTTGATCTTAGCCAAAAGGCCGAGAAGCAACTGTACTTGCCTTTTAATCACAGTGTCAAGATAAATTACTTTTTATTAATTGAAGGAGAGAATGGAGGATGCCACTACTTTCTGTTCACTTTTGTAACAAATATTTAGTAGATATCTATGATGTCCCAGCTGCTGTTTAGCATAGATGTGTAGTATTTAATAATTTGATTTATAACTTATTTTTCCTCTCCATTATATATTAATTACAACAGTATATAAGAAACAGTTCTCAGATACACATGAAGCAGTACATTACTTACTTTTGAATACTAACCTTTTTTCTTTCTTCACTATTGCAAACAAAATACATTTAGTTTTATATTAAATTAAAAAGAACACTAAATTATCTTTATTGAAAATGGAAAGGCAAGTGGGTATCATGAAGAAAAAAGGTTATTGGAGACATAGGATATCAAGGTTTAACAAAATAACTTTCAGTAAAAGATAAAGTGATTTTCAAAGAATGGCTGCTATCAAGAAATCAAACAATAACAAATGTTGGTGGAGTTGTGGGGAGAAAGGAACCCTTCTCCACTGCTGGTGGGAGTGCAGACTGGTGCAACCACTATGGAAATCAATATGGAGATATCTCAAAGAGCTGGGACTAGAGGTTCCATTTGACCCAGCCATCCCTCTGCTGGGTGTCTTTCCAAAAGAATTAAAAGAATCATATCACAGTGATATATGCGCACCAATGTTTATAGCGGCACAGTTTGTAATAGCTAAAACTTGGAAAAAACCCATTTGCCCATCAGTTGGAAACTGGATAAAGAATATGCAGTTTTTCTATAAAATGGAATAATACTCAGCCATAAAGAATGAGAAATTAGATTCATTCATAGGAAAATGGATACATATTGAGGATATACTCCTAAGTGAAATAAGTAAGTCACACATGTGTAAATACTGAATAGTTTCTCTGGTGTGAATAAACTGTATTAATACATAAGATCCTAATGAGATAACTGACATTGTGAAATGGAAAAAAAGGGCTAAAGGTGTAGGGAAAGTGTGAAGGGTAGGAGAAAGGAAATAAGGGAAAAGAAAAAAAATGTGAGAAAATGAAGAGATGGAAATAAAGTGTTTGCACATGGGTAGGGGAGGAGGGGGTGAAGGGAGGGCAGGGACAAGGGTAAAAATGAGAACCAAGACTTGTCATGTAAAGGTACAAGATCCCATAATGAATGGAACTGTACTGTATACCTAAAATGTACCAATAAACTCAATTAATAAAAAATAAAGTGATTTTATTTCAACCCAAGAAGTGAATAGTAAAACATTTCAAATGTAGTTTCTCTCTCCACATTTAAGCAATAACATTGTAATAAAAATATGTTTCCCAAACTTTAACATATTTCCTATGCAAATATAATACACCAGAATTTTATAAATATCTTCTATTTATAAACAACTATAGATCAACTTTTACTAAAGATTGTAAAAACTCACGCAGACTTTTACATTTTGTTTTAAGACAATTTTAACCTTAAGGAAAATGGAAAAAAATGTAACAAGCACCTATGAGCTCTCTGTCCTGGCATTTTTACTTTCCTAAATAATATGTCAAATACCAAACAAAAGAACACATAGGAATCTCTAGGGAAGATGCCTGTCTCCTCACAGCTTCAGGGAAATCTGACCATCCAGGCGCTAGGACAGCTCAGCAGCGCACTCTACTGAGACCTGCTGAGGCAGAGCTACCCCCTCCAGGCCCAGGTCCTGCTGAAGTCCCTGTCCTGGGCTTGAGCTGCAGGACTGTCTTTGCATGATGATGGTGAGAACTATTCCTCATAAAATTGCCCTGCAACCGTGCTTGTCAGTGAGTACTGCGAGTTCTGCCATGGAGTCAGCAATGACCCGAGACGTGGTTTTCGGAGAAAGTGCTTCCTAGTCCCTTGCACTTCCCACAGGACACAAGAAGAGAAGCACCTTCCTTTCCACAGGAGCCCTGCTGTTGCCTTGGGAAGGCTCACTCTTCCTTTAAATAACATTAATGCCTGCACCCACCTCATTGCACTGCCCTGCCAGACTCGCACTGTAGCTTCCTAGAAAACCTCTTCCCTCAAGTTTCCCCAAATTTATTTACCTTTTACATGGCCTCATAGAGTAAACAGAACAGTGTTATCCATAGGGAGACTGGAGCCCCATCTTGGGCTCCTGAGTTCTAACCAACACTTTCTAGTTCATCACTCCCTCAGCCATTCTTTAACCTTTCTTTCTGTTCACTTTTCATTTCGGTCTCCATTACTCATATTTCTCTCTCGTTTTCATGCAATAAGGACAAAAATATTAACATAGGTCACAATCAAGATTGAAGGAGGGCTGGGGATTTAGCTCAGTGGTTCCGCCACCTGCCTCACAAGCACAAGGACCCAAGTTCAATTCCCAGTACCAAGAAAAAGAAAGAAAGCAACTCGACTTGAAGAAGGAATAGTAACATAATTAGTTGATGTTGCCAGGACAATAGCAAGACTACAACTCACATTTTACCAAGTTAAGAAAGACCACGCTTTGTATTTTTCCTTCCTAGCAAAGTCTTCGACTAAGCTGGCTTTCTAGGTGTGCAGCACATTCTTAAACTGTATCTTTAGGGTCTGATTTTCCTTGTTTTACTCTTTCTTCCTTTTCCTCTTTCTTTTCCTTCCTTCCTTTTTTCTTTCTTTCTTTTCTTTTTCTCCCTCTTTTTTTTCATCCTCTTTTTTTTTTCAATATTGGTGACTGAACTCAATACATCCTGAGGTACAACCCTGGTCTTTTTCTTTGTTTCATTTCAAGACAGAGCCTCACTAAGTTGCTAAATTGCCCAGGCTTGAAGTTGAGATTCTCATGCCACAGCCTCCCAGAGTGCTGAGGTGGTATGATCCACCAGTTCTGGCTTAATTTTTCTCTTTATTGAAATAAGATTAACCATTTCAAAGTATACAATGAAGTGCTTTCTTATTGGCACATTTGTTTTTGTGGTATTGGGGTGCTCTACCACTGAGCTGCATTCCCAGCCTTTTGTTTTTTATTTTACTTTTTAATATTTCTGAAGCAGGATCTTTTCAAGTTTCCCAGGCTAGTCTTAAACTTGTGATCCTTCCAGGGCAGCCTCTCCAGTAGCTGGGCTTATAGGTATGTACAGCATAATTAAATGGTTTTAGTATGTTCACAATGTACAACCTTCAGCACTATCTAATTCAAGAACATTTTCATCACCAAGAAAAGAAACTCCGTTCTCATGAAGGAGGAATTCTTCATTTCTTTCTACCTCCATCCCTGGCTACTCCGTTAATTAACTCTCTGTCTCTATGGATTTGCTTATCTTGAATATTTCCTATAAATGGATTTATACAATATGTAGTGCTTTATATATGACTTCTTTCAATAGATATAATATCTTTAAAGTTCAATGATATTATAAGCACCAGCACCTCATTCTTTTTTAATAGCAGAATAATATTTTCCTATAGGGTAGCTTTGGCGAACCTGTGGCACACATTCCACAGCAGGCTATTTGTGCCTTCAAAAGTTCTAAAAGTTTTGCCAGCCCTGCTGTAGGGTGTGCATTTATTTTCTTTCTTGTTTTGTGCAGCTTTTTGATGGAGTTTAATTAATATAAAGGTGAACACATCTTAGTATCAAAACTTTATGAACTTTAATCTTTCTCCAGTTGTAAAATAAGTATCCAGACCACAAAACAAAACTCTTCACACTAGTGACATTTATTTAAGTGGCTATTTTTTCTCATTGAGTGGTTTTCACATCCTTGTAAAGAATCAGTGCATTGGTGACAGTACGCCAGAGAACAGAACCAACAGAATATGCCAATTCATAAGAGGAAGTTGAATCATCCCACAGTGGCTGACCACTGGGCTGGGGAAACCAGCAACAGCTCAGTCTAAGAGGCTGGAATTCTCAGAACAAGAGGGATCCAGGTTGCATCCTGGTCTGGGGGTGAAGGCATAGGAGATCCTTGATGTCAGCCTCCATTCAAAGGCTGAAGAATCTGGAGTGTGGTGCCCACAGGCAATGGCATCAGCAAACACGGCACTTTCTCAGCCATGCACGAGCCTCCTCCTCCTTCCCTGGCCTGCCGTACTGGATGTGCTCCCGTGTGCAGTGTGGGTCCTCCCCTCCGCTCACCTCCCCTACATACACACCAGCAGTCTCTGGAAAAACCCTCACAAACTCACTGAGAACTGTTCATCAGTTTTCTATGGGTTTCTCAACCCAGTCAAGTTGACAACTAAGAATAACCACCACAATATTTATGTCACATATCTGGGGTCTCTTTTTCCGGTTCATGATTTGAATTTATTCGTATTGGAAAACAGCAAAACCAGGAATTAACAAAAGGCAGCCTTTGTTGTACTTTATGTATTTATACAATAATTTTGGTGAACAAAAAGAAAATCAGGGAGACATGAATGTTCACAGGAGAAAGTTTTATAGTATATGATTGCTCCCAACTGTCACATGCCGAGAAATAATTCAAACAGGGAGAAAGATGTTTCTTAGAACAATTCTGCAATGAAAGAGAAAATTCTTTCCTTGCCTATGACAACAAAAGAATGTAAAGTTTATCAATAAAAAGATTAGATGACTTTTATTAAGGGCTTACTCTGCTCCAGGCATTTCTTTATATTTCATTATAATATAATAACATATTATATTCATTATAATATAATATTTATATTTATACCAGGTCCTTCTTTATATTTAATTTAATGCATGCATCAACCCACTAACGTGGTATCCTATGCCGGTGAAATATGAGCCAAATATTCACCTACAAAAGTGATTTTAAGGCAGTGTTTCCAGGAGAAAAGGATAAGGGAGCAAGGGTAGGTGACGAGAGGAGAGGACGAAACCAGAGAAGTAGGATTTAGGGCAGTACAAATGGCTTCAGCCTGACTGGCGAACAAGCTGTGGTTGTACATTACACCAGGATTGCCCACCAGGAAGTCAGAGAGCCAGGCTTTTAGTCTCACTGTTAGTCAGTGGCCGGTTGAGGGTTACCCAGGGAGTAAGCCCACTCCCAGGTGTTCTCTGTCCATGGCCAGTGGCAGTCTGGCATCCAAGGGTGATTCAACCGCAGCACTTTCAGGGGCTTTCAGGTGGTGTCTTGGTTCTAGATTCCTGGGAACAAAAAGAGGCAGAAGCTGAGGAGGGATGCTCAGAAAATGTAAAGGAAGGAAGGGGATCTGCAGAGAATGCTCATGAGGGCTATTACAAATGGACTGTGTTTTTCCACTTTAAAGAGAAGGGAACAGGCATGGGAGATAAGTTCCCAGATCACAGTGAGAGTGAGTACCAGCACCTCTGATGTCAAACAGTGCTTCCTCCCCTCTCTAACGTGCTGCCTCCAAGTCATGATGCAGCCTTCATCTGGGGGCTTCTCAGAATATCCCCTGTTAGAAATCACATGTTTTTCTTAAATCAGAACCAAATTTTTCCGGCTTTCTTTACCTAATATCTACCAAACTATATGCAGAATTTTATTTGTCTGCAGATGACTACATTCAGGGGTACCCCTGCCACCAGGGAAGGTCTGATATAAATTTCTTAAAAAGAACACTAAAATAATCAAAATCTTAAGAATTATGATTTAAAAAGATGATTCATATTTACCTATTTTCCTGCTTAGGACATTATTGCTTGCTTATCACTATTACTTCTTTAAAACTTGGTCTCATGAGCTCAAATTAATTATAATACAGTAGTCTGCTTATTCAAGCTTTTACTTTCTAACAGGTTCAGATACCCATGGCAAATTATACTAAAATACCAAGTAGAAAATTCTAGAAATAAATTACTCACAAGTTCTAAGGCGCACTGTTGGGACAATGGTAGTCAAGTAGCCAACATCCTGCCTGGGATTTACTGATGCTGTGTGTGCTGCCAGCCCCGTAGCCACTGAGTCACTGTCTGGGTGGTCACTTCAGCTGCCACAGCATTGCAGTGCTCATGTCCAAGGAAGCCCAGCACTGATCATGCTCCAAAGTGCAAGTGCAGAGATGCAAAGAAGGCACAAGACACAGAACACACAAAGCCAGACTAACCCTGGCCCCATGAGGCAAGGCTGCAGGGCACATAGGACGAAAACACAGTGTGGGGTTTAGTACTCTCAGTTTTGGGCAACCCTGTGGACATGGGGAACAACTGTGATAGCAGAGGGGGGTTAGGAGGATGACAGCTTTCTCCCCCTACACTGGCACAGCTTTGTTGCCTGTGATAATCTGAGCAGATTGGCATCAATCAATTCTTTTAGCACTTGGCATTGTCCACCATAGGAACCGTTTTTGCTCAGGGCTTTTTCATATTGGAGGTTCATTGACTGCTGATTCAATCTCCCTATTTGTTATGTGCCTACCCAAATTTTCTCTTTCTGAAGAGAAGCACAAAGAACTCTCATGCTATTTGATAGGCAGACACTAAGTTCATTTAGGGCCCTCCAGTGATTTTGGGGTGTTTCCCTTGATTAATTTAGTTAGATGACCGGTGAGTATTTAGTAGGTATCTGTATGGCTTTCACAAGCCCGTGCCCCAGGATATCACGTGGTTAGTATTTCAAAAATTTGACAAAGGAATCCGATGGCACTCCTGAACTCTCTCCTGGTTATGTGACACTGCTGTGTACGGTCTTTTTGTGAGCTGGGGTTGACTACTAGGGCTTGCTGTCCAGAATGGGCCTGCACACCTCCCTGTGGGGACCACTTCTCAGCTTCAGAGCTGAGCCCTCAGGAACCTCGTGTGGTGATTGTCCCAGGGAGGGCACTGCCTCACAGCTTCCAGGGTGCAGGTGAGCCGGTGGCCCCGCTGAGTCCACTAGAGGTGCCAGGTAAAGAAAAAACCTTTGACAGGAAATCTTTGGCGGAGAGGGGATGCCAAAAAATGGTGCTAAAAACGGAGTTCAAGAACAGCTGTGATTTTAGCCAGGTCATCCCCTGAAGATGCCCTGTCCTCTCCCTGATCCCCTTCAGTCTTGTACCAGCCGAGTTAAATTTCAACGTCGCTGTTTAATAACCGGGGGTGCTCTCTCTGATTCTTCGGACAGAGGGTGAAAGCGGGCTGTGCCGAGGCAGTGAACAGGACCCTTGCCTTTCCTGGAGAGCAGGGGCACGGAAAAGAGGGCGCATCTGTCAGAGGAGGATGGGAGGAAGGAGGCAGCAGCCACCAGGCAGCAGGACGTCTCCACAAGCGCGGGACTTGGGAGAGCACGAACTAGGGACTCCTACCATTTGAGGCTGGAAAATTATTGCGACTTCTTTTAAACAAGTGATTATAAAACACAATTTTTAAAAGGCGATTACTGCTGGTGTGAGAGGAGGAATCGTGAGGGGCGGGGTTAGGTTAAAAAATCTGTAAGTGGAAGGAATGCATCTTTCTCTCCAAGCCCAGGGCCCCGTCCTGGAGGACTCCACGGCCCCGGAGTCACAGCCCAGCCGCCCTCGGGGCCTTGCTGGACGAGCAGCGTCGGGTCCTTTCCCCGTCCCCATCCTGCATTGTCCGGGCCGCTTCGACTAGGTCTCCAGAGCAGGGAGGGGACAGGAGAAGGCTTCTTCGCGGGGAGAGTGGGACTTTCTGGGACCTCTCTGGAAGTTTTAGGCGTGGGCCCATCGCAACGCGGGAAAAGGGGAAGAGGGTCGGCGTGGGGAGCTGCGCTCCCGGACAGACCTGACGCGCGAGTGGGCGGAGGTGGCAGAGTCCGTCTGCCAGAAGGCAGGGCGGTGGGAGGGGCGGCCCTGCCTCGGCCTCCCCGCTCCGTCCGCTGAGCCGCACTTAG
>NW_022900926.1:270955-345308 GCF_012274545.1 Fukomys damarensis
GTCCTCCCGTTTTCTCCGCGCAGGTCAGAAGCTCACTCACTCGGGCGCGGGACGCCTCCCTGCTGGGCTCCGCTCCTCCCGAAGACAGAGCCTCGGCGCCCTCAACTTCGCTCCTGAGCGACGACGTCTGACCCTTGCGCGCTTGGCGCGTCTGTCATCCGGCAGTTTTTGTACTTATAAAATATGATCATTAAAAAAGGGCTAAAAGGGGTTCTCCGCGCAGGTCAGAAGCTCACTCACTCGGGCGCGGGACGCCTCCCTGCTGGGCTCCGCTCCTCCCGAAGACAGAGCCTCGGCGCCCTCAACTTCGCTCCTGAGCGACGACGTCTGACCCTTGCGCGCTTGGCGCGTCTGTCATCCGGCAGTTTTTGTACTTATAAAATATGATCATTAAAAAAGGGCTAAAAGGGGCAAAATTCTTAACGCTCTTCACCCGTAGGAGGGCAAATTAGACATAACGGATTGGCTGTGACGTGGATGAATTTTCATGTAAAACAGCAGATTTTTAACAGTTAAGGTAATCACAAATAAAAGTTCAACTGTTTTTATAGCGCTTGCCTTATATGATTGATTGTAGTGAAATAGAACAAATTGGACTTTGTGGGAAATCTTTTAAAACCAAGAAAAAGTTTTCCACATATAAAGAACATTTTGTAATATTTGTCTAAAAGGAAGAGATCTAAGGTAAAAAAATATAGTGTAAAACTCTTCTGAATAGTGTGAAGGAGTATAAATTTCCTCCCAAATTCCAAATAGTAAAAAATAAAAAAGGCCACATAATTACTAGTTGCCTATATAAAGTATAATCTAAATCTGGGAAAAAATAAAACTAGATTAATAAAATTTATTTAAACATTAAATTATAATTTGTATATACTGAATTTTTGTAATTGTATCCAAGAATCCTTTCCAATTTTTCAAATATAAACCAATATTCCTTTAAAGTTACATTTTTTAAAATTTGAAGTCATTACTAATTAAGGATACATTAGATCTGAAATATAAAATACTGTAATTTTGTTTGAATACTCTCATAAACAATGAGGATGACACATTTTTAAAGACCTGAATTATTTTTATTTTGTGAAATTTTCTTTAAGGTTATAGATTAGACAAGTAGTGTTAAAATTAGAACTGAAAATCAAAATGAAAAAGTTGTCTCATTAGCTCCAGTTTTCACTACTATTGGGTATTTCACTTTATGTATGCAAATTGATTTGTTTTGAAACCCTAGGTCTTAGTAATTTTAGTCTGTTTTTTCTTCTTCACAGAAAAATAGATGTCTCATACATTATCTTCTCAGGAAACACACCCCTTAACTTTTAACTTACATGTATTGGAAATATGCTATGTCTTCAAAGATTTTACCCTTAATTTTAATGTGAATGTAGACTCTAAATTGCATTATTCTTATATTATGAATAATGATTATTTTACTAAACATAAAATTGGTATAAGTAGCTTTTTATCCTAAGTACCCTACTACACTGTTAGGAAAAAGTAGCAATAGAATCCTAAAGTTTTTATTTCTAGATTGCTATCTAGGTACTTATAGGACAAATATTTATTGCATTTATATAAATTTCTCTTAATTGCAAATTAAATGTAATCATCTAAAATTTCAGTGTATAAAACTTATTTATAATATAGATTTGAACTGACATGTTTGGAGACAAATCTGCAGAGATAATGGATGCACACTGGATGTTTTATATCATTATTGTACTAATCACAGTGAAATGTTGTAATAATAGAAAAAGTCAATATCAACTTCAGACTTCAGTGAAATGGTTTTCCCCTATGTCTTTCGTGAACAGATGCATCCTTTCCTAACTATCCAGGATTCAGGAGTAACCTGTGAATAAAAGTAACAGTGTATGAGGGGCTCACAGCCCGTGGGGGTTGAGGCTGTTCTTTTAGAAACCTGCTATTTCAGTTTCATCATTGATATTTACTTGTCAAGGTGTTACCCTGGGTGAGCAGGAGGATCCAGTGTTTCATTGTGGGGCAGGAGTGATTTTACATTAGCCATGGGTATTTTAATTGCACTAACAGATGTTCACTGGGCTTCTTGCTCTTCTAATCCCTGTGACTTGAATTGTTTTGCCTTAAAGTGAAAATTTATTTTCTCACGGTTTCTGTGGGTCAGGAGTGGGATGAGATCCTGGCTGAAATCAAGGTCTGTTGACGCTGCAGTCTCACCGAGACTCTGAGTCTTTTTGCCAGTTGTTGAGAGACTTTTTTCTCTGCAGCTGTTGAACTGCGGCCCTCTGTTCTGAGCACGCAGCAGTCACCCCTGAGGGGTGGCCTCCTCCTGGGTGCAGCTGCATGCTCCTTCGGGGTCTTCCACGAAGCAGTCTGCCACTGCTTCTCGCTTTCGGTTCTCTGTCCCTGGACCTTCTTTCTAGGGCTCACCAAAGATCAGGCCCATCCAGGGTAACCTTCTTTATCTCCTAAAAAGTTTTAATTTTTTTTGATTCACACATAATTCTTGTACACATTATAAAGCACAATGTGATATTTTGATTCTGAGATACATTGGGTAATATAAACTCAAGGTAATTTGCATAACTATCCTTAAATTTTTATTTCTTTATGAAGTAAAATTCTTCTTTTCTGTTTGAGGTATATGACTCATTACTGCTATTAATTATATTCACTCTGGTTTGATTTTTAGTAATATCCAGAATAAAGGAAGTCTATTCATTAACTCATTTTTATAGAATCTGCTTTCCAAATGACCATTAATTCATTGAGAAAGGAGAAAGAAAAGAGTAATAAGGAAAACATTTTACCTAGTTTTGGGCCTTTTTTTCTTAGGCTCGAAGAGAACTACATCGTGTGTGAAGGTGTCTGCTTACCACGGTGCATCCTTTATGCACACTACCTGGATTTCTGCAGAAAAGAGAAACTGGAGCCAGCCTGTGCAGCTACCTTTGGGAAGGTGAGTGACACTTGTCAGCCCGCATTGTGGGTGGAGCAGGTGAAGCAGATGGTCCTTATTCTCTGAGCAAGTTCTCTGAAGAGAAGGCTGAAGTGTTGCTCTGAGGGCACATATGGGATCTTGGAAGTGCTGTGTTTGGAACTGCTGCACTTTTGCATCTGGATTTGAGCAGTAGAACCCTGGCCACAGGAAACTCTAATGTGAATTTAAAGCAGGCTCGTGTCCCTGGAGGAGCGAAGAGCGAGAGGGTGGTGTGGCTTTGTGGAGAAGTGAAAAATGGAGATGACCGATCTCTTGTTAATTCAGTTAGGGGTTAACCATATTGTTTTGATTGTCTGAGTCTACGGGTTTTTATTTTATTATCTAAATAGTTTTCCTAAGTTTCTTATACTCTACATTGATACCCCAAATTTGAAGACTTTATGATGGGATTGGCTAGATCTCTCTCATTTAAATCATTCTTTTTTACCCATGCTATATGGTTAGGATGGAAATCTATGAGCTAACACTACTATATTTATATATGTTGATATTTCGAGGCTCAGAAAATACTATTCATCTTTTGGGGAAGCCTTGTTCTTTCAGATCCTTGTCATGGTCCACTGCCTGAATCAAGGAAATGCCAGAGAATTTGTGAGAAGCTTGGGTTTCAAATACTGTATCTCATGTAAACAGAAATCCTAATTCTAATCCAAAGAGGGACTCATTGTCCAGAAAATAATGAATACTATGGCCAAGCTCCCTAAGTTTTAAAAAATAATTTATCTATTTTGAAAATTGTTGTGGAGATAGTGTAATGTGCCCATGGTAATCAAGTGTCCTGGATTCTAGCCAAAACTGAGACTAACTTGTGAGATTTTCTGCAAAGCACTTGATCTCTTCAAAATGCAGTTCACTCATTCTGTAAACTGAGGAGGTTAGATAAGGCCACTTGCAATGTCCATGCTAGCATTACAATTTTGTGAGTGTACTTTGCCACACTAATTCTTAATTATTATTGATTCATGGATGCACCTTAAAAATCCAATAAAGCTATGGTAAGAGCCCCCAGGGAATTAACAAGGACATAAAGTTTGCTGTGAACCCTCTGAACTTTGTGTATGGATCTCTTAAGATCTAAGTGTCCTTTCAGGGTTGGGGATGGGTATTTAACCATGAGTAAAACTTTGGATGGATAGGATCATTATAAGAAAACCCAGATCTTCCTACACACGTCATTTCAGTAGTAGCAAGAAGCAAAAGCAGTATGGGAAGCGTCTGCCTTGGCTGACATAGAGGAGAGCAATGTTCCAATCAAAGTACCTCGCTGCTTTTGCTGACACTTTTTTTAAACCAGTATGTATAAGATTTACTTAGCAGATTCTTAGAGTTAAACATTTTTTTCTCAGATTAATTGGTTATAAGTGGCTTGCATTAGAACCATAGACTTTCTAAACATTAAAATAACTGTCTTTTTTTCAGACAATTCGCCAGAAATTTCCCCTCTTAACAACACGACGACTTGGAACAAGAGGCCACTCAAAGTAAGACGTGTCGATAAACATTAGATTCTTCCTTTGTTCCTGAGGACATAAAATAAACATTGTACTGATCAGTGAAAAGAACTGGATATTTTCTTTTTAATGAAGCAAACTTTTACTAACAGTAGGAACTAAAGAAAAGATTTCAGAATAACATTTGGAAAGAAAAATTTACAAAGAAACATTACATTATTCTACCTACTAACATAAATGAATCACTTTTATAATCTTGAAGCTGTTACCAAAGGCACAAGTGTCATGAAAGAGGGTTTATAAGAAGACATTCAGTGCCCAGGCCAGTCCACATCATCGGAAAGGGCAGGGCAGAGGGTGTGAATCGCACAGAAAGGGACTCCGCACACTTCAGTTTCTTCCTGTAGCTTCCCTTTCCAGGTAATATGTCCTAACATCCCCCTACCTTCCCTCAGGACAAATGATCTGCATAAATGACACCTTTGCTCATCTCTTAATATAAACATAAAATAAGCTGACATATGTTCCCTTTTGGTATTTTGCACATTGCTTCTCGTTATTACTCCTCTCTTTGCTAGTTCTTGAAAGGGCAGCTACCAGCTGACTCCCTCTGCCATTTATCACATCCTCCCATCCTTCTCTGCTCCTTTACTGCACAAAAACAATGGCGCATTTCCACAGTGCGTTTGCTGCTGCTGCTGCTGCGAAAACACTCTTCACATGACAAACACAGAAGCTGTGGTTTCTGCTGGCAGCGACTCTTACCTCCTAGCACACCTTCCCCTGTGGCTTTTCTAGCTGGTCGGCTGTCTCCTGCTCTGACACTCAGCCCAGCCTGGCCAGCAGAAGTACAATGTAGCCTCGTATCCAGTTCAAAATACCTGCTAGTCACAAATTTAAAAAGTAAAAAGGAATAGGTGAAGTTGATTTAATAGTTTTATGTAACCCAACATGTCTAAAACATTGTCGTCTCACTACGTAATCAGTATACAATTATGAAGATGACATTTGACATTTTTTCTTTCATGCTGAGTTTCAGAAGCCCTGCATGTACTTTACAGCTACGTGCGTGTCCAGTCAGAGCCATGCTCTGCAAGCTCAGTGCTCGAGTGTACCTGGGGTACCTAGTCGCTGCCTCCCTTTAGTCCTTGCTGACACAGCAGCCCTATATGTGGCTTCTCTCGAATTTGTCTCTCTCACTTCTGTGTCCACAGGCAGACCCTGACTCTGTCTTCTGGCCCATTCAGGACAATTTCTCCAAACCAACTTTCTAATGTTGTTGTTTAATAGTATTTCTCCCCCACTCAGAAACTCACTAGCCTGTACTTTTTACTATTGAAGATGAATTTTTCTAGCTCCACTACAATCCGATCCAACCCACTTTCCTATCTCATCATTGACTTCTCTTTTTTTCTTTTTTGGTACCGGGGATTGAACTGAGGTCCTTGCGCTTGCAAGGCAGGCCACTAAACCGCTGAGCTAAATCCCGGGCCCTCGTCATTGACTTCTCACTGGTGAGCACGTCGCCATATGTTCACTGGCTCACCACCTCATAGTCTTTGCTTCGCCTAGCAGTCATTTATTGCTCACCCCCACATGAGAAAGCCCTTTCCCCTACATGTACCGTGAAATCTTAACACTTAGGAAGAATGTCTTGGGAATTTTCTCTTGCATATTTTCTTGGTGTGTTGACTTAGTATTGGCTCCTTGCACCCTCAGAGCTGTCTCATGATACACATCTCAATATGGCATTAACTTACCTGCTTCCCAAGCAGATAGCAAGCATTTTGAGGATCAAAATTTTTGTTTCATTCACTTTTATGTCTTTTCTGATGCCCGTACATAGTAGATTATCAATTAATATTTATTTAACTGATTTCAACCAATGTTAACAATATTGTGGCCTGGGGAAGAGATATAAAATAGATCAAAACAGACAAAATTGATCCTTCTCTTCTAACCAAGTCAGCTTTATCTCAAAATTGACTCAGTTTCACTTTATGATTTCTACTAAATTTGATTACTTCTGAATTGTGTAAGTAGAGAGAGATCATATAGTGTGTGAAGTAGAAAGATGGGGGAAAGAAGCAAAGCAATGCAGAGAAATCCTCTTGATGAGATCCACAAAAAGGAGCCTGCAGGCTGCAGAGAAAGTCAATTAATCTTTGGAGGAGCCCTGAGGGTTAGGGATGAATCATTAACCCTGTCCATTGTGACACGGTCAGGCGTTAGTGCTCAGGTTGATAGAGCAACATTTGGTGACTCCTGGCAATTTATTTGGATATCTGAGAGCCATAGGTGTGACTAAGGTCAAAGCGTTCATAGTTGTTTCTCCCGCCTTATTGGTGGTAGGCTGTTTGCTTTTTATGACATGATGATTATGTTTTTGATATTTTTGTAAAATACATTTCCTTATCTAAACTGTCTTTTGAAAGATAGAGTAAGATGTAGAATTTATGTGTCTTATAAATAGTAATGTTTTGATGTGATTATTCCTAGCTGGGTAATTTTCCTGATTTTATTTTTAAGAGATAGGCTTAGGTTTTATCTTGGAAGATAGTATATTAAAAGGCAACATAGTCTAGTGGTTGGAGCATAGGGTTTAAGATAGGGTGGATTTAAGCGTGACTCTCACACTTTTATAGGCAGTTGTGTGGTGCTGGATGGATTCAGTGTTTCATCAGTAAAGTGGCAGACAGTGTCTCCTGGGATGTGAGAATTAAATGAGATAAACTGGGGGAATGAATGAAAAAGCAAATAAGTTTTCTGCTTTTCTGTCCTTACTAATAGAAATTAGTTACTGAATATTGGTAATGCAATTAAAAGTTACCATGTATTACATTCTACACACATACATACATGTACATTCATTTTCTCTAATCTTTCCAGTAAGGATATAAGACTGAAATTACTGAGGGAATCAAAGTGTTCAGGGTATTGACTTGTACAAGTCCATAAAGATGCTACCTAATAATAGTGCTGACATTTAAATGGAGGTCCACTGACTCTAAAGTTTGTGCTTACTCATGTAGGAAATGTAAGAAAGCCTATTTCTTTCTGGTATCAGTCATATTTACAAAACAACCTGTTGGGTGGAACTTCTGACTTTTGAAGCATAGATTTTATCAAGTTTTCCTACTGACTTAAAGTTTTAAAATTTTATTATATTCGATTATTCCTCAAAGAGTGAACACTTTATTAAGCCTTAACCATTAATTTTATGCAGATATCTATATTTATTTAGAGACACATTTGCAGCACGAATCCAATTTTACTTTGTGCCTTTTAATTTTTATCCTAATGCTATTTTACAATTAGCAAGCATTGTATAATGGCTGTTTAATATATCATAAATTTATATTTTATAAAAAATATTTTTAGGTCTATAGAAATAAAACAACTAAATGAAGCATAAATGAGATGAAGTAAACATATGTTGGTGAATTAGGAAATCATAATTTCTCCCCATTTTACAAAACTTATTTTATTGTTGCAGCAACATTTACTATAGCACCCTAAGGAAATTATTACTAAATATTTTTAAATTATTTTAAAAACATAAACTTCTATTCATCTTTTTTTCAGCTTTAATTGAGTTTATTGGTACATTTTAGGGATACAGTACAGTTACATTCATTGTTGGGATCTTGTACCTCTACAAGACAAGTCCTGGTTCTCATTTTTTCCCCTTACCTCTGCCCTCCCTTCACTCCCTCCTCCCCTCCCCATCTACAACCACTTTATTTTCATCTTTTCATTCTCTCACATTTTTTTTCTTTTCACTTATTTCCCTTCCCCTACCCATCCCACCTTCCCTACACCTTTAGCGCCTTTCTTCCCATTTCTCAATGTCAGTAATCTTATTAACTTCTACACTCATTTTAAGTTCATTATGTGGCATATTAAAATACATCAATATTATGTAACTGGGTGATGATTAAAAGTAAGTATTCACTTTTGCCTACTTTTCATAGATTAGCATGTGTAATCGTTTTACTTGGGATTGTCAGACAGGGTTTATTTTCTATTATGATTGATTGGAAGCCTCACTGTTTCTAAAACTGACTTCAGATGTCTTTAGGCTCATGGAGCAAGGTTATTCTGCAAATTTCACTTGTCCATGTGTGAAATCCAAAATTTAGAAAACTCTGACCTGTGGAGCAGAGAGCTGATCTGGATTCGCAGTTGGGGTGGGCTTGTGTCCCGCTCCAAACCCGCCTCTGGGCTCTGAAAGGACCGCGATGCTGCGACAGCCTCCTCACCACTCACCTTGCTGTGCTCACCTTGCTGCAGCTGCTAGTTCTTCCACTCGGTGAAGGCGAAAGATAAAAAAGCTCAATTAAATAAAAGAAGTCAGGAATTGGTTCAATCAAAAGGAAGAGATAAAACATTTAAAACAAGTAGATCCATTAAAGATTTAAAAACCCAATAGATATAACCATTGTGCACGCACTGTCCACTGTCAAATGAGACACAAGCAGAAAGTGAATGGTTTTGTCTCCAGGTGCATGTCTGACGTTTTGTATAGGGAGCTGATGCTGCCAGAGTTTGTGGGAAAAACCTCTAGAGGCTGACAGATGCGGGGAAGCCCTGTTTCAGAGCATACAGTGTGCTTTTGGGACAGTGTCTGTGTTACCTGTCTCTTTCTTTATCACCCCCACCCGCCAAGAAAATCAGCAGACCCCCCAGACAGAATGCAAGTTTTCCATCCTGAGATAGAAATCTGCTTCGCTTCCAGGGTTCTTATTCTTTTTTCAGTTTTTCATTTTTATTGGTACATGTTTGCGGTAATCATGATTACATTCTGCATGTGGAGTTGGTATGTGTACATCATACATCTTGATGTCTTGTTTCTTCTTTCTTTGGATTGCCATCAATGGCAAATGTGTACACCTGGTTTTACTCTCTGTAATATCTTAAAACTTGGTTTTCAATAAAAATGAAACAAAATTTTATAGGTATAGTACACTCACAGAGTAATTCTTGAATATTTTATGGTAATGAATATATCATGTCAGGAATATTCCATTTGTATTTGTATGAATGTACAAAACATGATTCTAAAAAGTTTTTGAGATCCAAAGAACTATCAGGTGGGGGAGAAATATCTTCCACTATTACTGTCAGTACTTGTTGAGACTCCCAGGAGAGCCTCAGTGGCAGTGAGGCCTGGGGAATAGAGGCTCACAGAGAGCCCCCCTCAATCACACCAGCTTGGGAAAAAGTCAGAAGGAACATTGTTGAGGCCACAAATAAATTTCATGCACATAGGAGACTGTTTGATGTGGTTACATTTTAATTTTTTATAGACTTTGAGCAACCAAATCTTGGTTTTTCAGACATGATGGACAAAAACTATCATCTTATTTATTAGTGGTGATTTAGTAGGTTAATAAAACTGATATGGCAGCTGCTCTTATCATAGCGAGTTATTGCAAGTCCCTGACCAGCTTAATCCCATCATTTCCTTATCAGTTATCATTTGTGCAGTGTAAACTAACATCAGGGCTCCTCACTCAGTGGGAACATATGTTTCAGGAATTCTATATGAGGACTGAGATGGAAATGAAGAAACACAAGTGCAAGTATAAATTGATCAGCAAATGAAGTATTAGACACAAAGTAAATATTTTAGCTGGAAAAAAGAACTGCAATAGTTGTATTTGTCCTATTAAAATCTCTGATATTTTATAACATGTTCACTTTTAAATGTGGACATGAGAATCAATCATTCTCATGTATTCATAAATTATAAATGAGATCCATCACTTGACATAGATATAGGGCTGGGAAAAGGTGATGGAAATGAATGAACACAATTCTGTTAGATAACGACAAAGGCCACTTTCATAGCAAAAACATTTTCTTGAAGAATTTAGTCAATGATACTCAGTTCAATGATGTTTTTACACTTGTCATATATGTTCTGTAACAAAAATGGATAATAATCATCTAGTGAGAAGAGCTGTGAAGTGTGTACGATCTATTCATAAACCAGATTTCAGGTAGTGAGACATTAAAACAGATAGTTGTCCCACAGTGAGCAAACCACTTTTTATTTAACAGGAAATAGCATATGTTCATGTTATACCAGAATATTCCTGGCAAATATTTCTTAGCAGGATTTATTTTGGGGAAATCTATTAACAATATAATAGTCCTATGAAATGTCGCAAAGGAGGTGAAAAATCCATGCATACGTGAATGAGCATGCACTCACTCTTCTCGATTTTATGAGGGTTATCTTTAGTGGCTAAGAAGACATTTACTGTCTCTTCTTCTCTGTTCTGAAAGACACTAAATCATCTCTCTAGTGATAACATGCACCTAGCCGGACCAAAAGAAAGATTAAGGGCTAAAGTTATTCTATTGGCTACAGAAGAACTAGGTGTAAAATGTGCTAAAACACTAAAATGGTCATTGCATAATATTGAGATTTGTACTGCTAGCAAAGGTCTTTTTACCTGAATATGATTATTTCATTCCTTTTAATATTTAGGTATATGTCATCTGCTGAACCCCAATATTTTACTGATAACATGGAAATGCAGTGTCAGGTAGTATTTACTAAAAATTACTAGCTTTAAGAAACTTTTATTGATTTCTAAATTCCTAGAAAAACACATTGATTCATCCAGTAATTGTTTGAGGAAGCTTCTTTACCATAATTTCTAGTGAGGAGTACAATAAAGGGAAAGATAAGGTTTTCTTCCTCCATACCTTAGTGTTCAGGAGAGAAAGTAAGCCAGGTACATACATACTAATCATACAAGGGATAAGGTTCCTTGAGATAAACAGTCAAGAGAAGCATTCAGGGACAGAGAGACCAGGTAAACCTTTGCATTAAAGTCATCTTCACGGTACATATAGGAAACAAGGCTGACAGAAGAAGGGCATTGCCAATGGGGGTTTAACAAAGCATGCTGTCTTCTACCTTTGGCACCAAGGAAGAGAGCACAGACTTTTTATGGACACTGAGCAGTCTTGGTGGGGTGATGATAGATGAGTTTATGCTGGGTATAAATTAGATAAAGCTAAAGGATGTGGCACATTTCCTTACATCACATTGGATAAAAGAGGGACCCCTACCAAATTCCGAATTATGCTGATAAGTATATAATAATATGCTCTTAATTGACAATTTTTAATAGTTTTCTTGATGACATATTGCTATTTCTTACTTTCTCACATTATTCATTCAATTGTTCAACAAATGTTAGTGTCTTCCTGTATATTGCGCTTACACTCTAGAAGGAGGCTTTGCTTATATATGGTATGTCAGATATGAATCACACAGGTAAACGGTGTAGGTCTTAATGATTTGTGTCAGTTCCCCACGCTTAATATGATTTATGAGGAGCTGGAAAAGAGTATGTGCAACAGTACAAACATATTCACACTGCATTTTACTGAAGAATTTCTAATTGGAAGCAATCTTGTCATAAAATTAGATATAGTGTATCTTCTGTAACTTGTACTGGGAAGTAACATGGCCTGTTGAAATAAAAAGTTCTGTGAAGCTGTGGGTTAGAATTTTGCCTTTAAATCCATAGCTTTTTACATAATCTTTTTTAATAAGTTACCTAAGTTTTGAAAGTGGTACTTGCAGGCTGTAAATGCATCCACAAAACCCTTTGTGTGTAATAGTTGCTTGATAAATGGCAACTGTTTCTACTAACATCTACTGTTACCTGCTTCAGTTGTGCAACATATTAATTCAGATGGCAGCTCCCGCTAGCATGCTTGTCTGCTCCAGAAGTCCGTCCGCTGCTGTACGGCAGAGATTCTCCTGTCCTCTGAGTTCTCACCACCCAGCACACAGTGAGCACCAAATACGTTGAAGAAATGGGGGTGTGCCCTTCCCACGGCTCCCACTCAGGCTGTGTTGATAGGACAGATTCAGAGGCATTGATGCAGGAAGGACACACTGCTTCCCAGCTGGGGGTCCAAGGTAGTGACTGACTCACTTTCTTGGGGTCTGGTCCACAGTGCCATTTGCATTTAAACTATGATTAAAATGCACACATTCCTTTAAAGTAATTCTGTTTTTGGTAAATATAAAATATTGGCTTTGAATGCAGATAGAGGCATTAAATACTTCTGTTTGTAAAGAATTCTGCCCTAATATTTGGAAGTAGCAATAAGGGAGAAAACAACACAACTATTTTATAAAACTAAGGAGCAAATAAATTGTGTAGTAAAAAATTCTTGAAATGCCAAAGAAACAAAATCCATATTAGCTAATTTTTATTGAACCACATAGGATGCTATGATTTTTTGAAATTTGGTCATCACATTGTTTTAATAACCACCTCTGTGCTGGTGGTTGTGGTCACTGCTCTACAGTCGGGCTGAGATAGGGCATGATTCAGAGCAGAGAGTTCCTGATAGACATCCAAGTCTGTTTTGTCCACTGTTGTGCTAACAGCTAGCACAGAAGCCAGATACAGTGAACATTCTTTTAATTGAGCTCAAGTCACCCCTTTGAAGTATGCTTTTTATCTACTTTCTATAAAGCTAACATTATTTCTTTCTCAGTAGTAAACCACTACTGAGATATTATTTGCATATTGAAAATGAATTAGAAATGAGAGAAGTTCTAGTAAAAGAAATTTACCAAATTAAAAACAATGCTTCACATACATTGCTGTAATGAAGGCTTAAATTATAGCTATTTAAACTTTAAAATCTATAGACAAATAACAAGCTTTCCAGAAGAACATGAAATTGCAATATCTTCTCACTGTAATAGAGCCTCTTGTTCTTAGGCTTCACTTGTTTTAGCTACTGCTCTGTACAGACATTTCATTTAGTCTCTCGGTTCTAAAATCTAACAAAGGACAAGATACTGCAAACTCTCATGCTCAGTAATTCTAATCCTACTGCTCTCCTTGGCTGAATATAATTTAAATCTGACGATTGCTCTAGTGTTTTTTAAGTGTTTCCCTTATCTGTTTCTGTTAACACAGCTCTTTTGATAAGGTCTTTATGATTTAAGCTTCCTTCTTTTAGATACATAAATCAATGGAGATATAGAGTTTTCATAAGTTTCATATTTCATTCATTTCTCTCTCTGGTTTAGTACACATTGGAGGTTCTTTTCTTTCATACACATAGGATCTCTCTGTTCTTTAAAAACAAGGCAGTTATGACACAGTTTATAGATTATTATCCTTCTACCAAAATTGAGAATTTGCAAACTTCTTTCATTCTGCCGTAAATATAAGTACGTTCATTACCCATCACTCCACATCATCACTTCTCAAATATGACAACTATTGTTGAAAATATTTCTTGCTATAATATGTGTATTTTTAAAAGTTTAAACATTCCTCAAAGTGCCCCTGAATCGACAGGTGACTTTGCAACCTGACAGGTAAGAACTCATCACGGACTCTCTCAGTTCCGAGGGCCCTGTCCCAGCTCCTCAAGTGGGACTCAGAGTCCACAGCCTGCCCAACTGTGTCCACTCAAAGAGGGTCCCCATCCAAACAGCCCAGCCTTGCCTCTTTGAGCTCTGTTGGGTGGTCCCAGTCAGTCCTCAGGAAGCCACACTGTCTCACTGGTGTCTCACAGGAGACAGCTGTTTGGCTGCTGGGTCCTGGGTATGCAGGCCCCTCACAGTAAGCAGAGGTGAGGCGGTGAGAGGGCAGTGAGGCTGACTTTCACACGTGGGACCCAGAGTCTAAGCCATCTGCATTCATATCTGCCTACCAGATCCTTTTGGAGGCAAACTGTCAGAGGACAAGGATACCTTACTTAGGAGTTTGTTGGTGTTATTTATATTTTTGAAATATTTAGATATATGATGTGTAGACTTCCAATTTGAAATGTTTAGAGGTGGATACACTTGGCCAGCTTCTGCTTTTTTTTTGAGGTCGGAAAAGGAGTCTTGAAACTCAGATCCTTCACTGCTTTGTTGCTCTAAATTCAGTTGGTGATGCCAGGAATGATGCTTTTAGTCAGGCTGGAGTCCACTGGGAATCTGCTTGCTCTCTCTTGTTTCATTTCTCTGCTGATTTTAGATGAAGGCCAATGGAAAGAATAGGCGAACAAGGGGGTGGCGGACCTTTGTGGGGATACCACCAAGGGGCTGCAGTTACCATCATGTTACTTTAGTTATGCCTGACTCGGTTTCTCCTTTAAGAACCCTCTCATTAACACAGAACTGGTTCCTGTCCTTGCCCTAGGTATCATTACTATGGGATTGGCATCAAAGAGAGCAGTGCATATTACCACTCCGTTTATTCTGGAAAGGGCCTCACAAGGTAGAGTCACAACACATTCAAGTCAAATCCTCTGCATTTCTTCAAATATGCATGGTATCTATCAAATGAAATGGCTTTCTGATTTTGCTCTTAAAATGTTTTCTTTTGATCATACAACCTTAACGTCAACTTTGCTTGGACATTTACAATTGCACAGTCTAGTAGTAATGGGTAAATTTTATAATGTGTAATAGTGAGAACTCAGTGGTGAGCTAAGTATGCCAGATAGATTAATAGGAGAAATTGGAAAAACAAAATTTCCTTTAAAGTGGTATGTATTCATAAAGCTGAGCCGATTTTTAGGATGGATACAATAAAATAGAGGCAATTTTTCTAAGAGACAATATTTTAAAGATTTGTATGTTTGACTAGTGCCTTACCAAGATGAACAGTTTATTATAATAATAGTTGCACACATATACTTTGAATGTAATCTTGTTTTAATGAATGACACTACTGACCTTCATGGGTCCCTGTGACAGGAAAAGCATATATAGAAAAAAAGCACATTGCTCCAGGCTGTCAACTATCAGGAGGAAGTTATTAATCAGGGAGCGAAAGCCAATGAAATCAGTGATCTCTTCCATTATTTTTAAAATGTTGAAACTCTGGATAATTATAACTGCATCTGGGATTGTCTAATGGTATAATTTACCCAGAACTAGCTTTAGTTATTAAAAGAATAAATTATTTTAAAAAGTAACCTATCTTGTGGAAAAAGAAAGTTTAGTTACCTGAGTAATACTACAATAAATCTAGATATTACAAGGAACACAGGAATAGCTTACTTACCACTACCCACTATAAAAATGTAAGTGCAGGCTGGAACACACAAATGTTTAATATTTTATCTTCTTTGATTGATGTAACTCTTGCTTAATTTTCCTAAATACCTTTCATTTAATTTCCCCCTATAAGACTATTTCTTTAGAAGGCTGAAAAAGATGCTTGGGTTCTTTTGACAAAAATATTTTAATTATGATATGAAGTTATTATATTTTTAAGGCCCCCTCTTTTTTCTTGAAAGATATAACTGTGATTTCTTTTTTTGAACTAATGGAAATATTCTAATTTTTCAGGTTTTCTGGGAGCAAGCTGAAGAATGAGGTAAGCATTATTTTCTGCTCTATTTTACATGTGCTATAATTTGTCTTATATGTTAATCAGCCTGGTTGACAAATGTAGAAATAAATGTTATTTATTAAGGTCCAGCTAAGTAACTGAGGACTTCAAATACAACTAACTTAGCTTCTAGGCCACTGATGAATTTTTACATGGACCTGCTGAACAATTTCCATTTAACCAGGAATGATGAGCTTTCAGTGATCCTTGCCTAATTACAGGTATTTAAGGAGAATTTTTAAAAATAGACTATTGTTGATTCAAGGAGTTTCCACAGAAATATAAATAAAAAGTCTGAGTTAAGGATATAGAAATATTAGTTTTTGAAATATACTTATTTGGACAAAAACATTAGTTATAAAGAAACCCCAATGCTCTGTGATACTACGGTTTGTTTCACTATTTTATACACACACACACACACACACACACACACACACACACACACACTCTCTTTCTTCCTAGGCTTTCTCTCCACCCCCTCTTTAAGGAACAGATCAGCAAACTGACTTTATCTAAATGAGTTGAGAGGACCATTAGGTACTGCATGGCTAATTAGGCACATGATAAGGCTTTCATTATCCTTAACTTAACTAATCATTAAAAGGAGGTGGCAGTGAGCACAGGGCACACGTCAGGGTATTGCATGGCAAATCTGGACCCAATTGCATGTATATAGGTTTGTGTTTTCTCCTAAGGGTAAAGTATATTCCATTAGTTTGATGAAATGATGCAAAGCATGTTATCTTAAGAAAACAATAAAAATCTCCAAGCCCCTGAAATAATCAATTTTCCAGTATTTTAATAGTTAATGGCTAATTGCATAGTAAACTCCTCCAGATTACTCCTTTTATCAGTGGAATAATAGCTTTTTATTAGATACAAAATTGTGAAACTGCAAAAATATTGACTTAGAAATGCACTCTGGTTCACTAAGTGAGAGACCAGAAGGGATTTTAAGTAATCTCTCTTGGGTTTTCTCCCCTGTGTGATGCGGCTGGAGGCTTCAGGGACAGTCAGCCAGCATGTGACAGGGACCTCAAGCCTTCTTCATAGAACAAGAATCTGCTGTTCCTCCTTAGAAGAGTGTACTATGCATTTGGTAGGAGATTTAGTTATTAAAGTTAAAATATTCTAGGTAGGTATACATACTATGTGTTTCCTATATACACCTGAAGCAACAACAATGTATTTTTATGATTATGACTATAAAAATTAACACAACTTGTGTTCCTAACATTCAGAATTTAATAATCTTTAAAAATGATAATAGCATACTTGCATACCAAAGTTTAGATTAGAAAAGTTATTTGTATTTAAGGTGACCAACCATCACTGTTGGCTTGGGACAGGAGACAGTGTGGAGCTATATATATGTATAAAATACACTCAGGTTATTTGAGCATTAGTAACTATGAGGTAGGGAGAACAAGTGCCAATGATGTCTTTTACAATTTGGGCAAAGAGTAAAGTAAGTCAGAGTAAAGTTCTATTTTTAAAAAAGCTTCAGTCAAGATACTAACTAATACACACATGGTATTAAGGGTGAGGCATGTTTATAGCAACACAGTTTGTAATAGCTGAATATTGGAAACAACTCAAATGCCCACCAATCAATTAATGGATAAAAAAGATGTATTTTTTTAATGCAATAAGTTACTATTCTGCCATAAAGAAAGAAAACTTAAGACAGTTGTAGCTAAATAGATGCATCTTGAGACTATACTCTTAAGTGAAATAAATCAGGCACACATCTGTAAATATGGCATTGTTCCTCTGGTGTGAGAAATTGAAAGGGTTAGTAAGAACCAAAATGTTTAAATGATAATATAAAATAGCCAGAAATGGTTCAAAAGGAAAGAGAAACTGGGAAGGGGGAAGAGGGAAGGAGAAAGAGAAGGAAGGAAAAAGAAAACAATGAGGAAAGAAAAAAATAGAAACAAAGCTTTGTAAATAAGGAGGGGAAGAAGGGGAAGGGGCTGGAAGAAAAAGAGGAATCAGTATACACCATGTACAGATACACATTCCATTCCATGAATGTGATCATTACATATGTTTAAGTTGTTCTAATAAAGTGATAATAAGTAAATGAAACTAGAACAAAAACAAGCAAGAAAACAAAAAAAGGTATGGGGCAAAGTAGTGAAGGATAGATTTGGTCCTGGCCTTACAGGGTGGTGTAGCTTAGCAGGAAATGTCCTTAACATGTAGTCATGAGACATGCTAAACACTACAATAGTGTAAACAGAGTCTGGGAAGCTAAGCATATCCCCACAGAAAATAGCATTTAAGGGCAGACCTAGCATAAGTGGGATTTTTGGGGAGTAGGGCAGGAGGATGAGGGGTTCAGACAGGTGGAACAGCACAAGTCAGGGTCATTCTGCTCCAGTGAGTTGGACATTTTGGTCTGACAGTCTGTTGAGGGAGTGTCCTAGGGATTGTAGGATGTTAGGTAGGATCATAACATCTGTGGCCTGGACACACTACCTACCCTGCAGTAGCAACTGTGTGACAAAAACAAACATCTCTGACATTGCCAAATGCCATCCACTCATGCATGTGTGGGCAAAAAAATAGAGCTACATCATGTAAAGATAAATGAATAAATAAATTCAAGATGGTTCCGGTGTGGAATGAGATGAGGACTCCATACATCTATGTAATATGTAGGTTTGTGTTGTACACAAATTTTTAAAATTAAGAATTCTGAAAAGGGAAACCACTAAAGGGGGAAAATATCACTGGACTTGTGTTTTATTTTTTTAAAAGCTCAATCTGACTATGATATATAAAATCAATTGTAAGAGGGCAATAAAGGAAGTGAAAAGATTCCTTGAAAGTCTTATGGGCAGAATGGATAAGTGAAGATCTGCATTAGGATAATAGCACCAGGGAAGGACAAAGGACTGATTTTAGTTAGGAGACATTTAAAGAGAAACAGGTAGATAGAACAGAAAGCTAATGACTCAATTAGGGCCTGGTCATATTTGATGAGCTTGTGAAACAGTGTAAATTTGAAGTGGGCAGTTGAAGGTATGTAACTGAAAAAGAGGATTTAGAAATTTAGGTTTATGGTAATTGAAACCATGGTAACAGAAAAGAAGGCTGGTGGAAGAGATGAAGGAGAAGAGAGAGGCTACCAGCAAAGATTTGGGAAAAGCAAGGGAAAGGAAGAGGGTGAGCAAGGTACCAAGAAGACTCCAGAGAGACAAAGGAGGGGATGTTTTGTCTCTGAAATCAGAGGAAAAAATGCTTCCCAAGGAAAGGCATGGTCACTAATATCAAATGGTGCTCAAAAGTCATCAATGTAAGAACTGGAAAGGGTCTGTTCACTTTGTTAAGTGGAGATAACAACTTCAAGAAAAGCATTTTCAGCAGTGATCTGGGGTTTGGTCAGAAGTGTCATCAAATGTGGAAAACAGACAAGTTGAGGGCAATAGGTTGGAAGAGGATTTGGGGTTTAGTTGGAAAATAATTAGACTAATCCTTTAATTTTGATAAAATAGATCCAGCAAAGTAGACACTGAAGAGATGAACAAGGGCAAGTTGAGGCACAAGGTCGCCAAGATGAAAGGGAAGCGCTTCGTAGGGTGGAAATTTCCTTCTTGTCTTTCTTATCCAGTGAAGAAGGCGTGCTCTTCCATTAAAATTGTGAAGAGGGAAAATAAATTCAGATGCAAGCAAATTTGCAGTTTTTGTGGTAGGACGTTGAAGTAGCTTCTATTTGGTCATTTTGGGTTTCTCGCCAAGATAGTGGCTTGGATCATCTGCTGTGAATGAAAATCGTGGTGGGAAAGTAGGAGTTTCAAGAGCCCAAAGAAAGTCCCATGGCTTCCGAAGCTGGATTCCCAGAGAGAACGTGGACCTAATACCCTAAGGCACCCATTGTGTAAAAGTCAAGTAACTGCCTAGGGAGTATTCAAAACCAGGATCCTCTGGTTGTTTTGGTGGAACTTAATTTTTACAGAATCTTCCATTAAAATAGATGGGGACAATCTTTGAGAAAGACAGAAAATGTAAAAAATTACAAAATTTAAATGATGAGATCCAACAAGAATGCAGAAATACTCGAGAGAGTCATAATAAGAGAAGCATCCTACCTGTTTGGAAAAAATACAGACACAGATACAAAAGAAAATTTTAAATGAAAGATATACTGCATACCTGACTGGGCATGCTAGATATTACAAATATGCTTGTTCTTCCTGAATTTAGACATTTCATATACTAATAAAATTTGCATAATTTTTGAAATCATGACATTGGTTATAAACAATATAGAAGAATATACAGGAAGTAATAGCTAAGAAATATAAATAAGAAGAGTCAAAAGGTAACTTGTTTGGTAGGTACAAAAATGTTATGATACTTGCTCAACTGTAGCTAGAACAAATCCGCGGCAGAAATATAGGTGCTCAAAAAGATTGTAGTGTTCAATAGGATTTAGTGTATGACAAAGAGGCATGACAACCGAAGAAGGAAGAAAACATTTTGCAATGAGCTGTCATAAGTCCTTTCTGAAGGAAAATGGAGCACCAAATAAATGAGTAAAATTCCTCAGGGCAGAATTTTATGAAAATGGACAAGTAGGAAAAATTTTTAGACTTCACATTTTATATGAATGTCATATAAGGTATTAAACGTAACATTAATACTTAAAAGGAAATATATGTATCTACCTCAGTTCAGGATGGGGTTCTTTTTTAAGCATGAAAACAATATAAAAAATTTCAAAGATAAAAGAAAAGTGCAGAAATTGGGAAATTCTTTATTTCCAATGTAAATGTGAAGTCAAAGAAAATATTGGAGGAAATAGTTTTAGTACATATGGCAATATTTTTACTACATGAAGAAATCCTATAATTTATAAGAAAAATATGAATATCACAATAAGTAGTAAAATAAATTAAATTGATCATTCAAATAAGGAAGAAAAGGCTAATACATGCATGGAAGAAATAGATTGACAAATAAAAAAGCAATTTTTTGCATCATAAAATGAAGTACATATTGAGAAATCACTGTGAAGCTGGTGAAGGCATAGTGAGATAAACTCATATTCTACTGGTGAGGGTAGAAAGAATGTTCTGGAAAACTGTTGGAAGATCAGTATCAAGAGTCTTTAAAAGGTTATATTCTTCTGTTATTTCTACTTTTGTGTGGATCTCACATAAAGAAATGTAGTTAGACAAAATTATGCACAAAATTTTATTGATTTTAGTGAAAAAGGAATATATGTAACAAAAGATTCTTTTAATAATATGGATAAATGTTAAGTATGTAAAAGGACAGAAGCAAAGACAGTATGTATGCTTCAAATATGTAAGACAAAACTAAATATTTTAAAATTCTATGTATATGACAGAGAACAACTGTTGATAGCCACTAACCACATGTGGCTACTAATTAAATAAATAAAAATTTTCAATCACTCTTGATATATTTCATGTGCCTAAAGGCTATACACAGTTTGTGGCTGCTGTATTAGTCAGTACAGACATAGAACATTTCCACCACTACAAAAAGTTCCATTGAAAAGCATTGTTCTAGAATATGCAAAGAAGACACAACCCACTTGAAATATGCCAAAATATGTAAACAGGCAACTCACACAGTGAAAAAAGAATGCATAATAAAATAGTGTTGGCATCCTGATTGGGGTGGTAATGAATATTTTTTAATGCTTTCTTTGTGAACAAAAAAGTTTTCAATATACATATTAATCTGGAAAAAGGAAATTAAAATCATGAGTGAAATTTCACAATTATTAGATCAGCAACAATTAAAAAGTGTAAGATACACTGTTGTTGGTTAGGAAGGTGAAGCAAAGGGGCACTCACAGCACTGAAAAGAGCAGCATCTGGTGAAGCTGGAGGTGCACACACACCTACCGAAACCCCTGCGTGTACAAGGAGTGCGTGAGGACAAGCACTGAACTGTTGTTTATGTCCTCAGAGCACTGGAGAATAATGATTTAAACGTCCAATGTATTTGCGTACAAAAAGAAATGCATATAAATATAATGGAACTCTACTGCTTTAGTAATCAGTAACTATACAAGAATTGGATTAGTGTCACCCCCAAGCCCCAAATTAAGGCAGAAAAGCATTTCAAACGTGGGGCACATACTGCATGGTGCCAGGTTTACAGTACTAGGCTATATTCACTGAGGATGTTTCCATACAAGGTTCGTGTTTAAAACATTAAATAGCAATGATGTAAATGAATCCTGAGGATGGATCATTTCTTGTGGGGGAGGGCTGTGAAGGCAGCTCCACTTTGGAAATGTTTTAATCAGGATGCTAAGTATACAGATGTTTATTTATTCTGTATACCTGTTTTTAAATTTCAAGTACTTCAAATATAAAAGCAAACAAAAGACAGCAATAACAAAAGCTAACCAATAAGAACAGCCAAAAAGGAAAAGGGTAATAAGAGTAGTTAACCTATGCATGTTGATTGTCCTAATTTTTTTATTAAAAAAGTGCAGTAATTTAAATTTCAAAAATGTAAAGAATGGCTCAAAATCCTTTAATTCCTAGGAATTAAACAAACATCCCAATTCTGATAATTTTTCCTCATGAAAAGACCCTTTTATTTTCCTGAAAATCTTCCCATGTGGCCCAAATTTCATTTTAATCAGGTAATGAAGCTGTTCTTTTAAGGGAGAGAATACAGCCCTTGATTTCATACTTTTGAACCAGGGAAAGAGCTTGGGTTTCCTTCTTAACCACCCCCACTCAGGGCTAGCTGAACACCCTTGTCCCAAGATCAGTGTCAAATCCTCTCTCCTTGGGATATGCTTTCCAAATATTTGTAGACTGTTATCATGCTTGGCTATCACTCCCTGACTTCTTTCATCTTTCCTCATAAATCAGAGCCTCTTACCTTCTAATCATGTTTGTCTCTTTTTTGAGGTCCCTTCTTGTTTTCCCTTAGAAATGGGGTTCTTAATAATTCACCTAAGTGTACCAAAGTCATATGTTGAGAAAGAAAGAACCTAGACCTCTGTAGCTGGCCTGTGACAGCGCACCTTGCAGTACAATTACAATGACAAGTATGTTAATCATCTTTAAATGGACATATTTTACTTTTGTTGAGGATAATCAGTCTATCCATTCTTTCCATTGTGTGTCCCACAATCTAGACAGTACATTATTGTTTTATTTAAGCAGTCTATACCATCTTTGCTTGCCAGTTGTTAACGTCTGAAGAAATGAAACTTTTAGGGTTTTTCCTTCGGTTCTTTTGCTCATTTTGAGTTCCAACATAATGCTGGTTTTGATCATAGTAAACTATTATTTAATACTTAAAAAATATTAAAAGATATGTTCTTTGCTCCTTAATATGTGTTTCTTTAGTATGGTAATATTGCTAGGACCTCTTCATAAACACAGACACACACACACATACACAGTTCTGACTTTTAAAGATAAGCATGAGATGACAACTCAGGGCCTGTTGCAGGCTTAAAAGAGAAAAGCGTTTGTGCACCCTCCGTAGTCATCTTCTGCTCTCCGTCTATCCAAGGTCAGTACACTCTAGAATCGGTCGTTTATGAATATGTCCTTAAACAAGAAATGTTTGTTTTTTTGCCTAGTTTACCTCTCATTTTGCCATGATTTTCTGTTTTAATCAGTGTTGGGGCTTGTGATTTTTTACTGTTAAAATGTGAAGTCCTAGTTTCTTGAAATTGCTGTATAGTGAACTTAATCTTTTCCATGATTCTGCTTGCAAACTGAATTGGTTCAATGGTTAGGTTCAGTGTTGGCCTTATGGGGAAATTTGATTCAGTTCTCATCCAATATGGTTTGAGACCAGAGCCATGGAAAGAATTAAGGTCGTGAACTGAGGCACTGCTGTATTTCATTGCATGAAAACATAATCATGCATGTATTCATTCAACTATTGATAAAAATTTTTAATTTGAAAAACAACAGTGATATTAGCAATCTCTATGTTTAACTTTACTAGTTAAGGTCACATTGATTTCCAAATGGTTTATGAACTGAGATCTTTCCAGCTGTGGGTGAGCATTCTTTTGGCATCACATTCTAACACATGGCATTGAGTGACATTTTCAATTTTTCTTCCTGTGAATGTAAATGGTAATTTTCATTTGAAACTGTTTCTAAAGACCAATCAGCTTGAAAATCTTCCTTGATTTTTATTGTCCAATTTTGTTCTGTGAAATGCTTGTTCAGATTACATAACTTTTATTTTAAAAAATTTATTCTTAGTAGTTTTTATATATTCTGGATGCTAATATTCTGTAGGCAGAGTGTGATAATTTCTTCCTGTTGGTTTCAAGAAAAACTTTATAGTGTCTTTTATAAATTTTTTAATGTTATAGTTAGTGCCTTTTGTATCTTGCTTTCAAAAATTTGTGTATATCCAAATATCATAAAAATACTTCAATTTCTCTGCATCTCTGCCAATACCTGTTGTATATTCTCCCACCCTCCCTCTCTCCCTCTCCCCTCCTTTCCACTCTCCCTCTGCCCCCCAAGCCATCATCCCAAGTATGAGGTGATATCTAATTATGCTTTTGATTTGCATTTTCCTAGTGACTAGTAAGAGTGAATGCCTCCTCATATGTTTGTTGGCCATCGATATATCTTATTTAAAGAAATGTACATCAAGTCCTTTGTCCTCTTTTGAATAGAGATATGTTGTTGTTGTTGGAGGGACTTGAGTTCTCATATGTATGAACCCCTCATCTAAACATTATTGGTAGGTTTTCCCCCATTTCATAGGTTGTCTTTTTCACTCTGTTTAAGCTGTCCCTGGATGCTGCCACCTGTGTGTTAGAATAATGTCCAAGGAATTCTTGCCAACTCCAAAGTCATGAGTAGTTCACCCTATGATACTAAGAGTTTTAATTCTTATATTTAGTTTTTTTAATCCAGTTTGGGTTAATTTTGCACATAGCATTGGGTAAGGTTGTGACTTCATTCTTTTACCTGTGGATAACCAATTTTCCAGCACCATTTGTTGATACCGGGGATCAAACTCGGGTCCTTGTGCTTGTGAGGCAGGAGGCAGAACCACTGAGCTAAATCCCCAGGTGCCTACCAGCACCATTTGTTGAAAAGATGTCCTTTTCCCCATTTAAAGTTCTTGACACCATCGTGAGAACCCTTTGACCATCTATGGAGGCGTGTTTCTGTGCCTTCTAGTCTGTATCAGTGGTCTACATATTCATCTTTATGAGCAGACTGTGCTGTTTTGATTACTGTAACTTTGTAGTGAGTTTTCCTCTGCTGACTTGGGTATAAAAAACTTAGTTGAGTCCTTTAACTTTTTCCTTTTTCAAGATTGTTTGGTTATTCAAGCTCCCTGAAAATTCCATATTAATTTTAGAAGAAATTTTAAAATCTCTTCAAAAAATGTCACTGGAATTTTACACTGAACCTACAGATCACCTTTGGCAGTAATTACATCCTAACAGTATTACACACTTTAACCCATGAACACGGGTGTCTTTCCATTTGTGTATGGCTTTAATTTCTTTCAGCAGTGCTCTGTAGTTTTCACTGTACAGATGTTTCATCCTTAGTTATAACACTCCTAAGTATTTTATTCCTTTTATGCTTCTCTAAATGGAATTATTTTTTTTAATTTCCCTTTTAGGTTGCATAGTTATAACCATTGTTAATGCATAGAAATGAAACTAATTTTTGTGTTGACATTATATTCTACTACTTTGATGAATGGCGAATTCATTTATCGGTTCTAATAAGTGTGTGTATGTGAATAAACTCTAGGTTTTGCTCTTCTTTCCTTCTCTCTCTCTCTCCCTCCCTCCCTCTCTCTCTCTCTCTCTCTCTCTCTCTCTCTGATGAGCTCTCACTGTGTAGTAGCTCAGACAGCCTTGCTCACTGTGTATTAATGCATAGAAATGAAACTAATTTTTGTGTTGACATTATATTCTACTACTTTGATGAATGGCGAATTCATTTATCGGTTCTAATAAGTGTGTGTATGTGAATAAACTCTAGGTTTTGCTCTTCTTTCCTTCTCTCTCTCTCTCCCTCCCTCCCTCTCTCTCTCTCTCTCTCTCTCTCTCTCTCTCTCTCTGATGAGCTCTCACTGTGTAGTAGTTCAGGCAGCCTTGAACTCACTGTGTAGGCCAAGGTGGTTTCAAATTCATGGCAATCCTCCTACCTCAGCCTCCGTAGTGCTGGAATTATAAGTATGTACCACTGAGTCCTGTTGGCTCTAGGTTTTCTACATAGAGGATTATATTTTTGTGAGCAGATGTAATTTTACTTCTTACTTTCTAATTTGGATGACATTCTTTCATCTTTTCTTGCCTAATTGCTCTTTTTAGGATTTCTGATATTATGTACTATGAGTAGAATTAATGGAAGAGGACATCATTGCTTTGTTCCTGATCTTAGAGAAAAAATGAGAACAGGGCTTTCATAAATGTGGAGGGGAAGAAGGTTTGAAGGAGGGGAGGAGAATGGAAAAAAAGAATTAAGGTATATTATACATGGGTACAAATTTCCCAAGATGAATGTAATCATTATTTGTGACAAACATGTACTAACTAAAAAAAAAGAAACTAGCAAGCCCAGGCCTTGCCACAAGGGGAAATCAGATAACTATAGTTTTGAATCTATTTTTTAATTTTTTTGATTACTAAGTCTACATATGTATATTCACATCCTCTATTTCTTCACTCATTCTTCAGTCTGGGTAGGTTTTGTGTTTCTAGGAATTTGTTCATTCGTACAGGTTTACATTGTTTGGGTATGTTATTGTCCATATTATTCCCTTATTACTTTTTATTTCTATAGAAGCGATATTAATTTTTATTTCTAATTTTAGTAATTTTTAAATTAATCTTTGCAATGCTTTTTATTCTCATTTGTTTTTAAGAATTTCCTAACTTGTCTTATTATTTCTTCCTTAATACATTGTGCCCTTTACCTTGCACAAATTTGTGAATCTTCAGTTTTTCTTTTGTTACTGATTTTTAACTTCATCCTGTGTTGATTACACAGGATATTTTGCATGACATTTATCCTTTAAAATCCAGTAGGATTCAATCTGTAGGCAGCACATTACAAATCTTGGAGAGTCTGACATGAATTCAGAAGACTACATTCCATTGTTGGGTGATGTTTGGTTTATGTGACTATTATTAAGAACTTTGTTCTTTGATTCTGTCAATATTTACTTCATGTACTTTGGAAATCTGTTATTAGGTACAGAAATGTTTATAGATTTTTGCTATATTGAGCTTTTATTGCTATATATTGTCCTTTGTCTCATCACCTTTTTTGATTTAAAGTTTATTTTGTCTGATATTAGTGTAACCACCCTTGCTTTCTTTTGGTTACTTTTTGTATGGCATTCCTAAAGTAAGCCTTTAATAGACAGTATAGAGATTGATTATATATATATATATTTTTTTTTTTTTCTTTGTACTGGGATTGAATTTGAGACCTTGTGCTTGCAAGGCAGGCAGTGAAACCACTGAGCTAAATCCTCAGCCCATGATTGATTAGATTTTTAAATCCATTCTGCCAATTTTTTATTTTTTATTGGAAAATTTAATCTATGTAACATTGAAGCTAATTAAATGTAATTAATAAGTCCCTGATACAGAGGGACTGCTTGTTTTATTTTTATTTGTTTTCTATATGCTTTTAAAAGATGTTTGTCCCTCATTTTCTACCCTTTACTTACTTTGTTTTGTGCTTACTTGATTTTTTTGTAATAAAATATTTTAATTTCCTTCTTAATTCCTTTTGTACATATTCCATAATTATATTCTTTGTGGTTACAATGACTATTACATTTAACATTGTAAAGTTATAATGCTCTGATTTGGATTTATAGCTCCTTAACTTCTACAGCTTTCAAAACTGCCACTCTTCACTTTTTTCCTCATTCATGTCATTTTTGTCACATAATTATACCTTTATACATTGCATATCCTAAAACATACACAAATATATTTTAAATGAATTAAATTATAGAAAACAAAATGTAAAATTGCAAATCAAAGTTAAAACAACACTAACTTTACATGAATCATTGGTTTTCTCTTATTGTACTAGTCTTTTGAATCATGTAGAAAACAGGAAGGAGAGTCCTAGCTCTTGGTCAGCACTCTAGCTTTCTCATCCTGCACCTGCCTCTTTAACCCTCCATGTGACTCTGAGGTATGAAAGATTGTTCTTCCATTTCAACCTTCAGGACTCCCTTTAACACTTCTTGCAGGGTAATTTCAGTAGTGACTAAACTTACTCTGCTTCTGTTATCTGACAACTTCTCTCACCCTTTCAAAATTCATTTGATTGTGTACATGTAAGGTACACAGCATGAGGTATAAGATGCACCTGCTACATAGGAAAACAGCTCCCATACTGGAGCGGATGAACGTGCCCATCAGTGCACGTGGTTACCTGGTGAGAGCAGCTGTAGTCTACTTATTGAGCCAAAATTCCAAATACATCTGTAGTCTTCATTCTGTCAGTGAGAACTTTTGACTTGTTCATCCTGCATTTTTCATTTTATAACCTTGGACTCACAGCTTCGCGTTTCCCTCTCCCAGTATCTAGAATTCACTGCTTTATTTTATCTCATCTTTTAAAAAAATAGATTCCACTTATAAGTGAACTCATGTAGTTTTATTTCTGTGTCTAGCGTGTTTCATGTAGTATAGTGTCTTCCAGTTTCATCTGTGTTATGGAAATCTGTACTCTCATGTTCACTGAGGAACTCTTGGAATAATCAAGACAGCCCAGATGCCCTGAATGAATGAGTGGATACAGTAATGATGTGTGTGTGTGTGTTTATGTGTGTGTGTAAAATACTATTCAGCCTTTAAGAAGGAGGATGTTCTCCCTCAGTACTAAATGATAGTTTTGCTGGAAAATAATTCTTGGTTGACAGTTTAATTGTTTTATCATTTTATCACCCACTGCCATCTAATTCCCAACACATGCTTTCCCTGCGTCAAGTGATATTGTTACATAAAATACAGTGCAGTACCAGCCTTTCTGTTTGTCAGTGTGACGAGTCAAATCTAAGGTGACTGTGAGCACCCTTATAAACTGGTCTTTTGGTTGCTGATACTTTATTTGATATGGTTGCAAGCATGGAGATGAATGAGATTGACCTGTAATTTTTTTCTTCATTTAAAAAAATCCTTATCTAGTTTTAGCTTATGTATTTTCAGATGAACTGGGTTGAGTCCTTTATTCCTGTTATCAAAAATTATTCATGTAGTTTGAAATTACATTTATTGAATGTTTGTTAAAACTTGTTCAATATTTTAGGCCTCTTTTTTCTTTGTGGAAAGACTTTTGGTTGATAATTATTTCTTCACTGAAAATGAGTTTATTCTTTTATTCCTCTCTTAAATGTAACATAGTGCTGCATATTGTCTTTTTTGTTTGTTTAAATGTTCTGTTTTTCTCTTCTTGTCTCACCAATTACACCTTGAGATGAAAGAAAACACGATTTTTTATCCAAGAAAAAATGTATAAGAAAAATTATAAACTTTTCTAAAGTTAGAGGTACATTTTTGTTGTGCTTATTTATCACATATTAGTTTCACATTTGGCTATGCCATTTTCTTTTTCTAAGATTAAATTATTCTTCGATTCCTGTGTTGTTTTTCTGTTATTGATAATATCTTTTTTTACAGTGCCTTGATAAATCATGCTTATACATGGCAAACGCAAAACTTTGAAAGTCTTTGAAACATCTTTAATTATTAAGGTAGATTAGAGTGGACTGGGACTAACTCTGCTATTGTATCAGTTTATAACTATGTAATATCTTTATTAATTTAGAATTATTTAATCAGAGTAACTCTGTCCTACTTGAAGAGATTGATAAAAATGAATTTATGCTACTATAATATTAAAATTTAAAAGCTTATATCAGTCAATAAGAAGCCAGAGCTTCCAAAGCACCTGGTGTCTAAGTGCTCTGAAGTCCTCCCACTCTGCTCCCCAAGGCGAGTCTGCAAAGATCCACAGGGCTGAGAATAAGACAGGGAGGAGTCTGTGTCAGTAGTAAATCTTGTGTCCAGTAAACATATATAGTGTGACAGAGATAAGCAAGGAAATACAAAAAGCCCAAAAATAAATGGGAGAAAGATGTGGGAAAGAACGAAATTTCACTCTTGTCTGTAACAGTTTACTTCCTTCAGCACTGCAGTTTTATTTTTTGCCCAAATTCTCCATGTAGTCATTTGTTGGTTTCATCTATGGAGCAAGAACAGTCAGTTGTGGCTCTGGTTTTGTGAGAGGTCTGCCTTTATTTCTGTCTTGTTAGTTAGGAACTTCACAGGAACACACAGGAACACCAGCACTGCAGCATTAGGGTATTGATTCATAACTTTCTAATATTCTGAAAACTGCTAGAGGTGTGCTTTTTCTAAGAAACATGAAAGAATTACAGATATCTAAACTTGGGGTGAGAGAAGACTGACATGTAAAAGTCTAGATCATTCGTTTGGAAGTCAGAATATTTAGATGCCAGTCACACTTCTATGAGCAATTGCTCATTCCTCTGAGACTGAAGAGTTTACTTCTCATCACTTCATTTACCAATCTGTAAATAAAAAGAATGGATTTGGCAATTCTTTCTCGTTACTTTTAAGAAATGTTATGTTTATTAGCCCACGTTTGCAGTATGTGGTTCACGTTCCCGGCGTGTTGATGCGTGTGTACACGTCTTGTGTGTTTTTTACTCCCTCTCCTCTTCTCCCTCCTCCCTTCATTTCTTGGTCCCCTACCCTTTTGCAAGAAATTCATCCCTTTTCTGACATCTCTCTGTATCACTCGGTTTCTCTTGTATGAGAAACCAAAGTATAAATAAAGAGCAAAATAAGATAGATAATTGGATCTGGCAATTCTTGATCCTTTTATACTGCGGATAAAACCATTTTAGTAATTCTAAAGGTAGAGCTTCCAGAATCATGCTATTTAAAAATGTGAACATAAAACTCTAAATGTTGTAAAGTTGACAGATATTCAAAACCAAAGTCTTGGTGACAGGAAAAATGATCTGAGTATGAAACTATTTAAGTTTTAGAAACAATTTGGCTGAAACATCTAGCTGACTCAGTAATACAGTTTAACGGGTTATCCAAAACTCTTGATTCCTCATGATTTGCAAGGTAATGAAGAATGGAATCTTAATGGGTTTCTATCCTACTATTGTCCTATTTTGTATACATGTGGATGATAGTGATTTATTTCTTTTTATTTCTCCTGAATTATAGGGTGGTTTCACTCGTAAATATTCTCTTAGCTCAAAAACAGGAACACTTCTTCCAGAATTCCCCAGCGCTCAACACCTTGTGTACCAAGGATGTGTTTCTAAGGACAAGGTACCAGTTAAAGATACTTCTGCATTGATTTTCTGATATGTGGGTTCCATATCTCAACTTGTTGGGAATCTCATGGTACTTGCAGGAAACAGTCAGAAATTTACATAATCAAACAGAATTGACTGATTTATGGGAGAGATAAACACTTACTAAGATTGATTAGTACTTTCCAATTAATTATTTACCATCTCATGATAGTATGTAATCAGAGGGTGGTAAAATAAACCACACAAGATAAAGGATTTTTATTTAAAACTCTGTGTTGGAAAGAAAGTACTGTAGTGTGTGCACCACGTGCAGGTTTCTCAATTGAGGGCCTCATGTTTTCCGTGAGCTCCGTTTTTCTTTAGTGCACAGTAATCAAGCATTTCCTTAGGACAGAATTTGCCCCTAGCACAGAGAAGGAGATTCCTAGAGAATGCAGGTACACAGATAACACAAAGCCTGTAAATTCTAAAATGCTCTGCTCTTATGTTTGTAATTATTTTAAAACCTTAGGAAGTAATATTTTCATTTGATTGCATTTATAAGTAATCTTCAGTATGACTTTTTAGGGCTCAGTAGTAAAGTCTACATCTTATCCCTGTTTTATTTCTGTACTTCTAGGGTCATTTGTGAGGGCCTTTTGGCCATTTAATATCAGGAACCATTATTAAATCAGAGCATAATGATGTCCACATATTTCTTTCAACCAGAGATTATTTTAAAATAAAAATACTAATTATTTCAGGAAAACACCTCTCAGAGTACATTGAATCAATTCATATTTTTGAGGTGTAAACATAAAGTAATATGATTAACAGCCAGCTGTGCTATGTTAGCAATGGGCTCTTTATAAGAAATAGAAGAGCGCATCGATTTTTTCATAGCCATTGATAGATAAGGACGGACCTGGAGTAACTCACATGGTTCCTTCAGTTGCACACACTGTCAAGTGGGAGTAGCAAAGCCCTGGAGACAGACCTCATGCGGAACCTGAGGGAGTCCCCAGAGGGTATCTGCTTCCTTCTGTTCTCCTCCCTGCCACATCAAGGTCCCACATTTTCTTTAGCTACGGATGTAGTGTGCAGGAGGACTTCATGACTGAAAACTCGCCAGTGAATGCTGGCAGGGCAGCTTGTGGGCTCTGTTCTTTGAGGGAGGATGTTTGGGGCACAAAAAGGATTTTTCATGAAACACATCACAAGATGTTTACTGTGAGTAGACCTGTGAGTGGGGGAGAGAGGACGGGAGGAGAGAGAGAAGGGCAGGGGAGACAGAAACAGAGACAGACATGTGGAACTTGCTCTGATAAATTACTTTTCTCTGCTGGTCTTCAAAGAATTCCTCAGCCATCAACCTGAAAGACTGGTAGATCCTTTCTCACTCAGGGACCAAAGTTCTCATGAGACCCTGCTTCTTTAGTTCATTCCCAGTGGAATTACCCGTGGACATCGGCTGTGACACTGATCTTGTCCCTCGAAGACGGCTGAGCCCTTCCACCCTCCTGGCCTGTAGCCAGGCTCCCCTGCAACTTGTCAGTTCCTAGAAAGAGCATGAGACTGAAGCCAAGAGCCTGGAGCAGCCGATTCCTTAGGGCAGGGACAGGACTGCTCATGACGCTGGCCGGCACAGGTTTCCTGACCCCACATTGTCACTCAGGAAAGCTGCCACCTGGCCTCAGCCTCCCACGATGAGCTCTGTTCTCAGACAACTGCGTGATTACATTTATAAAGAACACAGTATATTACAGTTAAAATTCATTGTCCTAAAACTAGGAAACTATTAACCACATGAAGTGGTAATAAAGAGTAAAAGTTTTGTGATTGGTGTATAAAGCAGTACATTTTGGCACATGGAAATATTTGTGAAGATAAGAACTTGCTTTCACCTTAGTAGGGTTTAGGGCTTATTTTTAGGGTTAATTTTTGGAAATGGTATGACTCCCTTGCATCTTTCATATTGTAATTAATCTTATTTAAAAAGTATGTCTTGGCAATCCATCTAAGAACAAAGAGCAAGTTTTATTTTCATGGATTGGAGTATATCCTGCTGGAGGTGTCTTGAGGGTAGCGTGCCTCACTGGACGTGCACTGGTAGCTTGCAGGCCATCATTATTCAGCTGTTAGGAGACCACAGAGTGTATGCTGTTCTGGGGCTGCAGGAAGAAGGAGCCGAGCACAGTGCTGGGCTCTAAATGATGCAATCAAAATAGCTATGGCAACTGGAAATAAAGACCGTTGAGAGTAAGCACTAAATGTTTGAAACTTCTTCTACAAATACGGATATTAGTGCTTCAGCTACATAATATTTAGTAAATTCCCAGTGTGTGCAGTCACAACTATACATACATCACATTGTTCTTTGATTTTTATTAACCTCGAATGAGCAATGTTCGCTTACTACTCAAAGACAAAATGTTCAGAGCTCATCTGGTCAGGTGCAGTGAAGCCAGCATTCAGGGTGTGCTGACTTCAAACTCTGAGACCACTAAGCAACACTACTGCAAACCCACTTGAAGCTGTGTGGGTGGTGATACCACCTCTAAGTTTCTTGTTAAGTAGGAAATTAGGATGCTGCTGTGGCACTGCTCCTGCAGCTGCCTTTCCCTTTGTTCTTACAGATCATGTAATCCTCAGCTTACTTGACTTTCTCAATTCACAAATCAGTCAACTCCTTGAAATAGGGCTTTGGCACTTTGACCCTCAGCACTGAGCATTATGCCTGGGGCACAACAGGAGCTTACACCTTGTGTTGGATAAATGAACCAATGTAAAAGGATCCCTGGTTAAGCTTTTTCTTCCTTGAACTAGGTTGACACCCTCATAATGATGTACAAAACTCACTGCCAGTGTATCCTGGACAACGCAATCAATGGGAACTTTGAAGAGGTAAGGGTGACGAAGGGCAGGTCCCTGACCGCATTGCACTTGCTGTCCTCTCCAGGACTAATGAGCTCAGACCAAGCAGAATCTTACATGCGTATTCTACCTTGCACCCAGATCCAGCATTTCTTACTACACTTTTGGCAAGGAATGCCTGACCATCTCCTCCCCCTGCTTGAAAATCCTGTGATCATTGACATTTTCTGTGTCTGTGACTCCATCCTTTATAAGGTAAGCTCTCTGGGAGCCTTCACCATGAGCCACTTGTTTCTTTAATAGCATTCTACTTGGAGCCCAGATGTGTATCTATGATAAATTTATTTCTAGTTGAAGATGCATTGGTGTTTTAGGATGACAAAATGACTTAGTGAAAGTTTAAGACTGTTCATATTTTTAATACAAATATTCGTCAAGTAGAACTCAACTTTTATTTATAGCTAAAAGTGATCTAAAAGGTGGCATGTTTGGTAATGTATGAAAACTCAGTTTTTTATTAACTCAGTTAATAAAACTCAATTTTATTAGCTCACTGTTTTCAGATTAAATGGCAGATGTCTATTTCACGGTACCTGCATTTTAAGGAAAAGTAGAAATTACACACTTTCATATGATTAATGCTTTGGAAACCACTAGTTTTTTTTTTCCTCTTCATTGAGTTTATTGGTACATTTTAGGTATACAGTACAGTTACATTCATTATTGGGATCTTGTACCTTTACATGACAGGGCTTGGTTTTCATTTTTTCCCCTTGTCCCTGCCCTCCCTTCACCCCTCCGCCTCTACCCCTTTACAAACACTTCATTTCCATTTTTTCATTTTTTCATATTTTTTCTTTTCCCTTATTTTCCCCTACCCTTCCCACTTTCCCCACACCTTTAGCCCTTTTTTTCCCATTTCACAATGTCAGTTATCTCATTAGGATCTTATGTACTGTTACAGTTTATTCACACCAGAGAAACTATTCAGTATCTACACATGTGTGTCTTATTTATTTCACTTAGGAGTATATCCTCAATATGTATCCATTTTCCTATGAATGACTCTAATTTCTCATTTTTTATGGCTAAGCAGTATTCCATTTTATAGAAAAACCACATCTTCTTTATCCAATCTTCAACTGATGGCAAGTGAGCTGTTTCCAAGTTTTAGCTATTACAAACTGTGCCACTATAAACATAGGTGTGCATATATCTTTGTGATATGAGATGCAAATGAAAACAGCACTGAGATTCCACCTCACCCCACAAAGAATGGCTGCTATCAGTAAATCAAACAATAACAAATGTTGGCGGGGTTGTGGGGAGACAGGAACCCTTCTCCATTGTTGGTGGGAGTGCAGACTGGTGTAACCACTGTGGAAATCAATATGGAGATACCTCAAAGAGCTGGGACTAGAGGTCCCATTTGACCCAGACATCCCTCTGCTGGGTATCTTTCCAAAAGAATTAAAAGAATCATAACACAGAGATATATGGAAACCACTAGTTTTAATACATTAGTGTCCAATTTTGTTTTTAAACCAAATGAGAGTTCCTAGATGTGTTCATGGAGGTCAGGAAGGCATCCTGAGTAGGGATGAGATGGTTGGCTTTCTACTGAATGTTCACTGGCAAGGGACAGAATTTTGGTCCTGGCCAAGCAGCAACAAGGTCCAAGTGGAAGAACAAAATTATATCGCAAAATGGCATTTTAAAGTGAGTTTTAAAGTAATCACAGCTACTCAGGAGTCTGAGGCAGAAAGATTGCAAATTTAAGACCAACTTGGTTAAATTAGTGAGAACCTGTCACAAAATAAACAAATTTTTAAAAAGGTTTGGGTGCAGCTCAGTGGTAGAGCATCCCTTGGCTCCATCCCTAGTAGCCCTCTCACCACAAGAAGTGTTTTCCTACCTACCAAACTGTCATAAGTGAAAATAAAAGCATTCCTTTTAAGGAATAATCTGAGTTTGCAAGATAACTCTAAGTCTGTTAAGCAAGCTCATGTCAGTGACTCAGCTTTGCATAAGAGTGGACTCTTCTACTCTTCGGGTAGACTTTGTCCAGGATGGCTCTGCAGACCAAGAGCTGACATATGGGCCTGAGCGACTCCAGGCCCATGTCTTCTCTGTCTGTTCTCCCTCATCACAGGCAAGAGAACGAAGGAGTAAGCATGCAGCATTTGCTGCCTATAGCTCAAGTTGGAAAAGGACAAAGGAGAGCAGGGACAGTCTTGTTTTTCTGGAGTGAATATGAATGCCATTGTTTAGGAAGAAAAGGTTCAGTTTGCTCTGACTGGTTGCTTAATGCTTGAGAAAGCAACTGTAGTCAGAGGCACAGCTTCTAAGAGATCCTGCTACAGTGACGCATGCATATCCGTATTTATAGCAACACTGCTCATAATAACTGAAGATTGGAAGCAGCCTGTATGTCCATCAGCAGATGTACGGATTGAGAAAATATGGTATTTATACAGAGTGGAGTACTACTCCACCACAAATGAATAAACATGAACCATTTGTAGGAAAATGTATGCACCATAAGACCATAATGGTAAGTGAAATAAATCAGCCACACAAGCTTGAATATCATATGGTTTCTCTTATGCGAGAATCCCAAAGCATAAGTAAATTAAAGAACAAAATATAGACAATAGGGAGCAGAGAGACAGATCTTTTGCAAAAGGTAGGGAGACCAAGAGATGGGGGAGGATTGGAGAGAGGTATAAAAAAGAGTTAAGATGTGTTATATTCATGCACCGACTCTCCACGACGAATGTAGTCATTATGTACTACAAATATGTACTAATAAGAACTAAAAATTTAAAAAAGGAAGGGCCTGGGCTCATGCCCACACATCAGCCACCAGGACAACAGAACAGTCTGGGCTGTGTCTTTACTCTTCTAAGAAATATCTTAGAAACCTAGATGAGCTATTTTTTTATATTTTAGTTCAACACAAAATCTTGAGTTTAAGTATTTTTCTTTTTTTGCTTTTTTGAGACAAGGCTTGTCTGTGTAGTGCAGGCTGGCCTCAGGCTTACGGCAATCCTCCTGCCTCAGTCTCCGGAGTGCTGGGATTATAGGCGTGTGCCACCGTGCCCAGCTTGTGAGTTTATGCAACTTCAAGCCTACCTAGTTTCTCTCTTTCACTGCATGCCCAGGGAATCAGAGCACTTTCCATAGAACCCTGTGCACTGAGTGCAAGGCCTTCCTCCCACTTGCAGGGGCCAGGAGATGCAGACCGCCCCACGCAGGGCAGTGGGAACCAACAGCTAGCTCCCGCAGTCACACTCCACTCAGACACACACACATCTGGGGATAAAATCGTAACTCACATGAAGGAAGCTGTGAAGAAAAAGCAATGAGCAGGCAATGTGTCATCTTTGACGTGCCTGGGAAGATTTATGCTAACTCTGTTTTGCTGTGATTAAGGTTCTTACAGATGTACTCATCCCTGCAACAATGCAAGAAATGCCTGAAAGGTACGTTCAGTGACTTAGATGACAGTCGCATAGCAGAGCTTCACCTGCGCATTGAATCAAGGAACGCATAGGCACTGATTCGCTGCTCACTTACCCAGAAGAATATTTGTACTTCTGGGCATCAGGAAATGTGCCCTAATTCTTGCATTGAACCTTGTTAAACAAAACAAGTGGGTTAAAAACTTGAAATCCCTTTAAATTTAGCAGTTGATTAAGTTAAAAATCAATATTTATTGACCTTTGAGGTACTAAAAATATTTTTCAAGGAAAACAAGTTGGAGGAAAATAATTCATGGAAAACACCACAATAATTAATTAAAGCTATCAGGAAACTTACTGAATTTTTGCTATTAAATTTAATCTTAATTGTAAAATCAAGACGTGAAGTAATGAAATTAGTACCTATTTTAAAAAAGGAATCAATTTCAAAGAGTTTATTGAAATAACTGAAGATTTTTCACAAAGTCCTTGCCAATGTAAGAACAGCAAAAATCTGAAAAACAGAGTCAGATTTTCCCTTGAAAGAGAAGTCGCATGGAATAGTGAAAATTATTTTAGATTTATGCTAATAATGTTGAAAACATGCTATTAAGGTTGTTTAACATTATAGAATAATGTTAAAAATAATGTTGACTAATAAAATATTTTACTTTTGATTTATCTTTTCCTCTAGATTTTTAAATTTATGTACATATCAGTTGTGAATGGTCTGGTCAATAGTGCCTTTTTTTGTGGAACTGGTAATTGAACTCAGGGTCTCAGCACTGAGCTACATCTCCAGGTGCCCCACTTTTATTTGGAGACAGGGTCGTGCTGAGTTATTAAGTTGCACAGGCTGGACTTGAGCTTGTGATCCTTTTGTCTCAGCTTCCCAGAGTACTGGTGCTACAGGCATGTGCACTGTGCCTTGCAATACTTCTTTTCATGATCAGCATTTAATCTGTGCTCTCAGGTAGTACATCTGTGTCATAGAAACATGTTTATACTGACTCACTGGTGGCACATGACTGTTTAAAACAGTTTGAATGGCCAGGGATTTAGCTCAGCGGTTTGGTGGCCTGCCTTGCAAGCGCAAGGACCCGAGTTCAATCCCCAGTACCAAAAAAATAAAATAAAAAAATAAAACAGTTTGAATAGCTGATGTGTGCTGAACACAACATAGGCTTATAGTCTTTACATAGATTCCTATGAAAAGCCTAACATGTTCTTTCTAGAGAATAACAAACATGTGCAAGTACCTTTAAAAACACCTTACAATTTCAGCACATTTTTAGTGTCTTGGATTATAGCATCAAATTTTTTTCTAGGAATATCTGTAAATATACACATCTTAAAATAGAGCTGTAGTATACAAGCTGTGACACTATATTGTAAGAGCATTTTCATGTCAATAAATATAGATCAATAAATATAGATCATCTTTACCTTTTTAAGTGCTAGCATAAATTTCCAGCATCTGGAGAACAGTGCCCTTATTCAATTCCTTTTCATTGAATAATTGGATTTTTAAAAAGACAGCCTTTCATCTTACCCTAAAGTAGCTATTATGAGTCTGACTCCTCAAATAAGGAGCCAACCTGGAAACAGAAAGCACTGACTTACCTCCCGGTCAGCTCCCAAGAGGAAGCTCTTCTTTAGGGAGCAGAGCTGGGGTCTGACTGCAGCTCTGTGGCTCTATTTCTCCTCCTATGTGGCTCTATTTCTCCTCCTACTCGTCAGCATAGGCAGCACTCAAATATGTTTAGATTTGTCTTCTTGGGATAAGATACGATGATTTCAGATTGACTTATATGTTCTCATAATACACTCAAGGCCAACATTTGCAACTTTCTAAGTTGGGTCTATTTAGTGTGTGCTTTTGATAATTCACAAAATTATTTGGGTTGTGAGAACATGTTACTAAAACCAATATTAAGTATAAGAAATGTTATTACCCCCATGTGACATCTACTAATGCCCCATCAAGAGTACATTCACATTCTCCCAGAACTGTCTTTTATAGAAAACAAGGCATCATGTGTTAATATTAATAATGAAGTATAATTTACCAGGTCCCCCTGCATGTTAAGCTTTTACGTGGACATTTTCCAGCAATTATCTACTAAATTCCTCGCAACAATCCTGTGCCCAGGCCCTGTGCTTATTCCCCCTGAAAGGATGAGGAGACCGGAGCTTGAGGGAATTGAATATTTTGACGAGTATGAGTGGAGACACTTGCGCTGATGTGTCTCACCTCAGATTTGTGCTTTTGGGAGCATAGAGCCTCAGTGTACCTGCATAGAATGCACTTACTCAATCCACTTCTGGACAACATAAAAGTTAACATGGAGTCTTCTTTGCAGCCTATTAGCAGACATAAGAAATTTTGCTAAAAATTGGGAACAGTGGGTTGTTTCATCCTTGGAAAACTTGCCAGAAGCCCTAACTGACAAGAAAATACCCATTGTACGGAGATTTGTGTCCTCCCTGAAGCGACAGACATCATTCTTACACCTTGCTCAGGTATGCGGGTGAGCTGAGAGTGTTATCGCCACATTAAAAATAAATCTGCTATTAAGCTCAAGGAGCTCTCACAGATGGAAGAAATTAGTCAGGAAACAGCACAGTGCTCTAGAGCAAATACCAGGGCCAAAGAAGGATGTTTTGGGGAAACCTGGTGAAATTGCAGTTGTACCTGGGGTTAATAATACTGTACTGATGTGAACTTCCTGTTTGCAATGTATGGTGCTCCAGTACATTGATCAGAAGCCAGGTAGTGGGTATATGGAAATTCTCTGCACTATGTTTTCAACATTTCTCTTATTTAAAATTATTTCAAAATAAAAACTAAAAAATAATTGTAGTTCTATTAAAACATAAAACATTATATACCAATGAATGCAACTTTGGTGTAAATTAAGACTGTGAGGAATGAGCACATGTGGTATTTGATGTTGTAAAAGCCCACAAGACTGACAGGCTTTAAACAGCTGTTAATTATGGCTTTCCTATGGGGGAGGGACAAGAACAATGCTTAAATGAGGAATATACCATGTACTGTTAAATACATTATCACTGCTCCAAATGATTGCTTTATAAAAACGTTCAGTGCCTGAATTTTAAAAGACTAGCTAGGAATTGTTCTACACAAGAAGTTTAACATATTGATCTTTATTTTGAAGCCATAAATTAAATGGATTGTTTCATTTTCTAAATCCCAAAATGATTTTCAGACTGTTAACAGAGACGATCATGAATCTTAGCTATTGCTTTTTAATTTTAAAATAAGAAAAGTCATTTATGATTCTTTTTCCTCAAGGAACTATTTTTCTTGAAGCAAAAACTTTCCTCTAGATATACACATTATAAATGATACAAGGTAGCACCACTTTTACTTTCTCTATGCAGATTGCCAGACCAGCTCTCTTTGATCAACATGTTGTGAATTCAATGGTATCTGACATTGAAAAAGTTGACTTGAATAGTATTGGATCTCAAGCTCTTCTTACAATTTCTGGCAGCACAGACACTGAATCTGATATCTACAGTGAAAGTAAGTCCTTCTTTATTAAGAATGAGTTTTCAGGGCTGGGATTTAGCTCAGCGGTTCGGTGGTCTGCCTTGCAAGTGCAAGGACCTGAGTTCAATCCCTGGCACCCCCTCAAAAAAAAAAAGAAAAAGAAAAGAATGAGTTTTCCACCTTCAGCATTGGACACGGTGGACTGGATATCTCTTCAAGGTGGGGCCTGTGCCAGGGGTGGTAGGAGGTTAGCAGCTTCCCCTGCCCTCTGTCCACTGGAGTCCACAGGTGGCATTCACCAAGCAATGACAACCAGAAGTGTTTCCAGACATTTTCAAATGTTCCTTGGCTGGAAAAACAGATCTGTTTGAGAAAATATTTGTATAGAGAAGTCTCCTGTGAGTCTGATGGGCTTTCTTTTGTATGTGATTTCTTTCTTCTCTCTAAATGCTTATAGAACTTTGTTCTTCTGTTGGGTTTCTGGAATCTTTACTATTATATGCCCAGGTGTAGATTGTGTGTGTGTGTGTGTGTGTGTGTGTGTGTGTGTGTGTGTGTGGTAACAGGGATGGAACTCATGACTTTGCCCTTGTGAGACAGGCAGCAGAACCACTGAGCTAAATCCCTGGCTCAGATTTATTATTATTACTATTTTTTTGATCATGGCTAGTTGGAGTCCTATATGCTTCTTTATCTGTATTGTATGTCAAGTTCTTTTCCCTTGCTTGGGAAGTTTTCTGCCATTACTTCTGTGACTTTTTTCTCTCTCTCTCCATGCACTAAACTAAAATGTGAATGAATTCACTAAATATTAAAACAGAAACACTAAACTGTTTGGAAGAGATTGTCCTGAAGACATTGGCATAGGAAAAGATTTCATGAACAAAACCTCAATTGCACGTGATCTAGCTCAAAGAGTCAACAGGTGGGATCTCTTCTTACTAAACAGCTTTTGCACAGCAAGCGAAACCACCAACATTATGAAGAGACAACCCACATTGTGTGAAAAAAGTTTTATCAGCTGTTCCTCAGACGAAGGTCTACTATCTAGAATATATAAATAACTTGAAAAAATCAGACCTCCCAAATTTAAAGACTCAATCTAGAAATGGACATCTGAAATGAAAAGGCATTTCTCAGACAAAGAAGTAGAAATAGCAATAAACATATGAAAAAAATGTTCAACATCACTGATCATTCAAGAGATGCAAATTAAAACCATGCTGAGATTCCACCTCACCCCAGAAAGAAGGGCTGCTATCATAAAATCAACCAATATCAAATGCTGGCAGGGCTATGGGGAAAAAGGAATCCTTCTCCACTTTTGATGGGAGTGTAGACTGGTACAACCACTATGGAAATCAGTGTGGAGATACCTAAAAAAACTAGAGGCCCCATTTGACCCAGCTATTCCATTGCTGGGTATCTTCCCCAAAGAATTAACAGTATCATAGTACAGAGATACGTATGCACCTAAAAACTTGGAAGCAGCCCTATTATCTATCAGCTGGTGACTGGATAAAGAAAACGTGTTTTGTTTTTATAAAATAGAGTACTACTCAGCCATAAATAATGAGAAGTTAGAGACATTTATAGTCAAGTGGATGCACATTGAGGTGATACTCTCTTAAGTGAAATAAATAGTACACATGGGTGTAAATACCAAATAGTTTCTCTAGTGTAAGAAACTGGAAGTGTAAGTAAGGACCAGAAGGTATAATAGATAATGCAAAATAGGAAGAGAAGGTCCAAAGAGGAAGGGGAAATGGGAAGGGTTGAAAAAAAGAAAGAAGTGTAATTAATATGAGAAATGAAAAAAATGGAAACAAAGTCTTTACGAATAAGGAGGGTTGAAGGGGTTGAAGAGAAGGGAGGGGAATAGGGAAAAAATAAAAGCCAAGATATATTATGTAAAGGGACAAATTCTGAATGGTGAATGTCATTATATTGCATACCTAAAATGTACCAATAAAATTAATTTTAAAAAGAAAATCTTTACAAAAACATTTTTAATTTAAAAAGTTTTTCTCTATTTAAGAACATTTGTACTTATTATATAAAACCTGGAAAAGACAGAAGACAAAAAAATCTGTAATCTCACTTTCTGGAAATAACTAAATACAAAAAACCCACATATAATCAGAATCGTTTTGCGTTTTGGGAGTTCCCTTCCTGTTCTGCACGTGCACACACGTTTGCATGTGTGCCACCCTTGTCATCACGGGAGTGTGATGCAGAGAAATGATGCCGAGCACAGTACTATTGAACAGAGGCCCCCAACAGTGCCATCACTGGGCAACTAGGCTTGGCTTCCAAGGGACGTCAGCCCACAGTTTTCCCCCCTTCTCTCTGAACAAGCAACAACATCAGTGCACAGACTACTTCCTCTCTGCACACCACCCTCGACTTCTCTTTTTGTGTCTTTTTTTTCTCATTCAGTTTATTGGTGCATTTTAGGTGTACAGTGCAGTTACATTCATCATTGGGATCTTGTACCTTTACATGACAGGTCTGGGTTCTCATTTTTATGCCCTTGTCCATGTCCTCCCTTCACCTCCTCCTTCCTCCCCACTTACAAACATTTTCATTTTCTCCTATTTTTTTCTTTCCCTTACTACCTTTCTCCTACCATTCCCACTTTCCCTACACCTTTAGCCTTTTTTTTCCTATTTCACATTGTCAATTATCTCATTAGGATCTTATGTACTATTATACTTTATTCACACCAGACAAGCTATTTGGTATTTACACATGTGTGACTTATTTGTTTCACTTAGGAGTATATCCTCAATATGTATCCATTTTCCTATGAATGAATCTAATTTCTCATTTGTTATGGCTGAGTAATATTCCATTTTATAGAAAACCACATCTTCTTTATCCAGTTTCCAACTGATGGGCAAATGGGCTATTTCCAAGTTTTAGCTATTACAAACTATGCCACTATAAACATAGGTACACATATATCACTGTGATATGATTCTTTTAATTCTTTTGGAAAGATGCCCAGCAGAAGGATGGCTGGGTCAAATGGAACCTCTAGTCCCAGCTCTTTGAAGTATCTCCACATGGATTTCAATAGTGGTTACACTAGTCTGCACTCCCACCAACAATGAAGAAGGGTTCCTTTCTCCCCACAACTCTGCAAACTTTTGTTATTGTTTGATTTCTTGATAGCAGCATTCTTTGGGGGGTGAGGTGGAATCTCAGTGTTGTTTTCATCTGCATCTTTCAAATGACCAGTGATGTGGAACATTTTTTCATATATTTACTTGCTGCTTTTATTTCTTTGAGAAATCTCTGTTCATTTCAGATGCCCATTTTTTAATCGGGTCCTTATATTCATAAAGTCTAAAGTCTTTTCCTATGCCAATGTCTTCAAGAGTTCTGCCTAACTTATCTTCCAGCAAGTTTAGTGTTGCTGGTTTTTTTTCAGCTTAAATTGAGTTTATTGGTACATTTTAGGGATACGGTACAGTTACATGCATTGTTGGGATCTTGTACCTTTACATTACAGGTTTTGGTTCTCATTTTTTCCCCTGGTCCCTGCCCTCCCTTCACTTCCTATGCCAATGTCTTCAAGAGTTCTGCCTAACTTATCTTCCAGCAAGTTTAGTGTTGCTGGTTTTTTTTCAGCTTAAATTGAGTTTATTGGTACATTTTAGGGATACGGTACAGTTACATGCATTGTTGGGATCTTGTACCTTTACATTACAGGTTTTGGTTCTCATTTTTTCCCCTGGTCCCTGCCCTCCCTTCACTCCCTCCTCCCCTCCCCATCTACAACCACTTTATTTCCATCTTTTCATTATCTCACATTTTTTTCTTTTCCCTTTTTCCCTTCCCCTACCTGTCCCACCTTCCCTACACCTTTAGCTCCTTTCTTCCCATTTCTCAATGTCAGTAATCTTATTAGGATCTTCTGTATTATTGCAGATTATTCACACCAGAGAAACTATTCAGTATTTACACATGTGTGCCTTATTTATTTCACTTAGGAATATATCTTCCTAATATGTATCCATTTTCCTATGAATGAATCTATTTTCTCATTCTTTATGGCTGAGTAATATTCCATTTTATAGAAAAACCACATCTTATTTACCCAGTTTCCAAGTGATGGGCAAATAGGCTGTTTCCAAGTTTTAGCTATTACAAACTGTGCTGCTATAAACATGGGTGTGCATACTTCTCTGTGATATGATTTAGTGTTTATGTTTTAATATTTAGATCTCTAATCCACTTTGATTTTGATTTAATGCATGGTGAAAGATAAGGGTCCAGTTTTAATCTGTGGCAGGTTGAAATTCAGTTTTTCCAACACCATTTATTGAAGAGGTTATCTTTCCTCCATTGAGGATGGTCAGCTCCTTTGTCAAAGATGAGGTAGCTGAGTACATCTGGATTTGTTGTTTTGTCTTCCAATCTGTTCCACTGATCCTCAGGTCTGTTTCTTTGCCAGTACCATGCTGTTTTTACCACAGTGGCATTGTGGTGTAGTTTCAAATTGGGAATTGCTATACACGCTGCCATGTCTCTGTTGCCTAGGATGGCTTTTGCTATTCTAGGTCTCTTACGGTTCCAAATGAATTTTTGGATTTCTTTTTCTACTTTTGTGAGCTATAGTGGTGGAGTTTCAATCAGCATTGTATTGAATCTGTATAGCAGTTTTGGTAGTATGGCCAATATCACTATGTTGATTCTTCCTACCCAGGAGCAGGGGATATCTTTCCATTTTCTTACATCCTCTTTGATCTCTTTTTTCAGAGTGCTGTAGTTTTCAGTGTAGAGGTCTTTTGCTTCTTTTGTTAGATTGATTCCCAGATACTTCATTTTTTTGGATGCTATTGTGAAGGGAATTGTTTCTCTAATTTTTCTCTCAGTGAGTCTGTTTTTGTGTACACAAAGGCTATTGATTTTTGAGTGTTGAGCTTGTATCCAGCTACTCTGCTAAAAGTGTCAATTAAGTCTAGGAGTCTTTTGCTGGAATTTTTTGGGTCTTCACTGTAGAGTATCATGTCATCAGCAAATAATGATAGTCTAACTTCTTCCTTTCTTATCTTTATTGCTTTAATTTCTTTCTCTTGTCTAATTGCTGTGGCTAATGTTTCCAGAACTACATTGAAGAGGAGTGGTGATAGTGGGTATCCTTGTCTTGTTCCTGATTTTAACATGAAGGTTTTCAGTTTTTGGCCATTTAATATGATGTTGGCTGTTGGTTTTTCATAGATAGCCTTTATTTAGTTGAGATATAGACCATCTATTACAATTTTTTTGCAGGGTTTTTATCATGAATGGGTGCTGAATGTTGTCAAATGCTTTTTCTGTATTTATTGAGAGGATCATATGGTTTTTAATCCTTGACTTTGTTAATATAGTGTATTACATTTATTGATTTACGTATATTTAACCATCCTTGCATCCCTGGAATAAATCCAACTTGGTCAGGATGTATGATCTTCTTGATGATCCTCTGTATTCTGTTTGCTAGTATCTTATTAAGGATTTTTGCATCTATATTCATTAAGGAGATTGGCCTGTAGTTCTCTTTTTTAGGTGCATCTTTCCCTCGTTTGGGAATCAAAGTGATACTTGCTTCCAGGAATGAATTTGGAAGTATAGCTTCGTTTTCAATTTCATTGAAAAGTAGTTCTCTAAATGTCTTGTAAAATTCAGCAGTGAATCCATCAGGACCTGGGATTTTCTTTTTGGCAAACTTTTAATTGCATTTTCAATTTCACTGATTATAATTGGGGTGTTTAAAATGTTTTTATCTTCTTTGTTCAACTTTGGTAATTCATAAGTATCTAGAAATCTGCCCATTTCTTCTGTGTTTTCCATTTTATTGGAGTACAGGTTCTCAAAGTAGGTATTAACGATCCTCTGGATTTCTTTTGGGTCTTCTGTGACTTCACCTTTTTCATTCCTGATTGCATGGATCTGAGCCTTTTCTTTCCACTTTTTGATAAGGTTAACTAAGGGTTTATCAATTTTATTTATTCTTTCAAAAAACCATCTCTTTAATTCATACCATTTTCTTAGTTTCCATTGCATTGATTTCTGCTGTAATCTTTATAATTTCCTCTCTTGTTCGAGCTTTGGGTTTTTCTTGCTCTTCTTTTTGTAGGGGTCTAAGGTTCATCATTAGGTTATTTATTTGAGCTTGCTCTGTTTTCCTAGTGTGGGTATTCAGTGCTATGAATTTTCCACATATAACTGCTTTCATTGTGTCCCATGGATTCCTATATGTTGTACTGGCATTTTCATTTATTTGTAAAAACTGTCTCATTTTTTCTTTAATTTCATCTGTGATCCATCAATTTTTCAGGAGAGTGTTGATCAGTTTCCATGTGTTTGTGTGCTATTGAGTTTCTTATGCTATTGATCTCCAGCTTGATTGCACTATGATCTGATAGTATACAGGGGATAACTTCCATTCCTTTACATTTATTCAAACCTGTTCTGTGAGCTAGTATGTGGTCTATCTTGGAGAATGACCCATGTACAAATGAAAAGAATGTATATTCTGATTTTGTGGGGTGGAACACTCCATAGACATCTATTAAGTCCATGTATTCAAAAACTTGGTTCAGTTCTAGTATTTTGTTGTTGATTTTTTTGCCTAGATGTTCTATTTGTGAAAGTGTATTTGTGCTTATTTGGTTTTTTATGTTACTTAATAGTTGTGTTTATATAGTTTGGGGCATTAATATTTGGTGCATATATGTTTATAATTGTCATCTCTTCCTCTTGAATTGTTCCATTTACAAGGATGTAGTGGCCTTCTTTGTCTCTCTTAATCAGTTTTGGTTTGGAATTTACTTTGTCTGAGAATAAGATTGCTACCCCTGCTTTTTTCTAGGCTCCTCTCACATGGAGAATTGTTTTCCATCCGCTCACTTTCAGTCTATGCACTTCCTTTTGCTCTAAGTATGTTTCTCATGTACAATCTGTTGTTGGATTTTGCTTCTTAATCCATTCTGCCAGTCTATTTCTCTTGATTGGTGAGTTGAGGCCATTGACATTGATGGTTATAACTGATATGTACTGACTTATTATTGTCATGTTATTGTCCTTTTCTTGACTCTTTTTAATTTTTCCCCTCTCTCTTTAGTTTCTTGCCTTGCCCATTTGATTTGCTCTGTTGGGCCTCATGGTATTGTGCCCTTCATTGTCCTTTTCTAGGATATTGTTTAGAATTCCTTGTAGTGCTGGTTTGGTATTAATGAAGTTTCTCAGGTGTTCTTTGTCATGGAAGAATCTTATTTCCCCATCCATTTTTAAAGAGAGTTTTGCAGGATACATCAGTCTAGGTTGGAGGTTGTTTTCTTTTAGTACTTGAAATACTTCAATCCAGGCTCTCCTTGACCTGAGGGTTTGTGTTGAAAAGTGTGCTGTGATTCTGATGGGCTTTCCTTTGCATGTGATTTGTTTCTTTTCTCTTATTGCTTGTAGTATTTTGTTGTTCTGTTGGGTTTCTGGGATCTTGATTATTATATGTCTAGGTGTAGATTTTTTTTGATTGTGGCTAGTTGGGGTCTTATATGCCTCAGTTATCTGAATGTCAAATTCTTCCCCTCTGTTTGGGAAGTTTTCTGTCATTAATTCTGTGAATAGATTTTTTTTAAGTCATTTGTATTTTCTCCAGCTACTTCATGGATTCCTGTCAGTCTTATGTTATTCTTCTTTACATCATCTAGGAGTTGTTTGATCAATTTCACATGATCCCCTACTGATTTTAAGAGACCTCTCTTTTCATGGTCAATGACTGCAATCTTATCTTCTATATCTGAGATTCTATCTTCACATTCTTTCATTCTGCTGCGAACACTTTCAATAGTTTTTAATCTCCTGGATATCTGTTTGAATCTGTTTTATGAATTCCCTTTCTTTCCTATGTTGGGCATTCACTGTTTCCATTTCTTTTTTATGCTGGGCGTTCATGGCTTCTGTCATGTTCTTGAGCTTATCTATTTTTTAGTCAGTTTCTGCTCCAGAGTCTCAAATCATGACTTTCATTTTGCTTACCATCTCTATGGTTATCTGGGAAATTATTTCTGTTTTGAATTTTTCTAGAGCCTGATTGATCTGTTTTGTTACTTCCTTTGCTTTGAGTTCAGGGTGTCCTGGTGGTTTACTACCAGTCTTTTCATCCTCATTTGCCCTACTGTTTGCCATTGGTGACGTGGAAGTCTGTCTTTGTGTCTTGCTTAAGTGTTTTCTCAGTTTTATTTTTGTTGTTGGATTGTCATTGGTTTAATTTTTGGTTTATTACTTAAATCTTCTTGGTATAGTTGTGCTTTAGCTTTTGGGTTTCTAATGACTCATAGACATTCTCATTTCCATAATATCTCATTTTCATAAATTTCATAAAACAGCTCCTTAAATCAATCACAATCCTTTATCCCAATTGATGTAATCAGCCACAAAATATGTTCAAGCACAACTTGCAAATTGACCACTTGTGGTAGTCATTAGTCTATCTCCTTTAAACCATGTGAATTAAATTAAAATCAAGAAGCAGCCCAAAATATGTTTGCAGTGAATAAACTTTTCAATAGAGCATATTTACCATTTAGAATGGGGGCTTAGACAGAGTTAGGATGAGAGGAGTAGATAAGTAAAAGAATTGGAGAAGGTTTCAAGTGAAGCCAGAGGACATAGAATGACCACATAATCTTTAGGAAACTGTTAAATTCAAAAGGAATAGACAGAGTGCAAGTATAAGGACAAGAATATATCCCCTTAACAGTAATAGGGGCTCACTTTCCCTTGAAACTATTGACCCTTGAGTGAGGTAGAATGACAGAAGAAAAGAACAGAAAGAAAAAAGAAAAAATGATAAAAGAAGAAATCTGAGGTAGGGCAGGAGCAGAAACAAAAAGGGAGATGAGTAATAATACAGTGGAGCAAGAGACTGTGTTGGAGATAGAGAACAGAAAAAAGAAAGAATTTTCAGAGTGGAATGAGGAAAAGAAAGAAGAAAAAAAGAATTTTAAGGGCCTGTTTCAGACTATATCTCTGCTGTCATAATATGCAACATGCACAGCCATGTGTAGAACCTAGTCTCCTGATCTCAGCTAGCCGATAGCAGATCGCCATGATGCAGACTGACCTCAGGCTGCAAGGCCCAGATTGAGTTCCCCAACCTCCTGAAGGGTGGAGCTCCGCACAGTTCTACTACAGGTTTCCCCCACCCCATCTTTAAAGATGTTCAAAGTTGAGAGCTCAGAAAAATACCCTTTATGACCACCTCTGCCTCTGCAGAGTGGGTCGAAAGAGTGGCACAATCAGGAGGTCTGAGAGTGTGGTGGAGGGTTAAGGGGCTTTCCTGGCACTGGAGAAATGGCGGCAGCACAGGCAGGGGAGGGCGCGGCTACCCAGTCTGCAGATTGGGCCCAAGCAGGCCTTCCTGGCGCTGGAGCAATGGCAGCAGTGCCTCTTTTTGTGTCTTGATGTAGCACACTATTGCCTTTCAAGATTTAATAAGCCTCAGACTCTTCAATAAAACAATATTCTCAAACTGCTCCTTTAAATTTTATGGTAGAAAGTTATTCATGTAAATGGATCAAACTTGCAACACAAGAATTTAACTTGCTAGCAGTAAAGGATCTTTCAGAAAATAGGAAATGAACATGCTTAGACTGCTTTACTTGTTAGCACTCAACTGATTAAAGTGCACATTAAATTGTATTAATTTGCTCTATGCATAATATATGTGTATGATGTAAGCCTATATTTAAAAATATACCAAGGTAGATGTACTTATGATTACATTTTGAAGAGTAGAACATTAATCATTTTCTGTTGCTATTTTCCAAATGTGAAATAATCCCTTTTGCACTTCTAAACTTTGTCTCTTCAAATCATAGTATAAAACTGTTAATTCATAGTTCTCACATGGGTTCAAAGTAGATGCAATATTCTGCTTTCTTCCATTGCCTTTTGGATGTGGCAGATGACTCCATCACTGTCTTCCAAGAACTGAAGGACCTTCTCAAGAAGAATGCCACAGTGGAGGCTTTCATTGAGTGGCTGGACACTGTGGTGGAACAGAGAGTTATTAAGGTACTTTTTGTGACAGTTCAAAAGGTAAATTTTTGGTTAAGTGTAAATGTTAAATTGGCTATAATTTCTTGACTGTTGGGGAAAAGGTGCAAGACTTTGTTTAGAAATGCTTTGCAAAGACTTTGTAGCTCTACAAAGAAGACAGATCAAATATCAAAACCAAGAAAGTGCACAATTTGAGAGGACTTGGCATGGGTTCTGTTTGGTTTCTCATTTCTTTACAGAGAGCTACAAGGTGCTGTTCCTTTCCAGTCAGTCAGTGACGTTGCACCAGGAAAAGATGAACTTAGAAACCAGAAAGACCTGGCACTTTCTTGAAAAGGAAGATTGCATAAATGCTCACAGAAGATAAAATTTTATGCATGTGCAATTCTGAATTCTAAAAGCTCAGAATTTTATGCTTTTTAAATTTGATTTCTTCAACTGTTTTGGTCACCCACCATGAAACAAGGCAATAAGAATAAATATCCACATCACTAGCTGCTGTGAGCCATTCCATATCAGGAAACTCATTATATCTGGGGATGGTTTTCTTCTACAAAGAAAACAGATTATTGTTCAGGAGCTGAAAAGTCTGTTAATTGTTCACAGAAATATGTAACCCTTCCTTTACACTTGACCTTCTGATCTAAGCTTTATCCAAAACTTAAAAGATTTAAATGTTTTGTAAATAATTTCATTTTATTGTTTAATTTTATTAAGAAACAAAGCCACATGGAATAAAGGCTTATTACCCTTAAAGTGACAGCAAAGAGAAAATAAGATTCACACCCCTTGAGAAGCCATTTTATTTGATCAACAAATGGTGTGCAACCTGCTGTTGTTCATCTGCCCCGTACTCTAGTATGGGATGTATGTAGTAGAGCGATGTCGGATTTTATAGTTTCATTTTGCTCCTTACTTTTAGACCAGCAAACAAAATGGAAGATCGTTAAAAAAGAGAGCTCAAGATTTTCTGCTGAAGTGGAGCTTTTTTGGGGCTCGAGTAATGCATAATCTCACCTTGAACAACGCATCAAGTTTTGGTATCCTATGCACTTTATAAAATTCTTATGTGAATTTTATCATTCTTCCCCAGTCATACCTTCTATTCATTTAAAAACATATTTCATTCTCACTGCTGTAACTATATCTTAATATTCAACTAGCAGAGAGTACCACTTATGAGCCTAGGGTTTAGAATTAGCCCACATATGGGAATAAATCCTAACATTGCTTTTTGTCTGTTGCTTTACCCAAGCCAGTCTGGTGGGAAGAACGTTCTTTTGATAAGGCTGGGTAAGGTCTTTAGTGATAAGGGTATAAAAACGTATTGCCTAGCATTCAGTAAATACTTATGAATAGCAGCCATTATTCCATTCCATTGGCACTTGGAAAACTTGGACAATTATTTTTTGTTTTTCAAAAATTAAATATCCCTTTTTTTTTAATTTCTGTAGTTTTTATTTATAATGCTAGACTTCTAGGCAGTAACTCTACACTTAATAATTACATTACAAGAAATCTTCATGTTATAAAATAGATTATAGTGAATTAAGTTGTCTAATGTTAAGTGGAACTGAATAAAATCAATGGACTTATACTGACAGGTGAACAAAATATATTGTCTATTTTCTGAAAAAGATTTTCTCATAGTTTAAATTTTTAAAAATGCACAGCACTGAAACTTGACTTCATTATGTTGAGAAATTTGAGGAAAAGTTACAAGAAGTTTCAGGTATTTCAGCACTCTTTCACAGAAAAATTACTCTCTTGCTTTTCAATTCAAAGAATATTAGTTTTTTTTCATTAACTTTATTGGGACATTCAAAGCAAACAATACAGTTACATTTATCACTGGGATCTTGTACCTTTATAGGATGTGCCTTGGTTCTTGTTTTTTTTCCCCATACCCCTGTCCTCCCTTTGCCCCCTTCATCCCAAAGAATATTAGTTTTGGCCTAGCAAGACATCTGACTGGGTACCTTTCAGACCATTTGCCCATTGTCTAATTATTTAGTACAAAGCAAACAGAAATGGAGGAAAGTAGAGCTCGTTCTCCCCAGGTCAGAGCTTATCGTACCCTGGTGTTCGCTCTTTTATAGCACAAAGAGTGTCTCACTTTCATCCGTGGTTTCCTTTGATGTAATTAGTGGCCAGAGAGCTGGCGGACAGTACACAGAGGGCTGGGCAGGCGGGACATGGGGAGATTAGGCACCACGTCAAGCATGTTGGTCTTAGCAGGTCACTTAAAGTCCAGCGAGTACTTGTTTATTTCAGTTGCTCCTTGTAAAGTGTGGTGAGATGGTCACAAAGATAACCTGGCTTCTCTCCCTCCCCTCCCCTCCCCTCCCCACGCTGTGTCTCCACTTCACTGTGTCCTCTCCTCTCCCTGTCCTTGAACAAGGCTCTTTTCATCTGATCCGAATGCTTCTGGATGAATACATTCTCCTGGCCATGGAGACTCAGTTTAATAATGACAAAGAGCAAGAATTACAGAATTTATTGGACAAGTATATGAAGAATGCAGGTAACACAACATAAGCATTATGTTTTTAATATTTTGTGTTGAAGCTTAAATTCAAGAGTTTGCAAGTGCCTATGTGGGTTTATAATAACCTGAGACTTTTTCTCCAAATATGTAACCACTAACATCATAAACTACACTAACAGAATACTATTTTCCCCTCCATTTATACATGGAGTAGTCAAAGTTCTTTACTGCAGACTTTGAAGTGTATAAAATTAGTTTTCTTAATTTCTGAGAATTCAGATACAGTTGGAGAAATGAGTGAAATGACGGTAAGGCACAAAATACAGTTCAAGATATTACATGCAGTAGTGTGTGTGTGTGTGTGTGTGTGTGTGTGTGTGTGTGTGTGTGTGTGTGTTTGTGTGTGTGTTAGAAACAAGCTTTGCGGTCATTCAGAGAGAGGAGACCTGTCTGCTTGGAGTGGGAAAACTCAGCCTCTGAAGGCTGGTGCGGAGTGGACTGCACAGAGCCCTCAGGACATGCACTGACATGTAAACCAGCACCACATCCATGAACACGGCTCTGCCGGCCTCCTCTGCTCTGGGAAGCATTCCTTAGGAGATTCCAGATTAGTTCCTCAACAGTTCCTGGGAACACAAGAATAATCCCAGGTCCCTTACTTCAAAAAAATCTTTCAGATGCAAGTAAAGCTGCCTTCACTGCCTCCCCGAGTTCCTGCTTCCTGGCGAACCGTAGCAAGGGAAGCTCGATTTCCAGCGAGGCGGTGAAGAACGAAAGCCGTGAAGAGACAGCCTACCTTCCTCTGCCTTCTGGCCAGGCTGGAGGCCTGGCTCCTGCTCTGCACCCCTTCTCTGCTGGGGACGCAGACAGCATGCAGCTCTCAGGTACGTGCACGATGGAGGTTTCAGCACGCCAGGCTGTTCCTTTGTTTCTCCGAACACACCTAGCCTCAGAGATTCCAAGAGCAAAGAAGACTTAACAATTTTATAAGATTTATAATGCTTCAGATAAAATTGTGTAAGATTATAAAACTTAGAATATTTTTGTGATTGTTTTACCAATTACCATTCATTTTTATTGATATCATTATTTACATGAGTATCACATTTTCGTGCTCTATAATTTATATCAGATGAATGAAAAGTTCTCTTCATGTAGTGGAAGAAAAACTATCTTAGGTGTACATAAGATCTTTTTTGTTATTGTTATTATTTGTTTGGTACTGGGGATTGAACTCAGGACCTTGCGCTTTTGAGGCAGGCGTGGTGCCCCTGAGCTACATCCTCATCCCTATAGTCTGTTTTTTTGAGACAGGGGCTTGCTGTGTCATTCAAGCTGGCCTCCACCTCAGGGTCCTCCTGCCTCAGCCTCCTGAGAACTGGAATCTCAGGCATGCACCACATCACCTAGATTTTTGGTGCATATAAATCTTTAATATGTTTTGAAGATTTTAAAAAAGGCAGCCTATTGATTTTTTTCCCTTTTTATTGAGTATATTGGTACAATCTAGGTATTCAGTATAGTTACATTCATTACTGGGATCCTGTACCTTCACATGACAGGTCTTGATTCTTATTTTTTCCCCTTGGCCCTGCCCTCCCTTCACCCCCTCCTCCCCTCCCCATTTACAAAAGCTTTATTTCCATTTTTTCATTTTCTCATATTTTTTTCTTTTCCCTTATTCCCTTTCCCCTACCCTTCCCACTTCCCCTACACCTTTAGCCCTTTTCTTCCTATTTCACACTCTTAATTATCCCATTAGGCTCTTGTGTACTATTACAGTTTTTCACACCAGAGAAACTATTCAGTATCTACATATGTGTGACTTATTTATTTCACTTAGGAGTATATCCTCAATATGTATCCATTTTCCTATGAATGTCTCTAATGTCTCATTCTTTATGGCTGAGTAATATTCCATTTTATAGAAAAACCACATCTTCTTTATCCAGTTTCCAACTGATGTGCGAATGGGCTGTTTCCAAGTTTTAGCTATTACAAACTGTGCCGCTATAAACATTGGTGCGCATATATCACTGTGGTATGATTGTTTTAATTCTTTTGGAAAGATGCCCAGCAGAGGGATGGCTGGGTCAAATGGAACCTCTAGTCCCAGCTCTTTGAGATATCTCCATATTGATTTCCATAGTGGTTGCACCAGTCTGCACTCCCACCAACAATGGAGAAGGGTTCCTTTCTCCCCACAACCCCGCCAACATTTGTTATTGGCAGCTTATTGATTTTGATGAGATTTCTCATACTACAAAGTAGACTCAGCCATTCTAGGATTAACTCTTACAATAATCTTACCCTGTGGTCTAGTGTCCTCTATGTGTCTAAATGAAGTTTAGTGGTATGGACAAGCTACAAGGGAACATTTCGAATCTGTCCACTGCTTTGTGTCTTTTGAAGTCCTCTAATGCACATTAACTTGCTGGGAACATAGAATTCTAAGCCTGGAAGGGCCTTGTTCTTCAGGGGCCTGATTGCACCAATGGTAGAGGGAGGTTTAGGGTGGTGGCAGCATTTGCAAGCTCCCCAGCTCATTTGTGGAGTGGCCACATTTGAGTTGATGTGTTTTGGCCACAGCCCCTCAGTGCATTTCTTTTATCCTAAAGACCAAGTCATCTAACACTCAGCATATTTCTTGGCCAAGGAGCAAGGTGCGCAGCAGAGCCCAGCTTTCCCAGATGTGGTCCTGATGGTCTTCACACTGAGACTCATGGAGCAGCCCAGCCTCCTCCATGGTCACTAATCCACGAGGCCACTGCTGGGATCTAAACCTGTGCTGCAAGGGTTTCAAATCTGGATTTTCAGTGTTCCTGTTATTTCTGGGGGATAGAAAGATCTGAGTCCATCCACTTTAATGTACCAATAAGTGAATGTGCTGGTCATTTTTTTCAGGTCCAGTGGAGCTTCCACAGAGCAGTGGTCCCCTGATGACACCACCCATTTCCCCAGCCATGGCCAGCCGAGGAAGTGTCATTAATCAGGGCCCAATGGCAGAGAGGCCCCCGAGTGTGGGCACTGGGCTCCCAGTACCCCCTCACTGCTCATCGTACCCTGAGACCATTTACCCTGCCCTCTCCCAGGCCTCGCATGACTTCTACGGGGCCAGCTCTGGCTACCAGGCTATGTTCAGAGCCCAGCCCCATGCCCCCTCAGGCCTCTGCCCTCGTGCTGAGCATGGCCGGTACATGGTGTGGACCGAACAGCAGCTTTCCCGAGACTTCTTCGGCGGCAGCTGTGCCGGGTCTCCTTACAGTCCCCGGCCACCCTCCAGCTACGGGCCATCTCCACATGCCCAGGAGCCTCACAGCATGCAATTTATCAACACAGGAAGCTTCAACTTCCTGAGCAATGCAGGTGCTGCTAGTTGCCAAGGAGCAACACTGCCTTCTAATTCACCCAACGGTATGAAAGTTTAGAGAATTCTCCTGGCTTTTGAGAAGGCAAAAGGGTAAACTCAGACCCTGAGCTACACCTCTTCCCAGTAGGGTGTCATCCATGTGACACTCCCAAAGCTCTTGGAATCTTAGACATTCAGGGCTGATTTCTCCCACATGCCACCAGGTTTTCTAATTCTTATAACAAAGTTTCCATTAAAAGCATCACAAAAAAATCAAAGAAAAGAAATATATAAAATCATACAATTGAGACCAACCTCAGTAGGTCCAGCAATGTTCTTTCCTTTAAAAATATTTTTAGTGGAGCATGTCCCTTCCAGAGACCCACAGCAGGCTTTAAAGAGCAGGACCAAAGCAGAGTCGCTTATCAGGACAGTAAAAGCCGGTGTCACCAAGCCAGAGAGGCCTGGGCCCTGTCAGCACAGCCAGGCTCTATGCTGCTCCCCCGAGGCTTCAGCCTCTGTGCTCTCTGGCCCAATCTTCTCCCACAAACAGCAATCTGCAGAGCTAGTGGGACCTGAAAGATAATGTAACCTGGGAGGCTAGTAGGGATTTTTTTCTTTCTGCCTAGGCAGACTTTATCAGCTCAGATAAGGAAAATGTGACAGCTCTAGTCTGCATCTCTCCTTCTGACAACTCCCCTTAAGAAGCACAAAAAGCATGGTAAACCATGCAAGCACACATTCAACTCTTATTAATCACAGCCTCAGATTTTAAAGTCCAATGTCTGCAGGCTCTGTTTGATCACCTTCCAGCTCTCTCCTCCCTGGAATTCTCTCTCTGTTTAGCCCTAACACTGTACTATTCTCAACCCTTGCTGGCCTAGGGTACTATGGAAGCAATGTCAGCTACCCAGAGCCTCACAGGCTGGGACCCATGGTGAACCAACACGTCTCTGTCATCAGCAGTGTGCGCTCCTTGCCTGCCTACAGCGACATCCACGACCCACTTAATATCTTGGATGATGGCAGCAGGAAGCAGACTGGCTCCTTCTACTCGGACACATCAACTCCAGGTACATGTTGGACCCCAGCAGTAGGTAAATCACTGTAGAGGTTCTTGAAACCATTTGAAAAAATAGTCACCCTTAGATATGTACCCTTGAAGGCATTCTGAGCTTGCACTAGATGTGTTGCCAGTGTCTAGCAAGTGTCTGCAACACAGCAGAAATTCAATAAGTCAGTGAGTGCAAGGACTAAAAACTACATCTCAAACCAGGTACAGTAACATGCGCCTGCAAATCTGAGATACTCAGGAGGCTGAGGCAGGAGGAGTGAAAGTTCCCAGCCAACCTGGGCTACATGGTGAAACTCTGTCTCAAAATAAAAAGTTTTTTAAAAGGGCTGTGGCTGTATCTCAAATGCTTGCCTGACATGTGAGAGAGCATGAGTTCATTCCCTCACACATTCATGCACATGCACGCACAGGCAATCTGTATATACATTTAGTCTATAATGAGCATGTCATTACAAACAACACAGATCTTTAGGCTGAATCTCTGTATAAGGTAAATGTTCACTAAGAATCAAAGCCAGGTGTTAGAGTTTCTACAGGGTGCTGGAGTCCTCCTCTGGAACTAATTTTAGCTCAGTGTAAGCACAGGCGTTGATGCCTAGTCAGACCAGAAGGGTGAGTGAGATAAGCTCCTCTCTGCTCCCTCAGTGTACCTTTCTAATAACCCAGTAGGAAGTGCTTCTTCCTTTCCTGGCATCACAGATGCTTCCAGAGTCCAACAGCTCATCTCTTACCATCTGCAAACAGCCATCGCTTCTTGGTTCTAATGAAGCAGAAAATTCCACTTTAGGAGGCTCCTCACCCTGGGCTGCAGGGTGCTGTGTTGCGAGTGTCACTATTAGCTCCACTATGTGCCAGGTAGTGAAGGCTCTGATGCAGGGTGGAGGAGGGAGTAGTCAGCAGGAGCAGGAGGATCGGGGGCTCCTTCACTTACAGAGCCTGGTCCTCAGGGGCAGACTGCACATCACCTCAGCAACGGGAAGGCAGAGATGCATGGCAAAGATGAAGTTGATTGGACAGCGTAAGATGGTGGATGACAAGGAGATGCAGCTCTGTGCAGGGTGGGTGGAGCGGAACCCTAAGCATGAGTACAGCCACATGCGGAAGGAGCAGTGAGGTGAGGGTCTGCTAGGGGGCTTCTTGGTGGAAGAGATCTGTGCAGAGCCGCTGAAATGGGAACAGGTATGAAAATTCAGTGGGCAGAAAGAAAGCCAGTGTGGCTTGGGTGGGGTGAACAAAGGAGACAATGGAACAAATGAGTCACAGAGCAGAGCAGGGGTGGTGAACCTCTTATGGCTTTCAGTGATAACAGACAGTTGGCTGAGGCACATGTGCCATAGGTTTTGCCACCACTGGTGCAGGGTTCATAACCAAGGGAAAGAAGTTGGGTTTTGTTTCAAGTATGAGAAGTCACTACAACATTTGGGCAAAGCGAAAGTCAGCTCTGCATTTCTTCAAGACCATCTGGCTGCTCCCAGAGGGTGAAGATTGGGACAATGGTGAGAGCCACCAGGCTAGTTAGGAAGGAGCTGTGTGGTCCGGATGAGAGAAGATGGTGGTGCAGATGAAGGGAGAGGCAGAAGGAAGAGTAGAGTTTTAAGATGGCCTTGAGTTTCCTTTATGAAGTATGGAAGAAAATAATTTCTGGCAAGATATCAAATGAGAAAAATGGGAAAAAAAAAGGTGGCTGCTCTGACCACATGCACTCACATTTCGAGCAGGTGGATGTGTATGCTAAATGCAAAGCTAAATACAGAAGCTTAAAGTGAGTGGCACTTACGAGAAAAGAAAATGTCAATCATTGTCAATTGCTAATTCTGCTTTTCCCTTCCAGCTTCCAGCTTGCAAACCCCAATTCCTTCCTCTTCATCGCAGTGTATGTATGGAACTTCCAACCAGTATCCAGTGCAAGAGGCCCTGGACTCCCATGGAGCAAGTGGTAGAGAGATTGTGTCCTCTTTACCACCCATCAACACTGTGTTTATGGGCACAGCAGCTGGAGGCACCTAAACCAACCACATCGAGTGGAGTTGAAATCGTAAACATCTCTGCAGTGCGGTTTACTCAGACTGTGATGGAAGTGGGAACGGGGCAGACGCAGCAGGCAGCGGGACGTTGTCCTTCGCGTCATTCATGCTACACACAACTCCACAGTGGACGGAGATGCTTGCGGTTGCCTTGACACACATAGTTTAAAATGTGATCTCCTTGTTAATCATAGTTTTAAACACTATCAAAGCAGTGGAGATTTAAGATATAAACATTTCGACTACAATGATTTACTATTTTTCTGTTTAATTTATTGAAAATCTGTATGCTCCTTCCTCTTTGGTCTCTAAAAAAGAAAAGAGTATATTTAATGTCTTTACAATACTTTAATTTATTAGGCTCTAAGAATCATTGTTTACTATCTATTGCTTGTTTGACCAAAAGTCAAAAGTATATTTTCTACCTCCTATGGAAATGTTTACAACGTCCGCTTAATTCATTTCAGCCCAGGCCAAAGTAGCTTGACTCTTGATTCCTCCACATAAGTGGAATGATTCGTATTACATAGCAGTAGACCAATTCTGTGTAACTAAACAGAGATGACAACGTTTTCTCTGTATTTAAGAAGATAAGAAATAAAATAATGTATGAAAATATTTTAAAATCTTGGTTGTTTTTGGGCTGGTATTGTTTTTGAAGGAAGCTGAAGATCCCCAAGGACAGTGCTCTTGGATATTAGTTGAAAAAAACTCAAGAACTTTGTGTATGAGATCCATGCCAATAAATACACAGGAATTGTGACTTGTGTATTGTTTGAATGTCCCTGAATTTGCAAAGTCTTTCATTGGGTACTTTGTTTACAAATTGAGAGTGAGAGTTCTGCCATCACTCAGAGACCAAAGATAATTCAGAAGTGAAGAATCCATCACAGAGAAGTTAATGCAACTTAGTAACCTATCTCTCTCTTTTTTCCATATGTTTTGGTTGAAATGTTTTTTAGGCCCATGGCCTGTAATAGGAGATTGCGGTTAACTGTACAGGTTTCTCTGTGATCTTATGACAGGACTCATGTCATTCAGCCCCAGACACATATTACACATCGTGATACACTTTGGTAAAGACAAACTGGAATTGTATTCTGCGACAATGAGCACTTGCCCATAGACTTGTTAGGTTGCTACCATTTACCTGTCTCAGGTGTCTGCCCGACTGAGCAGAGAAAGCTTGCAATGGTAGCAAAGCATGAGGTGTAGGGGACTGGATGTTCTATTCCTTGCCCTGACAGTTTTATGGGAGTATAAAGGAGGGAGGGTAAAATTAAAGTCTTGGGGTGAAATATAAAACAGTTTTAAGAAATACTTGGCCCTAAGTCCTGAGTTAGTAACCAAAATTTCAATGTATAGTGATTTCTTGTATATTTATATCCAACAAGTGTCCAACATTGCTCAAGACAACATGGAAAGTGCAAAGATGTGGCCATACCTTTAGAATATTTTGATATAAAGGAGAGGGAGTGATGTGATAGGAAACAGAAGCTCATGGAATATTTTTGAGATAAAAGCAAAGTGGAGAAGATGATGTTCAGGGATGTCTGGCAGCAGCTGGTAGGAGCAGGCGGGCTGGAAGGGGTGATTGAGAGGGCAGTGCACCCATCGGAGGTCAGGCAGATAAGCACAGAGATTTCTGGGAAGGGCATGTCAGAGAGAGGGAGAAGCAGAGTCACTTCAAAGAAACTGAGCATCATCAGAAAGAATAATTTGGAAGACTTTCTCTAGCTCTGCTTCTGTGCCTGTTCCCCCGCTGTGTGCAAGCATGACTGTGGTAATAGTTGGCCTCATAGCAGGGAGACTCAAAAGTCAGGTGAGCAGCACTTCTGGGTTTCATGTGCACCTGGCTGATAACATGGTGCTTGTTATGAAATCTTCCAGAAAAGGCAGGTGCCTTTCTCTTTCCCTTGGTGTGGAGCTGGAGTTTAGTCTGTTGGAGGTGAGCAGAGTTTTTAAATACAGGAACCATTGGCTTTCATGCAAAACACAGCCTTGTTTTGCTCCTCTACTCTGTGTATCGCACAGGGTTTGTTATCCTGGACTCTCAAACACTGAAGGCCAACAGAACTCCTCTCCCAGGCATTATGGCAATCAAAACACTTCCCATATTTCCAAATACCCTGCACAATTAGTGCTTGTGCCACCTGAGTTAAAGGTGACAGCATCTTTGAATTTTACCTATGAGGACCATGAGATAACACAATATCTCTCTGTCTTTCAGTTACATGCTTCATTTGGGCATTTTCTTTTGAGAAGTCTGAGCCTGGATGTTCAAGGCATTTTCTGATACTCTTTTGTTAACTTTGATATAAAAGCTACAAATATAATAACTTTATAGTGTTTGTATTTTAAAGTATTCCTTAAGTGCTTTTGTTTGGAAATTGTGAAATATTAATTATAAAGAAGTAAACTATCTAACCTAATGCATCTATAAAATATAAACTTAAGGTTAGAAGCCAGGATTTAAGAATGCTAGGGTTGTAACTCAATTCTTAGGGTGCCACTTTTCAAATTTTATGTAGTACTAGGTGATACAAATATGACAAAAAGGTTCTACAAAATGACAAATAAATACTCCAATTAATTCAGTGAATTCTTCATGCAATTTAGAAACCAAGAACATGTTTTATAATAATTTAAATCCTGCTGTATTATTAGCATTGAATCACAAATCAGAAAGGACCTGGTTTATTTTCCTCTTGATAGTGTTGCACCAGGAAAAATCTGAGCTGTTCTAGTTATATGTTCCCAAGTATACTTTTAGTTCAGAAAGTATACTTATTAAAAAATTTAAGCTAAATTCTAATTAGACTTGTGTTGTAAAACTCCTTTCTCTTTGTTCCTGTTTCAAGAAAGAAAGATCAAAGAGCTCTTCAAGATTTTACCTATGTGAGTCTCTTTTGGAAATGAAGAGGGTGGTGTTTTTGCTTGCTACTGTGCCTGAAAAGATCAGGCCTGTGAATATCTGTCAATGTGAGACACACTTTCACATTAGAGAATTGTCGCACTTCAAAAGCCAATCACACTTCTATGGAAAAGGAAGGTGGATCAGTAGGCTCTAAGGTTATCCCGCGAACTTTGTCCGTGGTGGTGCTCTGTGTTAGTATCCAATCAACTCAATCAGATGATCTGAGGGTCTGTGTCCAGAAAATGCACACACATGCACACACGCACCCCCCCACACGAAAGAGAGAGAGAGAGAGAGAGAGAGAGAGAGAGAGAGAGAGAGAGGTGGGCTCTTCCGTGGGCACCAGCAGGGCAGGTCCAGAGCTCTTCCAACTTGGAGCAGCACAGTGCTGTCATGACAGTGTGGGACAAGGCCTCACTCTTGACTGTCTGCTTGAATTTTCCAGTGGAGCCTCCAAAAGACACACTCTCTGTTCAGCCACACGGGGCACAGCTGCTTCATTGCACTTCCTGGTCCACGACAGTGTGTCCTCTTCTGCAGAAAACTGATTAAACAGTAAACTAGAGGTTCATAGGTTTTATGTTTAGAGGGTAAATCTACACAACTGCAGTATATAAAAACGGAACAAAGCATACTGCAAATTGTTTTTAAGTTTTTTTAAAACTGATAATATAAAACAAAAGTTCAACATATTTATGGGATATCAGGTGATATTTCAATACAAGTACATACTGTATAATGTTTAAATCAGGTCAAACATCTGTTTCCTCAAACATCTATTATTTCTTTATGGGGAAAACACTCAAACTCCTTTCTTCTAGTTTCTCTTTTTAAGCATAGCTCTTGAAAGTCAGCCTAGAGAGTGCATTTTGCTTTCTCACTCCTCCAAAATAAAAGAGAAAGGAAAAAGGGGGAAGAAAAAGAGGAGCAAAGAAGGGATGGAGGGAGAATGCAAGGTAGGAAAGAAAGGAACACCTCTAGACAAATGAACTCTGAAACCCGAACCCAAATTTCCAACTTCTCATAAAAGCTGAAGGTAATGACAATGATATATCAGAACCCTCAAAGGGACATGACAGGGGTCCATGCTTCTGTATAAAAGGGAGCAAAATTTATCATATTAGAGTGTACTGAAGTAGCTATGGGCTCCTATAAAGCTACTGTATACAGTTCAAAATACCCTGCATTTTGAGGGCAGATTTACAAGCCAGGATGAGTTGCAGAAATTTAAACAAAAACCTTCCATAAAAGTAAACAACAATGATTATGGCATACAGCACGTTTTGTTCTTTGGAAAAGATAAGAAAGATGAATTTATATAAAACATTATTGTACCATCTCATTCAATTACTGAACTCTAAATTAAATCCTTGAATTTGTAAATGGTAGAGAACACAACCTATCTCTTCTAAAAGCCTACTGATTAAATGAAAAGGAAATAAATTTCAGTTACTCCATGATTACAGGCATTAGCAATGGCTAAAAAAGAGTGGCTGTTTCAAGTGGATCCTGATAAGTTATCTAGTTACTAATCTGAAATATTTAATCATAAGTCTTAGCCTTGATTGATAAAAGTTTTTCTAGTTCTTTTCTAACATCAAAATCTTATAAATAGGGCTTAATCTTGACTGATCTTGGCTATATAATGCTATAATACCAATATTTTATTACAAAAAACTATTTTCCAGAATGAGAAACATAACTTTTCGATTTTTAAAAACAGAATTTAATATACCTAGAGAGATCTCTGATTTTTTAAACCAGGATTTCCCTTTAAATATTTGTAGTTTCCATCATATTCATGCAAGAGTTAGCAAGGACAGAGTTGGCCACTCGTGAGTTTGGCCCTCTTCTTTATCACCTCACATAGTCCTGGAAGCTTCTCTGTCCACTCAGCAGCATGGAAAGCTTTGGGTACAGATGTGGAGCACCATTAGGTGCCTGTTTCTATTAAAACCTTTATCTCCTTATTTACAAATCTTTCATTTACTCTCAATAATTAAGATTTATTTATCCCTTGAATAATTTTAATAAAACATTGTGGTAGTGTTTTTCAGTGTGGTTTTGCTAGGGAGTTAGTATGTTGAAGTTTCCAAAAGATAGTTTCTTTTACCCAAATTTTAACAAGTGTCAGCTTTTACTGGTACTAAGAGCACCAGAGCCCTCCGCTCATGGACCCAGTGGATTATGAAGGAGAGCAGACATTAGAGTAAAGAAGGAAAGGCAAACACGAGGCCGTACATGCCACTATTGTTACAATTTAGAGAGAATTGCATATGTGAAAGGTGACCCTGGAAACTCTAAGGAAGAGTGAGGCCATGCAGTGCAAGCCCGACAGGGGCAGGGTGGTGACACCGGCCAGGGAAGCTTCCAGAGAGAGGGACGGCAGAGCTGCCGGACATGGACACAGCTGGGGGGGAGTCTTTGGGTGCTTTGCAGTGGTGAGCAGCACAAGTGCTTGCAACAGGAATCCAGCATGTGAGGAAACTGCAACTTGACTTAAAAGATGGGAAGATGTGGTAGGACAGGAGAGTTTGGAAGAGCAGCCAGGCAAGGGTGGGGAGAGATCCCAAGGCTCTCTGTGAAGGTCTCTTAACCAGGATCTGGGCCATTTGCTCATGCAGCATGGAAACTTGTACTGATCTGTAAAGGATTACAAGAAGACTCAAACTGAGACCTTTGTAAACTCTCAAAGGCTGAAACATTTTCATAAAGACAATAGTCTTGTTCTCCTAGATTCCACAGTGAAAAGTTATTTAATGATTTATCATCCTTTTTGTGTGTCCCATGACAACACATAATCAAGAAAGTTAAACTCATGAAATTCTTCAAGAATCTTTTGCTTTGGATCTTTTTCTAAAGAGTGATTTTAGCCAATATGAACAAGTTTTAGTAGAAATCTGTATTCTTTTTCCACAAAGTAATTACAGACAGACTTCCTCTTCTAAAAGTATATTTAAATACCAGAAAAGAAAAGGTATATAATAATGCTTTTCTGTGGCATTCTCCTGTACTTCTGTGGTTGACTTGGTCCTAAAGTTAAAATGAACCAGAGGTGAAGAGATCAAAAGCAAGATTCACCAGTGTGGGATGGTGACTTTGCTTCTTTCCTTAAAGTAGCTGTGGAGCCTCCAAGTAAAAACTGGGCAAGGAGTGCATTTGCAGAAGTGAAAAATTAACTCCTCAATATGATACCTGCTTTAAAGCAAAGAGAATCCATTGTTTTTATTAGTTGAAAGTTGAGAGTGCTCTCACTAATCAATGGTCAGAAGGAGGGTCAGAGATTTACAGCCTTCAAGCATCTTTAAACATAGGGAGGCAAATATGAGCTTTGTGGGCAGTTTGTTAATCAAGATTTGTCATTTGGTTTTGTGTGCTTTAGCTTATTAATGCTTTACATGGTACCTTCAGGAAAAACAAATCCATTCGCTATTTTAAATTAAAAGGTGGCCATATTCCTCACCTTTGGATTTGAAGGGTGATATAGTTGTTTTGTTTGCTGCTGTCTGCCCCTGTCATGCACACACATAAGCTTTCTCTTGCACCTTGTTGTTTGGACGTCTATATGATTTATAATGTCCATTTCTACTCTGCACCTCAAAGAAACTTCACCCAGAAAATATGCTTGAGGGTGGGATGCAATGTGTTCTCACAGGAGACTGAATATTCATCTGCCGGATTAGAAGCACAGTAGAGAAAACTTGCTAGAGGAAAGCCAACCTCAAGTGAAAAACAAGCCCTTGGCATTTCAGGGGTTTTGTCCTGTGGAGATGTTCATCAAGATGATAAGGGAAAAATGGCCAAGAACTCAGTGGTGAACCACAGAAACAATGACAGCAACAGCAAGAGAGTCTTGGTGCATGGCTCATGTTAAGTGGCCTGGCCTGGGGAAGCTGCCATTCCTGCCCTGGTTTTGTGCACTCAGAGAGTGAGCACACTTGGATGACACGGGCACATCCATCTCCACTTCTGCCTGAAATATACCACGCTTACCTCCATAACACCATCCAAGAAGTTACTCAAGCCTCCACTGACATGCAAAGCCAGGACTAAGACAAAATACGATTTCAACATAAAGGTCAAATACGCAGCAATTGAAAACATGACAGAGTGAGAACTTGGTTTGAGATCACATTAGATGTGTAGAAAATTAGAAAACTTTCTGAAGACTCATCCTCACCACTGCTCCTGTCCCCAAAACTGAGCTGTGGGACTCATCCTGAGGGCCCTCACCGCCCTTCTTCTGGTCATTCTGTTCAACTAATTCTCTCTGAGCCATCAAGTCCTCCCCTTGTTGTGGGAGACCCCAGCAAGTGCTCAACCCTCTGGAGACACCAACTCCTCTCAGCTCCCTGTGATCCCAGAGCCAGGCCAGCACTACCTGCTCGGCTCTCAGCCAGTCTTGGGACTGGTATTAATTCATACAGTGTGTGTGTGTGTGTGTGTGTGTGTGGATTTCATCTGGGTGTGGATGGCTTACAGGATTTGTAGGTGGAAAAAGCAATCACTGTAGGTCCTGGGATTTCCTCTATGTTTTGTGGCCAGAGTAGAAAATATAGGAATAGGAATGATAAATGGCTCATTTAGATGAAAATGCTTATACAAATCAATAGCTCTAATGGCTCTAAAATATTTCAAGACATTAGCATTTGACACAAATGACATGGAAAGAAATCTTATTTAATGGATGTTTTGGGCTCCATTCTCACTCTTTTTAAGTGTGACAAAGTGATACTGAAAGGCTGAAGAAAAACCTTGATAGACCTCCAAGATATAGAGGCATGTGGAGGCCAAACAAGCAAAGACAAGAACACTGACACACACCTCCTTTCCCACCTGTGTCTCTCATGCCTGGCTCATTCCTACCAACTTCACAGGACAGACAAGGTATTGCAAGAAGTTTCTCCTATGTGTCAAAGTCCAGTGTCCTGCTGCATGCTCTCTAACAGACATGTAAGCTTCCTTCATATCCCAAACCAGATCCCATGCTCTGGGATGCTGAGGCAATTGCCAGATACACTGATGTATCCACACAGGACTGCATCCGTATTTAACGAATTTCATGTAAGGAGCATGTTTAAACTCAGAATGAGAAATCAGCTATGAGTCCATTGCCTGAGAGTCGGTGTACTAAATGATATCTGGAGTCCAGAGTGGGGCTGGACTCACAGCTGCTGTCATCTAACAGGAGCCAGAATTGCACAATCACAGACAATTTTGGAGTCGAGCTTCCATGGTTGCCAAGCGCAGGGAAGAAAGATTCACTACCTTTTTTTTTTTGTCTTTGGATTTCATTTTATTCTGACTCATAGGTTGAAACACAAGGTGATTCTAGGAACTAAGAGCTGGCTATTTATTTTAATAGGCAGAGCTTTCAGTAAATATTGATTAATTCACTGACTGACTGATTCTTGGGGTGGCCTAAAACATGCCTGTGTAAGTCAAGGGATTCAGGGTTGCACCCTAAATAAATGCCTGTGTTTTTGTCCAAGGAAACAAATGGCAGGATGTTCACTGAAGCATTATGTGTAATAGCAAAAAAGAACAAGTTGAATGAACTTTAACAAATGGATGGATTTTAAAATAGCAATTATTCACATAATGGAACATTAGGCCTGCATACCTGTATGAATTGCTACCATTCTATGCAACCAGCATTATTAATATTTTAGAAATATTTCCCAACTTACAATTAGAATGTATGTAATCTTTCTAACCCTCACAACCCTGTGTAATATATTACATTTATGTTATTCACATTATTCATACTTATTATATAAAAAAGGACTTTTTTATGTTACTTGGATTCCTTTAATAGATGATTATTAATAGCTGCATAGAGTTTCTTTAAATGATTATATTATAACTCAACCAATTCTCATCTACTAGATTTTTAAAAATAGTTTCTAGACTTAAAAAAGAAAAAATAGGGATTTCCTGGCTCATTGGAAATAATACATTCTAAAACATCCTCTGATGCAAGAACAGTTTCCAATGAGCCCAAACATATGTACAGTGTTAATTTCTTTAACACAAGTGATCATCCCGACATGGGACAGATCTCCCTGGTACTCTTGGAAGATGACACCACTGGATCACCCTGACCAGGATCTGGGAGATGGCACCCCAGGGTGTGCACTTTGCCCAGTAATGGCTTTTACCTACCTATTTCAGGAGTGGGAGAGGGGATTCCACACTAAAAGTGTTTAAAATAAAATTCTTAAGGAATGAGTAAACAGGTTAAATATTCTAAAATGGGAATTATTCCTAAAATATTAATAATACTGGTCAATGTATGTAATCTTTTAATCCTCACGGCAACCATATATAGTATATTACATACATATATATATATATTATATATATGATGAATATTAGGAGACATTTCCTTATAATTTCTTTAGAACAAATTATTGCAAAATAGCTTTGTTGTTCTCAAAGTCCACCAAAATATGGACATCTATTTGTGTTCAAATAATTATGAGCTTGTCTTCGGAGACAGGCAGAGCTATGAGGGGACGGCAGTCTAGGTAGGAGATGGTGAGCACAGCACACTCTGGAGAACACATGCAGTACAGTAGGTGACAGTAAACACCATCAAGTGACCGTGCTCAGTGAGACTCAGGCACTGAGGAGAGCGTGATGTGATCCACCATCACTGGCACGTCACAGTGCATCCTTTCAAGTTCAGTTAATATTGATGAGTTATAAACACATGGCTTCCTCCCTTGAAATTATTTCTCCATGCAAACACACCTTTCAATAGCCTAGCAACTCATCTGCCTCTGCTTTCAAGGCTGGATATATCTCACATTCCCTTACATAAAGGAATTGTGGAGAAGCATCTCCCACACACCCCTCTCCAAGGAATCCAGTCCACACTTCTGCCAAAGGTCAGTGCAGGCAAGTTCAGCAATCATGGACTTCTCAGTTGCACCAAGGAGATCAAATCTTGGACTCTTTTTGTCCTAGTCAGGTCTTTGCTTTTGTGCTTCTGTTGAGACACAAATATATTACAGGAGGAAGCCCCATGTGTGACATAAAAGCTATATTTAGTGCCGAGAGTTCCTTGGGTTTACTTCAACCTACAATCACTGACAAATGCACCACAGTACATCAGGTAAAGGATGGTTGAGACCTCAACTCATGTGTTGATTTTCACAGATTAAAATAAGAGACTATCAATTAGGATGTGGAGAGGGCAGAGGCAATAAGAAAGTTGGGCGAGAAAGGAGCTGACCAGGGAGACCAGGTGTCATGATGCTTATAACTTATGAACAACTAGAACAACTAGTGCTTCGGTGAGGGTTAGTTTGATGAAGGGGCAAAGTATAACACTTCTAAACAAATTGATTTTGAGGTGGCCTTGAGATATAGCTGGATAGACTTTTCCAGTCTGAAAAATCAGAGGGATTGCTGTGTCACATTTGAAATATGTACATGATAGTCATTAAGATAGATTGTTATTGAAACTATAAGCAGGAAAGTTACCACCCAGAGAGAATACATGGACTGGGCAGAGTAGGAAGGCAAGAGAAGGCAGCTGACTAGGTGTGGTGGCACATGCCTGTCATCCCAGCACTCAGGAGGCTGAGGCAGGAGGATGGCCAGTAGCTCAAGGTCAGGCTGGGCTACACAGTGAGTTCAAAGTCAGGCTGAACTATAGAGTGAGGAGAGGGAGAGGGAGAGAAACACAGCACTCCTGGGACATTCTTTGTTCACAAGCGGTGGACCATCTTTTCACAGACTTCAGTGGGGTCGGCAGTGTGACTTGTCTGATCATGAGCTTTGAGGTTTCAAGGTCTGCCTCAGAGGCCTGATGATTAGAGGGTAAAGCAGAATACACATCAGAAACCTTTCCCGGCTTAGGTGTGCACTTGTCTCTTAACTGCTGCATCAGTGATGAAATGATCTGGCCAGGTTGTCTGTCCCCCTCCACGATAGAGAGTTACTCATCCAAAAGAAGGCTCATTATGTTGCAGCAACACACACACACACACACACACACACACACACACACACACAGAGTATTTCCACATGTGGAAACAGTGACTTTCCTGGTGAGGCAGGAGGTTCTGATGTAACCGTGATGAGCCTCAGACTCATGTGGGCTACTGTGAGAGAGACTGGACTTCAGCTTCTGCTCCTCTTGCTCTGGGGCTGTCCACAGTGGCCTCACAGATTCATGATTCCGTGCCTGCGAGTGCCCTGGGGACAGAGAGGCTTGGGAATGCAAAGGCGCCCTGCTGCTGTATTATGTTGTACTTTTATGAGCCAAGAGCTTAATGCTTCATTTTTAAAATTTCATAGATATATGTAAAATGCCACAGTGTGAAAATGCTGAGGACATGAGCCTCCCTTGAGCCCTTCTGTTCTGCTCTCTTCAGTCCTCTGGTGATCACTTTCCTGCTTTTCTGTCAGTGTTCCCCTGTGAAGTGTACACTGCAAATGACAATTCTTGTTTTGTGTGTGTGCGCATGACACATAATAGTCACATTCACTTTAAGGGATTGGCATATATCAAGTCTATATAACTTCTTGATCATTTTTTATCTTTATACCCCTTCATCAAGCCCTCCCTCCTTACCCTGATTCCTTTGCCTTTCTCCAAAGTGGCTGCCCCATTTCTTTTTTTTTTGACTGATTCATATTTTGGGTTTCTCTATAAGGGAAATCATGCAATTTTTAACTTTCCATGTCTGGCTTATTTTGCTTAACATTATGGTCTCAAAATCCATTCCTTTTCCTTCAAATGACATGATTTCATTCTTCTTTGGGGTTGAGTAATATTCCACGGTGCATATATGCCATGTTTAAAAAATCAATTCATCAGTTGGTGGGCATACAGCCCATGTACTTTACTGAGAATTATGAGTTGAGCTGTTGTATATGTGGATATCCACAGATCACTATAGAATGATGTTTTTAGCTCTTTGGGGAATTTGCTCAGGAAGAGCATAGTTGGATTAAATGAAATTTCTATTCTTGGTTTTTTTCCATAATGGTTGTGATAGTGTACATTCCCACCAACAATGTAGAAGTGTTCCTTTCCCAAAAAACCCTTGGTGGCATTTGTTATTTGTTGTGTATTTGATGATACTATTCTGACTGGAGTGGAATAGAGCCTTGGAGTTACTTTGATTTACATTCCCACAATGGCTAAAGATGCTTAACATTTTTTCTTGTATTTATTGGACATTGTACTTCTTTGGAGAAGTTTCTACTAAGTTCATTTTCCCCCTTTCTGATTGGGTCATTTGTTTTGGAGGGAATAATTTTTTTATTTATTTACATATTCTAGATGTTAGAAGTATAGCTAGAAAAAAATTTCCAATTCTACAGGTTGTCTTTCACTCTGTTGGTTGTTTCCTTTGATGTTCAGAAGCTTTTTAATTTGATATAACCCCATTTGTTGATTCTTGGTATTATCTTTTGTGTTATTGAAGTTCTGTTCAGGAAGTTCTTGCCGGACCCTAGGGCTTCAAGTGTTTCCCTGTGTTATCTTCTAGATGTTTTAAATTTCTCTTTTTTATATCCAAGTCTTTGGTCCATTTTGATTTAATTTTAGCATAAGTTTAGTTTCATTCTTCTGCACACGGATATATAGTTTTCCTAGCACTGTTTGTTGAAGAAGCCATCTTGTCTCCAGTATGATGTTTGCCCCTTTGTCAAAGATAGAATAGCTAAAGGTAATTAAGGTTGTTTCTGTGTCTTCTGTTCTACTCAACTGGTCTTCATGTTGACCTGACAATTCTTTACCCACTCTCTGCACCTTATTACCAACTCGCCCCACCCTCCAATAGTAGTTCTCAAAGCCAATATATCAACAAGCACTGTGAAGCTTCAGGGACCATTATCTAGAAGAGTGGAAACATACAGCTACTAGAGCCAGCAGCCATTGGCAGGTTTATTCCCCCTGGTGTTTGTCTATAAAAAGAAAAGCATAAACAATTAAAATTTGAGTTCTGACCCACAGAAATAGTGCAAACAATCAGACATGGGAAAAGAAGTGTAGCATCAGAATGACTTGAAAGTTCAAGGTGTTTAATAGTTTTTTATACTTTGGTCCTTGGGAGATCTGAAATGTTAACATGTTTTGAATGTCTTGTCTCTGGAAAATCATCAGATTATGAAAACCCCAAGATGTCTTATGAATTTCCTCAAGGACTAAAAGAAACATTAATATACCAAATACTTAGGGAGCCTTAGAATGAATTTGCTCCTTTGTCATTCTTTTTCACATACAAAAAGAATTTGTTCTGGAAATTATGATTAGCAAGTACATAGCTATAGAATGCATAAGTGTATTTTAATGTTTCTTGGCATAAACCTATGCCGTCTTAATTTAAAAGAAGGAAAAAGAGAAAAAAATAAAAATTATGATGTAGAAAAAGAAAATACATGATAGAACAAACAACAGTAGCAACCATCTATGCCTCTCCAGACTGACAGCAGTGAGTGAGCAAGGACACACTTCCATCCAGGTGGCTCTTCCCACACATGTGACTTTAAATGTTCAGGTCATGCTGTAGCCTCCTCTTTGTTTCTGTAGATGTTCTTGCTTGTTGATGGTGGCACAGATGGACTCACAATCAGAGAGAACGTAAAAGGATTCTGTTAGACAGGTGAGTTAGGAAAGCTTACCTAATCTTCCCCTAGGCCTGGTTGATCATTACCTTTGATCAAATAAAAGGCCACATGTTCAGCTGCCCTTATGCCCCAGTTACTGCAGTGAGAGAAAGAATGGAGAGAGAAACAGAAAGAAAAGAATAGAAGATAGTTGTCATATGAATTTGTATGCTATCTTGAATGCTAGCAGGTTCCACATGTCCAAATTCTCCATGTATTCAAAAGTAACATTTAAATTCTCTTTATAAATGCTGCAAAAATGACTTGCAATAAGTCATTTACTCCTTATGTAGTAGAAAGGATCATTTCTTGAATACAAACTTTTAAAACTAGAAATGTAGTGTGATGTGCACATAGATAAAAAGCTAGACACTGGCTTAGGTATGAAGAAGTGAAGGGTGAAGGGTGAAAGGAAAAGATATGAAAAGAAAGCCAGGGAGCAACTACTCTTTGTGACTTTGTATTGAGTCTTTGTCAGATACAACATTCAGGGATTCACAAGACCATATGTGCAGACTGCACAGTTTTAGTAATGATGAGAGCATTTGTGGTTTCCTGCGTGTTTTGGAAATGCTCTAATTTAAAGATAATCACGGAATATCTTTTTGTTTTCCATTTCAACTTACCACATTTGGTAGATAGTTGAATGTACATTAAGATATTTTGGCAAGCATGGGTCAGGGATTTAGCTCAGTGTTCTGGTGCCTGCCTCTCAAGCTCAAGGGCCTGAGTTCTATCCCCAGTACCAAAAAAAAAAAAAAAAAAAAAAATTTTTTTTATAACAAAAACTAACAAAAAATTAT
>NW_022900926.1:345512-410209 GCF_012274545.1 Fukomys damarensis
AAACAAAAAAAAAAAAAAAAAAAAAAAAAAAAAGATATTTCTCTAAGCAAACACTCTACAAAATAGAGTTTTTTTGTTTCTTATTTTTCAAAACTAAATTTCAAAACCTGGTATCTTCTGAGATACATATTTAAATGTGTTAAGTATGGGGAAACATTTCAAATTAGTATATATAATAGCAGATTTTCCTTAAAAGCATGTATTTTTGGTATAATTAAGAAAATATTGGAAAGAGAATTAAGCCTCAAATTGTTGATAGTGATATTCTAGGATGGTGGAAACTACAAACTTTCTGATTCCTTGTAATCATTTGATTTAGTTGACTACTAATATAATTAGAAAAAAATCTAAAACATCTTCTAATGCAAGTTGTTTAGGAATTGGTATTGTTACAGTGTATGATTCAAAGTGTGCACTAGTGACCAGGGGCTAATCGGTAGTTTCCTGAGAAGTCTGCTACTGAATAAGCCCTGTCCAAATCTGATGAGTCAGATTTGTGGAAAGATCTAACCTGCAATATTTGTTTTGTTTCTAAGGAACCTTTTTGCATGATCAAACTTTACTCATTTTCAATCAAGGGGAAATGATAGGCACTGTAGTGGTCAATGAAAGATATTCAGACAGTAAATTTCAGAAATATTGTTGCAAATGCCCAAAGTAAGATGTAAACCAGAAATATAACAGATCATGTTTACTTTCCCATACCAGAATTTAAACAACAGCGGTTTACTTTAAATAAGAAGAAGGTTTTGGAGATTGGGTCTAGTGGAGGTAAATGGATAAATGGGATGTGGGAAGTTCTCATGTCTGAATAACAAGAAGGGTTGGAATGCTGAGAGGGCAAGAGGGCCCTAGAATTACATCAGGCATGAGGTGGCTGGAGCCTTGAAGACAGTATAATCTTTCAATTTCTAAAGTAAAATGAAGCTCAATAAGAGATTCGTTAATTCTGAAAGATTAAACACCATAAGTTTCAAGTCTTAGCATGAAAAATGTGATTTTTAAAACAGTGTCATTTTATCTGGTGTTTAGGGAGATACTTGACTACTACCACGCAATTCACCACCCTAAGTAAGAGGATCAAACTTAGTCTACTCTCCCGGCACCACAAGGGTAGTGTCTGCTCAGTTCTGAATGTCTGATTTAAATCTGTGAAGAGAAAGACTGCATTTTATATAACTGGAAGCCATATGTATTCTGTACAGATTACTTTAAGGTAGATTGTGAAAATGCATTCTTCCTCCCTAAATCAAAGGGACAACAGAGATAAAAATTTGCATCAGGATCTGTGCCCCATTCCTGCTAGCTCACTCTTGACTGTGTGCTTAAACTATCACTGCTCACTTTTCACAACTGAAAGGGTTCTGGTCAGAGGCAGTGCATGTTGGTCTGCTGAGTGCATCAACAATTGTCCCCACCACTCCTGAAAAATGTGCCTTTATAATACTACATCATACATGATTATTATCTAGCTCTTGCTGCTAAATTTGATTTTTCTCAGAGATGTATTGTAACTTGGATAAATAGATGCCTTCCATTCCATGGCTGCTCCGTTCCTCGGAATCTCATAATTAAGCACATTCTGTAGTAGATAGCTTTCAGTGCATCCGTGGCCAGAGATAGTATTTCTTCTGCATGGTAATCTGCTGACTCCATGAAGAGCAGCTGCAGCTGACTTTATCAAACAGTCAGAGCAGATCAAAGCTGGGCTTTATGAGCGGGTCAACCACCTCAGCCAAGGGTGAACAATTGGGTGGCTGAGGAACAGCTGATGGGTTCTCGTGCTTTCTTCCACATCTGATTTCCCTCACTTTCTTTATGCTGATAAGAGAAGGAAAGTGTCTGCACTGGACAGAGGCTAATGACAGCATATTTTTAATGTTTCACATAGAAGCCCAAAGAAATAATTAGAAATCGCTAAGTAGTATTAAGCTGATCTTTTAGCTGTGATATATGCAAGTTTCCCTCCATGGAGATTTTAAAGATTTCCATCCTGCCTCTCTCCACTTCCCATGCCTCAAGGGGAGGAGTTTTGTCCCCAGTTCAGGACTCACCACAGATCTGTCTTTTCCGGAATTATGGAGGAGGTTAGATAGATGCTGGCTCAAGAGAGGGCGCAGGCAGGAAGTTCTCCATGTGGGAAGTTTTAAGGAATATAGAACTTCATGATATTCAGAGCTCTAAAAATTATTGACGTCTGAACTAATTATAAATGTGAAAATGAACTTTACTCTCTAAGCAGTGAACAGGAGTCCCTGAGTTACCAAAATAATTTCAATTTCTTTGAAGCTCTTGCTCTCCCATTAGCTTTAGTTCTTTTCCAAGCCTATGTATCTTTATATTTTCACACTCTTTTTCCATAAATTTTGTCCCAGTTAGACTAGCTACATCTTCAAATATATATATATAAATACTCCTGAATTAAGTATTTATGTAATATTTTTTCTGGAGAAATTTTGGAATTGTTATCATAATACTCATATTGCCAAATAAACTCACATGACCAAATTAAAAATAAATGACACATTCTTTTCATAAACACAAGCAGAACAAAACTGTATAATGTTTTACTCATCTGTTTTGTTTTGTTTTATTTTGCTACATCTCTTTTTTTTCTGGCGCTGGGAGTAGAACTCAGGACCTTGCGCTTGCCAGGCAGGCCCAGCCCGCCTCATCTTTTCATACCATTTTGAATCAGAACCATCATATAAATATGTCTCTCATGAAGGATTTCAAAGTAATATGTGCAATTGATGTAACTCCCCCTATACACACCTTAAATCACTACATATCTAGCACATGTGCTGTTGAAGGCGATCTCTTCATCTTCCATCATGGGACGAAGGAATTATTTGCTGGTTTTCTGGAGCAAGCGTGGTTTTAATAACAGTTCTTCATTTATCTGTTCACAGTAACTTCATAAAAAATGATCCTTGAGTTTGGCAGAGCATAAATAAATTTGCAAGATTCTCTTAACTCTCTAAATATTCATGACATAAGTGGCAACTCTCTTACCTTGAATTTGGATGTACAGTAAGCAAACACCATAATTAATTGTGGAGTTCTTGTAAGAAAAAGTAAGTCTATGGAGTGCTTGCTACGTACAAGGTGTTGCTACATGTGTAATCTGTGTTGTCTTCGTAAGGCTTCACATCAACCCCATGAGGGAGGCACTACTGTTATTCTGCACTGTATGGATGAGGAAACTGTACACCAAAGGCAGGTAAAGTCTTCAAAGTTAAATACTTTGTAAATAGCAGCAGCAGCAGCTAGTAGCTAAATTTAGGCACCTTGATATGGTAGCTGGGATTCTGAATTGTTCTAGTTCTGCCTAGGATTGAATTTGTGGCCATCCGCTCTCCCTTCTTACCCGTTTACACTCCTGCATATGTGGCAGCCAGTTATTGTTGGCTGCCATAACCTGCTCAGGCAGACTGTCAAAATGTAACCGTCTTCAAATTATTTGTCAGGAAGGAAGGGAGGGAGGGAAGAAGAAAGGGAGGGAGGGGGAAAGGAAAACAGCCTTCAATTAATAATGAATTTTGTGATGGGCCAATTATTTCCGGTTTTTTCCCCTCCCCGAATTGATGTATATATTCAACCAAAGAGAACTACAGAATTGAGTTTATTGGTACATTTCAGGTACACAGTACAGTTACATTCATCATTGGGATCTTGTACCTTTACATGACAGGTCTTGGTTCTCATTTTTTCCCCTCGTCCCTGCCCTCCCTTAAGCACATATGCAATTATTTGTAAATGGTGCACTACACTGAAACTCACAGGTGAAGCATTTAAGGATTAGTTTTTAGATAGATCCATCGATTAGGACGGAGTAAATGTTCCGCTTCAGCACTGTACCAGACACTTCAATACATCATCTCATGAAGACCCTACAACTGTGGGATGGAAATGCTTTCATTTTCACTGTTTTAGAGGTGAGAGAACCTCAGCTTTGGCAGGTTAGGTTGCCTAAAGAGTGCTCAGGTTATGACTTGGGTCCTCACCTGACTCCAAAGTTCGTATTTTCAAACTCCTTTGCCTCATCTTTCCAAGCGAAGGACACCGTGGGTGGTGATTCCAGTGTGGAGTCGGAGCAGGACGGCCTCCACTCTTTTGAAGGTTTTAACATAGGGGCAGATTTGGCCATTCTTCTGTCTCTTCCTTCAGGGAATGCAGTCAGGGACTGCAGATTCTATATCATGCTGCACCAATAATAAGCCTTCTTAAAAAAAAAAAAGTTTCCCTTTCCTGCACACTGTGCTTGAGTTCCAGCAGCCCTCTCTACCTGCCATCGTACGCACCATGGCACCTGTGGCTAACACACATTGCTAGATTCTCAACGAGATCACAGCAAGAGAGCAAGTTTCCAGTACTCCGAATCATCAAAATCTGTGTTTAAACCCATTGCATTCATTTTCAAATAAATTAATAATAACTGCACACATAAGAGGAAACAAAATACCTTTGGAAAAATCCACAGGTAAGAAGATGCTTTAATCTGCATGCATTTATTTATTTATTTATTTATTTATTTATTTATTTATTTATTTATTTATTTGTTACAGTACCACGGTTCAAACTCAGGGCCTTGAGCTTTCAAGGAGATACTGTGCCACTGAGCTAAATCTTGGCCCCATCTATGCTTATTTTGAATTCTGTGACAGCCTTTCTATGTAATAACTCAGTGAGAATTTCCTCCTTTTTTCCTTTGGATATTTTAGTAAATTAGGGCTCTAAAATGAGGACTCTGAAGTTTAAAAAAGACCACTGTAGATTTTTTTCTGTACCTTGAGGGGAACAAGAGTTTACCTTCTCACAACAACAGATGGTTTTAAATGGAGTGATTACAAAATTCTGAAGGTAAAATGGTTTAATTACAAAGTCAATACTGCTTCCAACCTGGGCTGAGTCTTGGTGTAAAAACAACAGACGGAGCAGGGCAAATGCTGGGACAATGTTTAACCAGAACTTTGCATAGCCACTGCTGTAGGGTTTCTGTGGGGCTTCAGTAAACTACAGGGCACATGACTCTGGGTTCTTTTTTGATGAATGACCTCAGGGAGAAGAATTATATGTGTGTGTGTGTGTGTGTGTGTGTGTGTGTGTGTGTGTGTGTTTTACTATACAGTTATACACATATGCAGTTTGATGTGGTCCACTGAAACCAGTTAGGGTAAGACAGGGCTCAATTTCAGCAAAAAAGAGACAGTGAGGAACAGTTAAGGAACAGAATGGGATTTGCCACAGGAATGAATTTTCAGTTTATGGAAAGAAGGATCTCAGTCTGGGAAGGAGCTTGCCTAGCATGCACGAGACCTGGGATCATTGCTCTGGAAATGTTTCCACATGCTTAATGATATACTCAAACATCAAATGACTTGGTCAGCGAGACTTTTTCATTGTATTTATTCCATTGAATTATAACTGTCCACAGAAAGTGACAACATGGAACACACATACTTTCCTTTCTTCCTTACTGCTGTGTGTTCTTGCCTTCTACCTGCTGAACATTTAACAAGGCAATTACAGGACAGTTGGGTCCCTGGGTGGAGCAGCTGTGGGAGGGTCTCAGTGGTTAAGTAAAGCAAACATCTCTGACGGTCTTATCTTCAGTCCTCCTGGTCTTAATAAATGTCACCAGGATAACCTAAGACACCTCTTCCAGCAGCCCTCTGCAGGGAATTCATATAAAAGGCATTTTGCAGTTTTAAATCTGTTCAGTGTACCTGAAGGAAAATACCTCATTCCAGGAAGAAGTGACTAGAATTATATTAAACAAAATTTGCAAAATTTGATGTTGATGTTAAAATGTGAGAAAAGTAAAGGGAAATAAACACTATTTTCTGGAAATGAAAATAGCTTTTAAGGTACAATTTTAAAACATTAAGGCAAATTAAGTAAACTTCTGAATTATGATCATCATGCATTACATTTTTTCTGGAGTATCACTACTGTCTAACTGCCCCATGTCTTAGTGATAGGGCTTACATGTAATTGCTTACTAATTTTATTTTCTGCCCCAAGTTTTCTAAAATATCCCAAAGTAAAAGGTTGGCTATTTTACTCTTCTAAATTTCAAATATAACTGAGAAAATTGTTGGCATTTCTCAGTGATACATTTTTGGAAACCAATTATGTGAAATCCATTCGTTCACTCTTTTTCATTCCCCACTCCCATGCCACCTTTACTTGGCAAATGTTCTAATGTAGACTGAAACACAATAAGATACAGGCAATTTCATGTATCCTACATGTAGAGCTCTGTGTCTTTTTACAAATTAAATGCACCTGTGCAGCTAGCCCCCAAACCAAGAAGCCATCGCCATCACCCTGCAGACCTCTCTTGATCACCTTCACGTCCCACTCAGTTCAGAGGAACCAGGTTTCTGGCTTGTGGAGTAGTGATTGACCTCACCTGCATTATATAAATGGACCCACATTGTCTGCACGCTTAGGTGTGTGGCTTCTTTAGCTCAACATTGTGCTTTTGAGATACTTGTGTGTTTTTATGTGCAGGTGGAGACTGTTCATTATAACCACTGTGTATCTCCTCTTATTCCTTTCCATTTTACTGTTGACCGGCATTCGGATAAGTTTGAGTTTTGATCTTACTAAAAGAATTGCTAAGAACTTTCTGGTTCATCTTTTGGGGAACACACATCCCTATTTTTGTCAGGCATTTGCCTAGGGATGGAAAGATTGAGTCATGTGCACACAATACATTTTTCTTAGTTGATATGCCCAAAGCTGTATCTTAAAGAGAGTGCATGCAAAATACCTTGTGCTTCTATGTTCTCATACTGTGTGAACTGTGGTTTTGTATGCACTCAGTTTTATTTATATTAATGGCTTTACGTTATATGCTGCCTTATATTGTCTTCCTTTTTTCCATTTAGGAATATATGTTAAGATCTGTTCATGCTACTATGTAGATGTCAAGTCTGTTATTTCCAATTTGAAATCATCATCTAGTGACATTCTAAAATAATACATATAACAATGGGAGAATGGCTTCATCCAACAGTGAAATACTATAGTCTCACTTAAAACCAATGTTTTAGAAATTGTTTGATTCTATGAGAAGATATTGTGAAAATTAGTATGTTAGAGAAAGGACATAAAACTATTTACAAGTAGGATTGAAATTCTATTTTTAAATGAATATATGTGAAACATTGAGGATGCATTATTTTTCTTCTTTATATTTTTCTGTACAGTAGTTCCAAAGATATTATGTCAGAAAAATAATAAGAAAACAAGTAATCTATGAACTATAAAACAGAGCAACATTGCTATGAATTCATGTGTTATAGCACATTCTTACTCATTAATAACTTTTGTTTTCCCATCATATTTCACATTACCATTGTCATAGTCTTTATTTATACTTTGTGCTGAGTCATTAGTCCCAATTCTTCAAATTCTATCTTGTTTAAATGTCTCTAGTCCCCTCCGACTAGTCATATCCATTCTTCCATACAGAAGTCTCTCTTCTCTACCCTAACAGCTAGCAATTTTCATGTTGTTGGATGTTTTGTAAAGTCTACACCCAAAATCCTGCATGAAGCTCCCTTTCCTCTTCTCGAATTCATTTTTTATTAGCCAAACTTTTCTATTTAACTTACATTGAGAATATTTTAAATTATAATTGTTGTTACTATATGGAAATAGGATCTCACCCACAGCACCGCACTTCTACAGCAGTAATCTTCATTAAGAAAGGGTTTGCGTTATGCAACTTTGCTTCTTCTTTAAAGTCTCTTTTCCCTCTGGCTAAGATAGAAATAAGAATAGGCATGTTTTCTAGAGGAACCAAGCCCAAACCTTTAGAATTAGAGAACTTTGTACAGCTTAGGAAGGAGAGGAGAAACCATCTGAGGATTACCATGTAAGAGTTGGTGGCTCCTCAGTTTTCATAACTGGATAAAACTTCACCAAAAGTAAACATCCTGACTTCTTTCCTGGACCTCTTTTAACTATCACATGCTGCTGCATTTCAGTCTAATTCTTTCTGCAGTAGTTGATAACAAATTTAAAACAAATGTTATTGTAGAAAATACATGGCCCTAAATTTTGGCTTAAGATACCTTCCTTTCCTTATGTTCATTTCTGTTAACCAGATCACATGTGATCCACAATGAGAATGCTTTGAACCCAGGTATAGACAAAATTTTGTCAAATGAGAATTACAAACAAGGCTGCATCCTGACTTCCATGGGGCTGGAGTATTTTCTTTCTATGGGTCCTTCCTCCATACTAAAAATTGTAAAAGTTTTTAAATACATAAGAAAGGATAGGGAAAACAGATACAAACTGAAATGGGGAAAAGTACTAATGGACATGACAAAAACAATCTGGCCAGGTAGCTAGCTGGGTAGAGGTTCCTCTCACAGGCTGTCACAGCCTTGGATTTGTTGTAGAAGCCCTCAGGAGTGCATATCCAGCACATCCAAGCCTGTCCTGCCTGCTTGCCCTTCTCTGTCATAGAACATTTTCTGTCCCCCAAGTCCCTATTCTCTGTCAAGTAGCAACCTAAAGGCTGGACTATTACATCAATAAATCTCTCAACATGTTCACTGGAGAAGGAGCTGTTCACGGTGGGGGTCTCCGCTTTACCCTTTTCTCCCACTGTAGTAAAACACAGGCTCCATTGTTCATTGGTGAGAAGCCTCACACTTACAGGGTAATCTGTCCCTTTTGGCTGTCCAGAGTAGACTGACTGCAGAACCAGACCCTCCACACAGAAAGCAGTGTTTCTTAGCAGCAGACTGGCACAAGGGTCCACAGCTGGTTTTTCTGGACCCAGGGCTAAGATATTGCTGCATAACATCTCTGTATGTTTGATCCATTGAAAAATATTTTCCAAACAGTATGTAATCCAAGGGAAAATAGAGGATAGCACTAGACATGTTAAGCTTTTTTTTACTTTTTCTTTTTGTTAACAACTTTTTACTAATGATGGCAACAAAATTATTGAAGCCTGCAATAAGCCATCCAGGGATCAAATAGGTCACCTTATGACCAGTATTAGGATTTAAATATCCTTTAAAACTAAACACTTTGGGGTTATTAATGTTTCCTTTCCTCTCAAAATTTTTGTGTTGAGAGGAGGTATGGGAGGAAATGTATTAGCAACAGTAGGATGTGGAGAATAACTCCAAGTACATTAAACATCTGTTGATGGAGCCATTAGCACCGTTTGTAGATACTATCACCTGGCCTTGATTCCATTTTGCTCGAACTTTAGTACCTGAAAATATACTGTTGCAATCATGTTCCACTTCTTTTAAATCTTTTACTACTGCATTAAGTGGAGCATAAATACCAATCAGTTCTTACTGAGATAAAAAGAGATCTGCTTAGGGCAATAATCAAATGCCAGTAAGAAGATGGCAAGGGTTAACCATCACTTACCAGGCTGGCTTACTGTCTATGTGAGAGGAAGTCCTTAAATCAGCAAATGGAGGTGAGGCAGCTATGGTTTGTATAATCTCCTATTCAGGTGAGAGAATGTCAGCTCTTTATCACCTCTCGGATTATTTTCAAGTGCAACATTAGATTGATCACAGACAGGAGCTAAATAAAATAGAATCTCGGAGAGAAAGGTCTGCATTTTTGCTCAACCTGAACTAATTGCTCTTTTCTGAAAAAGGCATGTGAACAAGGCCTTGCTCTAGATGTTAGCAGACTTAGAGTCCAAACAAAGGCATAAATGTCCTCTTCTGCAAGGTCAGTTGACTTGCTGGATTTATAGCCCTCTCATCCTTTCTCTTCTGTGGCCCATGGTTCTCCTGACTCTATGACAAAGTCTGGCTGGCATCTGGGATCCTCTTGTATCACTGCATTATTAAGAGAAGATCTGAAGTATCTGCAGAAGTGCTCCCAGGGTCTGTAGACTCAAGAATTCATGTTTAGCTTCTCTGTGTGCTTAGTCTTTTGAGAATTTAGGGCTCAGTCAATGAAAGCTTTTGGAATGGAAGGACCGAGTGATGCATCTGCTTTAAGAATGATCATCTCGGGTCATCATCACCTGTGCAGAGATGTTCTGCACAGCTGCGTCTGTAGCTCCACACACCATGGTTACACAGCATCCACAGACATTGCTCTTCCCCACCTGAAAAGAAGTGGCATCTGTTTGTCTCCCTGCACCTTACATAGACCCTCTGGATGATCCTTAGACATGCACCCAATTTTGTGTCTCCAAGATATGTCTTGGACCAAGGTTGAATGGCATTGATTGCTTTGCCAGTTGGGGCCCCATCAAGGCATCCACTCCCACCCTCACTCAAACAGATAGTGTGAATGTAACATGTAAGTCTTCGGCACCCTTTAACCATTTGATCTAGGTACTGTACTCACTTTTATATAGTTTGTAGTGGATGACCTCTGCTTTGGTTTCCTGTGGAAGATGATGCTTGGGATATATATTTCATGAGCTGTTCAGTACGACATGAAGGTGTACATTGGATGTAGTGGTGAAGGATAGGGAATGACAGCGTTATTTCCCACTGCCCCTCCCTTCCCCAGGGCCTCACCAGCACTGTCTGTGCCTAGGCTCTTCCTCCCACAATTCTCCTCAGATGATCGCTCCAACTCGCCTTCATCCTCTGGGTCCAACCAAGGTCCTGTCTCCACCCCATGTACCCCACTGCCCATGGGCTTTACTATTAGAAATTATAGCTGCCAGAGATGATTCATTTATTTATTCTTCCATTTGATATCTGCCCCCACGATCCCTCTCTGAATTAGGGACCTTTCTTATTCTCTGTTATAGCTCTGGCATTTGTCAATGTGTGGCCTGAGGCAGGTGGCTGATGAACAGCTGTTAAGTGAATTGAGTGACTCATTTTTTCATTCAGCAAGAATTAACAGAGTGCCATTTGTATACAGTCCTTGCACATGTGTGATGTTATAATTCAATAAAATGTGGCCGCTGCTTTCAAGGCACTAGGAGTATAGTGGAGATGATGGTGAAATAAACAGAGAAGCAGAGTACAGTGGGCCTTCCTCGCCGAAGAGCTTAAGGGGCCATGGCAGCACGGAGTCAGGATGCTGTGTAGACTTGGAATGCCTGTAGGAAGATTAGGAAAAGGCCTTGCTACCAAATCAATTACCACAAATTTAACATCTGAAACAACATCCATTTATTTTCCCCTAAGTCTGTGAGTCAGAAGTCCCTCTGGGCTTAGCTCATTCTCAGCTTAGAGTCTTACAGGTCAAAATTGGGACTGTGCTCCTTCGTGGGGGCCTGGGGGTATCACGATCAATCAGGCTATAGCTGAACTCAGTTTCCCACACTTGCACGATTGGGATCCTCACTAGCTGTGAGTTGCAAGCTCATTTCTGTTCCAGGAATCCTAGCTTGCATGAAGGATAGCATGTCTGGCCTTGCCTCGCTTCCAGTCTCGGCAACATCCCATCTCTCAGTCCGTAAGTTTCCTCTGCCTCATCAGAGGGTGTGCTCTGCTTTCAAGAGTCTATGTGATTACCTTTGGTCCACACAGACACTCTGGGGTAATTTCTTTGTTTATGGTCCGTAATGTAAACAGACCTCCATATCTATAAAGACCCTTTTGTCAAATAACATACACTCACAGGTCCTAGAATTGGTGCAGATCTCTCTCCTCTCTCTCTCCCCCTGCTCTCTCTCTCTTTTCTTTTTTGAGACAGGGTCTCACTATGTAGTTCAGATTGCCCTGGAATTCATTGTGTAGCCCATGCTGGTCTAGAACTCTTAGTCATCCTCCTGCCTCAGTCTCCCAAGTGCTGGGATTGTGGGTGGGAGCCACCATGCCCAGCTGGTGCAGAGAAAATGTAGGAAAGCATTACTCTGTCTACCCTGTAAAAGCTGGCTAATGCACGCTTTCTAATTAAGTAGGGGAGAAGACTGCAGGCAATGGGGAGAAAACAGTTGAGAATCACAGAGTCCTTGCCATCACTGCCTGTGACTATCAAGATTCCAGGAAGGGTATGGACAGGGCTAGAATGATGGAGAGATGTTGATGGGCCTAGTCCCTGTGCAGGAGTCTGAACCTCATTACAGCAGACCAAGGTGTGATCCGGGAGCTCCCGATGGGATCTGTGGAGAGCAGCAGTCCCAGGCTAGCTCCAAGTGAGTGACCCAACAAATGGGAAATGGAGGCGGCCGACTGTGAGGACCGCACCAGGCAGCCCAGGAAGACTCAAGTGCTGATTTAATCCTTTTGCTAAAGATCATGACCCAGATTATTTCACTCAACTGTATTTGATGATATTCTTTTAATTGTAGTATCACAAATTCCCCTAGATAGAATTCAGTATTAATTAAAATGGATTTTTAAAAAAATATTCTCCCTTCCATTGTGGCTTAGTTCATTAAATTGGCAATTCGGTTAGCAAAGTCCACAATGGAAACCTACTCTGTCAAACATCAGCTTACAGAGGGAAGAGCAGCCATGACACCTCACAACCTTCTTCACGCAGTGCTGATCAGGTCAACGTTGCCAAGAAAAAAACCAGAAAGATGATGCACATTTAAGAAAGTAGTGCAAAGGCTGGCCCCAGGTAGGAGCAACAGAAGGGCAGCAACCAGGAAGGTATTGGGACAGGCACTTGAGCATGGTGAGCTGCAGCTAGAGGTCCCAGTGTGTCTGCAGAAGTGACTTCATGAACCTGTTGGGCCAGCATTTGTCAAAGTGAGGTCTTAGGGAAAATAATGTTTTCCAGCCTGTGTGCGTATGTGCAAGCTAAAAGTATCTACATCAAGATCTGGGGAATTTGCATCTTTAAAATCAACCATAAGAAGGATTTTATGCATGAACTCCCCCATGCAACTGAAAGGATACATGCGGGGAAATACAGGGACCAATAATCTCAGAACAAAGGGCCTCTACCTAAAAGGGGTAGTTGGTCATTTCAACTCAGATATGCTATGCACTCACAGTCCTTGATTTTCTGTTCTCCTCAAAAGACAAATAGAAGTTTTTCTTTTTTCTTGTTACTTTTTTATCAGTCCGTGTTTGCAGTACACAGTGATTGTATTCACTATGAGGAATTGGAACATGTGCACAACACTCCTCAGTTCCTTTTGTTCCCTTCGCCTCCCCTCCCTGCTCCCTCCAACTCTTGTTCACTTTCCCATTTGAAAAAGATCTCCCTACTTCCTATTATTTTTCCTTTTTTTTTCCTCTTTATATCTTGGCTTTCTCATATAAAAGAAACCATGTGATGCTTAACCTGGTGTGTCTGATTTATTTCACTTAGCATCATGGTCTCAAGGTGCATCCATGTACCTACAAATGCCTCAAGTTTATTTCTTTTTATGGCAGAGTAATTTTTTTTTATTTTTATTTTTTTAGTTTTTTTTGAGACAGGATCTCACTATGTAGTTGAGACTGATCTGGAACTCACTATGTAGCCCAGGCTGGTCTCGAACTCACAGTGATCCTCCTGCCTCAGCCTCCCAAGTGCTGGGATTACAGGAGTGCGCCACCACACCCGGTTTGGCAGAGTAATATTTGATTGTGTATAAATACTGTATTTTTCTTTATCCATTCATACAGGCTGCTTTCAAGATTTGTTTTCTACTCTCTCCAAAGACAAATAAAAGTGTATCCATTTTTATCACGCTCAGTACTTAGCTTTCATGAATCACTGGCTAATATCTGCCAGAGCTTTCTATTGCTTGTTTTATAATTAATGTAATTATTCATGTATATGATGTGCATATGTATGCATACATATATGTATAAACACATGTATCATGTGCATATACTACAAATGTATACATATAATTATACCCACTATATAATTATACATACATACACTCATGTGTATGTATGTACTATAACGAAACATATAATGCTATAAAATTATGTGTCAATTTTGATAAATACTCTTGAAACTGTTAAAATAAAATATAAAATCACTGTGATCATCTGGATATTCTGGTTCTAGTCAAGATTATCTAATCTAATTGTTATTGACTGTTGGTGTCCATAGCTAATTTTTATCTATGAGCCAATGCTTTATGCCTCAGTGAGAAAAAAGCAAACCTCAGTGATTCATTCATGTTAAACAAAGATCAAATGATATTGGACAAGTTGCAAGAGAGAGGATATCAGAGCAAAAGCACCAGAAAAGTAGTAGAAAACCAAGTCATTGCACTGCATCCAACCCAGCCCCGGCCTTAGTAGCGTGGCTTCCTGTTTCAGGTGGACTCTTGGTATCAGCAAAACCAACCCATTTGCTGCATTCAATTCTGGGTTAATATGGGTGGTAGAGGGCCTGCAACTTTGCTTATATGTAATTTGAATTTTTGTTTTAATAAGGTTTGTGTTTAGTTCTCTCTATACATATGCAAGCCACATTCTTATAAATCAGTTTAAGTTAACCTAAAGGACGGAGTCCTTGAGGGCATTTGTTCCACCTAATTCACTTTTCAGAGGTGCAACCCCATTGTTTCTCCGCTATTCATGGGACAAGTGATCATACCCAGGGATATAATTGAGGAGAAAGTAGGATGAAAAATAAGGTCCTTAGGGGACTGCTATGTCAAAATACTTCTCAGGCCTGCATTTTATGGAGTCTCTTCTTGCCCTTAATTCTGTATTAAAAGAATGCATATTTCTCTTTAAATTAGTTGCACTTTATATAGGAATAAAAGCATTATAATAATTTCACTTATAGTAAACATATATTTTTTGTGCTGAAATTTCTTGTATGTGATATTAGAACTTTATTAAAAAGGATTGTTAAATCTACCTCACATGCACACACAGAGAGACATTTGTTTCACAGATTTTTTTGAAAAGCACAAACACCAGGCCTGGATGAACTGAATGGCTGTCACACAGCCTGCTTGGAGGGTTGGTTGTCTTCCAGATTGGCGGGCTCACAGCCCGAGCCTATAGCAGCATACCCTCCTCTCTCACTTAACTTAGAACCACTGAGGTAAGCAGTGTCTACCTTCCCTGTGGACCCAGAGCTCTGTGAAGACAGGGACCTCTTAGGCCTAATTTTCACTGTTGCCCAGTGTTGAGCATGTGCTGCCTGTGAGAATAACAGCAGGGAAAGGCAAAGGAATGAGGTGAGTAGACGGGAGAAACAAGGAGAGAAGGAAGGGAGAAAATTGATGAGCAGTTCTCCAAACCCAGTGTACTTTTTGTGCTAGGCCATACTCCACGCACAGCCTTAAATCTACTGAATTTTTTGGACTTCACACTTGAGATCACACTCGGCTCTCAAAGACCTTTGAAAGGAGAAGCGGGTTGATCACGTGCCACAACTAAACAGGTCTCCATGGAGACGGCATCATGTATGGTCACAGAAACTTCATTTCCATTCATGGCACAAAGCCTGGCACATACAATGTGCTCAAAATGTATTCATTGCATAAATGTACACAGGCATTTTGGGGGAAATGTTACAGTCAATCCATAAGACTCTAAATCTTCAGCCAAGCAACTTGTGTATTTTTATAAGAAAACTGAACACATTCTTAGCAAGTAGATAACAGGATGACTCTTCAATTCGATACTGAAGATAAGAATTCCCACTTACAAATGAGAAAACAAAAGGAAATTGAGAGTGAAGAAAATAAAAGTCAATACTTTAGTAAAACCCTAAAAGAAACTTGTTCCCTCCAATTCAGACAAGATGGGGCATGTTCAGGGTGGTATGGCTGTAGTCTTTGCTTCTAATATGAAAATGAGACAGTTGGTAAATTCAAAAGAGCACGGTGATGCCTCCCAAGTGAGCTGAGCAAGGAGAAACTGGAGAACCAACAACCTCTCCTTGGCAGCTGTGCTGCCCAACACCACTTGCAGATACGGAGACAGCCAGCATCCAGAGGAGCGAGTGGTGTGCGGATCTGGGTGCTGTGGTGCTGGGGATGGGGGGGGGGCGGTCGCGGCCTTCGCAGCACGCAGTTGCAGGCAGGCCCAGACTGGTGCAGACCTGTTTTGGGGGGCGACACCCAGCTGTGGGATTTTGCACATTGTTCATTCTCTTTTAGCTTCAGTATTTTATGTGTAAAATGAGGACCATGATGTTTGCCTTAGAATTAATGTATACAGTTGCTGGCATTCAATAAGCACTCAAAGGGTGATATTTTAAAATTGTTACTTATCACCATCATCCCAATGTGCAGAGCAGTTCTCCCTTTAGCACTGTGGCCATCTCCTGGCGGGGGGAGGCTGGCCAGGCCAGACCCCGCCCACACCCCAGGCTCTCCTCCACAGCCAAGGCTCAAGATCTCAGTGAGAAATGCTAATCGAGAGCACACATTTTTAGTGGGAGAGGGAGGATTCTTTCTACTAGAAAGACTATGAAGATGAGTTTACATTGCCCTAAATGATAATAAGATTGTTCTAATGGGACAGATTGGCACAAGTTTTCTTTTCCCGGTGTTGTGCCGGGAGAGGCTCTGTTGAGGAAGCAGCTGGTGCCCATTGAGGGTAACTCACTGTCTCCAAGGCAGCTAAGCTGGTGCCAGGTTCCCTTGCTTTTTATAGAATGAACACTTGATACGGCTCGGCTGTTGTGTTCTTAGAGATCATCGACTAGGCCAACGTGGCTCAGCTGTTACTGAGGTCCCTTTGAGTCTCTGTTTCTGTAGCTTGGTTCACGTCCAAAGCTTCAAGTACCTCTGCCTGTCCACTCCACTAATGGCCTCTCGGCCCTGAGCAAAACACCCCCTGTGCTTTCCTGCCTGAATGTGTGCAGAGGCCCATTTGTCCTGGGCCCTGCAGGAAGGGTCTGCTCCCTGGGACTCTCTCGGGGGTGCACATAAAGGGCCACTCAAGCTGGAAACAGCAGGGCTATTTTCCTGCGTGAGACTGTCTTAACCTAAAGCAAGCAGCACAGAATGCAGAGTGGCTGCAACCTCAAGTGTGGACCAGCTCTGAGGAAGTGGAAATGCTTGGAAAGGGGACGGGAGAATCACAGAGGGAGAAATTAAAAGGCAGTTTCTAGCTCTGAAGAGGAATTGACAACACCCAGAGAATCCTGGATCCATGCCCCTTGGCTCCTCATCACCACAAGACTCTGTGAGAATCACTCTGGGCAAGAATGAAATAGGATCCGCTGTGGAACCCATCGCCAACCCAGGGCCGCAGGGTCCACAAAGCAGAGGACACAGAGGGCACCACGACGCCTGATTTCTTCAGGGAAGCAAAGCTATACCTGCTGCTCCCTCTGCTGGCCCTGTAAGAGTGGTCACCAGAGACTCCATTTTCCTTGTCCTCAGTAATGCAGACCTGCTCTGAAAAACAAGAGTCACTTTGGTGGGATGGGAGAGCAAAGCACCTTACTTATCCCTGACAGTCTGTGCTCCCGTATGACAAATGAAACACAGCATTTATTTTCCACAGGAAAGAAAAATAGAAGCAGAGGACCCAGGTGGAAACAGTTCTCTACGGCACTGATATAAAAGTACCCCTAGGGATGAGGGATGAGGGTCTGTGTGTGCTACAGCAGCAGCCCCACAGCCTCCTCCCTAGGAGGAGCCCTCACAACTCCTTGCACCCGGCAGCAGGACAACAGGCTCCCTGGGTGCTCAGGGCAGGGGAAGAACTCCTGGTCAGCAATGCTGGCTGCCATGGCCAGCATAGGGTCTGTCCCAGAAGGCAGTGGGAGTGGAAGCTTACTGTGGATAATTGTACTCCATGAAGACATTTCCCTCTTTGTCCTCCATTTCCAAGTCTGTGATCATCATGCCTCCCTGGCCACTCTTGCCCATCTTATAAGGAAGATTTTATTTCATGAGACAATTAAAAATGTTTTGTTATGGATAGCTTCAAAACTATCCAAAAGTAGAAGACTTGAAGCCCTGCTGGTACTCATTTTCCAGCTTCAACAATTATCTACCCAGCACCAGTCCAAAGTGCCTACCCTCATCAACCTCCATCCTATTGTTTCAGTTATTATTGAAATGAACCTATTATTTAATTGGTACATGTTTCTATGTTTATTCTAAAAGTAAAGACTTTCAGAATATAACTACAATTTATTATACCTGTAAGTTCACAAAAGTTCTTAATATCAAATATCCAATAAGTGTTCAAATTCTTTACACCATAAAAATCACTACATTTTTATAATTTGAATTAATTTTCAAATGAGGTCTACACATTGCTTGATTGACATGTCCTTTAAAACAATTTAATCTCTAGATTCCTCTTTCATCTTTCCTTGCTCTTCCAGTTTCCTTTTTACAAAACCAGGTTCTTGTCCAATAGAATGTCCTTCATCCTGGACTTTGCTAAGTCCACCTCTGTGTCATCATGTAGTATGGTTTTGTGTCCTCTCTGCATTAGTGCTTGCATATTGATGTGCTATGTCGGCCTGCAGGCTGGACAGAGTTAGCTTCCTGGTTTTCAGGAGGACCTAGGTGGTGAGATGCACATCATCAGGAAGTGTCCAGGGCCACCCTCACTCTTTTGCTCCTGTAAGCAGCTGTGGATGCTCTAACAGTGCCTCGCCATATCCGTGGAGACTGGAAAACAATGTTATTCTACTTCTATGATTTCTTATTCATTAACTGTAATACTTTATTCAAGAATACTTGTATTTTGTTACTCAGTGATATAAGCATACAGGAAAGGCAAGTTAAAGGCTGTTTTTTAAAATTACTAGTTATCAAACTAATGAATTGATTTCCTAGAATCTTCTGCAAGTGACCAGCTAGTTTAGTTTGTAGTCATGTGATCTTAAATAACCTTAAAGCCAGTCTTGGCATGATTTTGTTTTGATACAATTCACAGCTTTCTAGACTTTTTTCATGATTTCAATTTTTTTAATAATGCCTATTTTCAAACTTTTATTTGGATAGACTTTTCCTTCATTCAGCATGGGGTTACCTGTTCTTTCCTGCAGAACCTTGAATGTACATACAGTAGCACCTTGGTTCATGAATGCTTTTGTTTGAGAAATTTGGTTTGCAAACAGAAGCATTTGACAAAATTTTGTTTTTGTTTGCAAACTCTGCATCAGGTGACAAACACAGCTGAGGCTACCTTTCCAGTATGAACACATACACGGCCGTATTTTCCAGAATCATGGAACAAATTAAGTTCTTGAACCGAAGTATCACTGTATCAGTTTCTCTCTCACACAGTCTCACATATAAACTTACTTGTTCCTACAGCCATTCACGTATTTGTTCATCCTTTAAACAATGCCCATTAAGCACTAGCCAGTGCCAGTATTTCCTTAAAATACACAAACATTCCTTTAGCCTTGAATTACAATCTAATGGTGAAAATAGGAAACACACACAAGATTTTTAAAATCCATTCCATTCCTTTGTCCAGTGCGGTCCTCCCACTCTTTCTTCCCCCTCTTCCCATCAATTTGGCATCAGCTTTGGAGCCTGGGGAGCTATGGTAATGAAGCTGCTTCTCAGCAGGAAGGGGAGAAAGTGGAGTTCCAGGGGACGTAGGAGAAGAGCTGGTTTCTGTGATGGAGAGTGAATGTGCACTTCGACACATATCTGCCTTTTTACATATTTCTTTCTCTACTTGTGCAGTAACTTGGCTAGTGGTTGATTAGGAAAATTTGGGGGTCAGAGCTGTCTCCGAAAGTGGAATTGCAGAACAGGTGACAGAGACTGATATTCATGGATGCACTAGGACCCTGTGGGGACTGGGACATAACTTTGTGTCATTATTAATACTTTATTTTTCCTAAACTAGCATATCTTAACATGATGCTTAGTTGAATCTTCAAGGGAGCCAGTTCTCTACCACTGAACTACATCTCTATCACTTAGGGATTATTTTTTGCTTGTTTCTTTTGTTTTTAAATTTTTAGACAGGATCTCATAAGTTGCCTAGGCTGGCCTTGAACTCACGATCCTCTCCCCTCAGTCTCCTGAGTAGCTGGAAGTAATTGCTAATCCTGATAAGCCAACTTCATCAGATTAAGAAATGGCTGGTAGAAGAGGCATTATAGAATCATACCGCAGGGATATATGTGCACCCATGTTCATAGAGGCACAGTTTGTAATAGCTCCTGGGTGCATCTGGGTAGATCATGGAGGCATGGCCTTGGTTGCTACATATGCCCCACCTGTTCCTCTCTGGCACTGTTCCCTTGCTCTGCTCCCCAGCCTCCATGAACTAAACACCTCTGTTCCACCACATCCTTCTGCCATAATGTCCCTGCCTTGGAGCAGCTGACTATGGACTGAATCCTCCCACACTATAAGCTAAATTAAACCTTTCCTCCTTTAAGTCATGGGTTCTTCGCTGTAGTGTTTCAGCAATGGAAATGGTGACTATAGAACAGAAAATTAGAACCAGGACTAGGGGCATAGCTCTGACTATACATGGCCATGTAGTTTGGAACTGGTTTGTGGAAAGTGTTTGCAAAAGTTTGGGAATGTGGACTAGAGAAGCCTTGGAATGTTGTAAGGAAAGCCTCGTGAGTGATTCTAGTGGAAGCTCAGAAGATCAGGATGCTAACAGAAATGAGGACAGTAAAACACAGGCTCAGGAGATTTCAGTTGGAAACAAGGACTCTGTTAGAAGTTGACTAGAGGCCATGTGTATTACATTCTGGCAGAGAATTTGTCTATATTTTGCCTATGTCTTAAGATTTTGCAGGAGACTGAAATTAAGGGCAGTGGACTAATTAATCTGGTGGAGGAAATTTCAAGACAGCTTGACATTCAGACTGTGGCATGGATACTGCTGGCTACTTTTAGCCAGATTTATAGTAAGAATCAAGAGTAAAAGGCAGAGTAGAAAAAGTTAGAAGATTTTAATTTTGATCAAGAAAGAACTGTATATAAAGTTGAAGAAAAAAAGAATTGTAACTGTTAAAGAGATTGATGCGATTAAAAAGAAACCAAGTACTCCTGGTGTGAATAACCTGCAACAATACATAAGATCCTAATAAGATTACTGACATTTAGAAATGGGAAGAAAGGAACTAAAGGTGTAGGGAAGGTGGGATGGGAGGGGAAGGGTAATAAGGGAAAAGAAAAAAATGTGAGATAATGAAAAGATGAAAATAAAGTGTTTGTAGATGGGGAGGGGAGGAGGGGGTGAAGGGAGGGCAGGGGTAAGGGGAAAAAATGAGAATCAAGACTTGTCATGTAGCGGTACAAGATCCCAACAATGAATGTAACTGTACTGTAACCCTAAAATGTACCAATAAACTCAATTAAAGCTGAAGAAAAAAGAAACCAAGTACTTTGTAGAGTGACAAGAAGAAAGATGCTTTAAGGGAATCTCACAAATCAGCAAGACCCCACCTAAGGCAGGCTCAAACATGTAAAAGTGTCACTCTTTCATTCAAGAAGATCATCTCTGGGACCCCTATTCAAAAAGGGGCTCAAAGTGAATTGGTTCTCTGGATTAGTTTCATCACGCTCAGGCGTCCAAAAGGGCCTGCTACTGCCTGTACTGATGACAAATCTTGGTGTGATACTGGTTTCACTGGCGTGCAGAATGCAAGAGTTGTGAGGTCAGAAAGACTTCTGTCTAGATTGTAGAGGAAGGCCTTAGAGGCCAGGCAAGGAGCCTCTGAGAGGGAGATGCAAGACGCTATGGGAGCTGGGGATTGAGCTCAGTGGTTTCGCCACCTGCCTTGCAAGCACAAGGACCCAAGTTCAATCTCTGGTACCACAAAAAACAAAAAAAAAGAAGAAGAAGAAACAGCTATGGGAGTGAAGTTGATGGTTCAGTAGAGACCCCAGGAAGTAAGGGATGCCAGAAAGTGAAATGTCATCTGAGGAAAGCTGCAAGCCATAAATAGAGCCAGCCCAAGAGAGAGGCCTTGTGAGCTGCAACTGGTGAGGCCAAAAGTTGGAGTCACCTATGTTATTTATTTATTTTGATATAGGGTCTCACCATGGCTGTTCTTGAACTCACAACATAGTCCAGGCTGGCCTCAAAATTTCAGCAATCTTCCTGCTCCTATTCCCGTGTGCCGGAATTACAGGAGTGCTCCACCATGCCTGGCCAACTATGCCTTTTGTTTTTCTGAGACAGGGTCTCACTATGTAGTTCAGGCTGGCCTCAAACTTGACACAATCTTGCCTCAACCTCGAAAACACTGGGATTACAGGCATGAACCACCACACCCAGAAACTATGCCTTTTAGAAGTCAAATTTCAGCATGTGCCAAATCAGTATAGTGATACTTCAAAAAACTAGAAGTGGAAGTCCCATTTGACCCAGCTATTTACCTTCTGGGTACCTTCCCCAAAGAATTAAAAGAATCATACCACAGGGATATATGTGCACCTGTGTTCACAGTGGCATAGTTTGTAATAGCTAAAGCTTGGAAATAGCCCAACTTCCGGTCAACTGGAGAATGGATAAAGAAAATATGTGTGTGTTTAATAAAATGGAGTACTACTCAGCCATAAAGAATGAGACATTAGAGACATTTATAGCTGAATGTTTACACATTGAGGTGATACTCTTAAGTGAAATATATAGGACGCACACATGTAAAATACCAAATAGTTTCTCTGGTGTGAGAAATGGAAAGGATAAGTAAGGACCAAATGGTATAATAGATAATGTGAAATAGGAAGAAAAGGTGCAAGGGGAAAGGGGAAGTGGAAGGGTTGGGGAAAGGAAAGAAGGAAATGGAATTACTGTGAGAAAATGAAAACATTGAAACAGTCTTTGCAAATAGGAAGGGGTGGAGGGGTTGAAGGGAGAGCAGGGGAATGGGGAAAAATAAGAACCAAGGTGGATTATGTAAAGGTAAAATTTTCCAGTGATGAATGTCATTATATTGTATACCTACAATGTACCAATAAAATTAATTTTAAAATTTTTACTGTGTGCCTTTGTATACCAGACTTAAAGCTAAAGAATTTAATATTTGCTCTGCTAGTTTTCAGTCTTACTTTAATTTACTTCTCGTCTGCCCCTGTATTTCTGCCTTTTGGAATGGGAATGTTTCCCCTGTGGGATTATGTAATTGTTTTCAGTTTTATAGAGGTTCACAATTGAGAGTTTGTCTTGAGTCTCCGAAGAGACTTGAACTTGGACTTTTGAATATGCTGGAACAATTGAAACTTTGGGGAAGGAATGATTGTATTGTACCCAGCGTTGCTGCATTGTTAAATGACATTATGAATTTGCTATTGCCACTCTTTGGAGATCAAGTATGTCTTTAGGAGCTGCGTTTGTACACGAAGTCGACAAGGGTGGATTGGGACCCAAATCATGGTGTGTGAACTTCATTGAATTAAGAAAAGATGGCAGATTAGAAGAGCATGCTTTTTGGTGTGTCTGAGTGGGTCATGCAGGTGTGACATGGAGGTGTGTCCCTCTCCCGTTCCTCTCTTCTGCTGTTTCTGCTCTGTCCCTCCAGAGTCTGTGAGCCAAGCACTGCCCCCACCTCTTGCCTACATATGCGTGCCTTGGAGCCAGGTAACAGGGACTGAATGAGCCCAAACTGTGAGCTACAGTCAAGCTGTCCTTTAGGTTGTGGGCATCTTGGGTATTGTGTCTCAGCAACAGGAAACCTGACTAATACACTGGAATTAGGTGCATGTGCCACCACCTGGCAATAATGGGATTAATAAAAGCTTCCTTGGTGATTTCAATGTATGTCAGGATTTAGAACATAAGCCTAAAATAAAGTCTTCGTGTTTAGTAATGAATAATGATTAAATGAAGCACATTTTCCAGTACTGTCATTAGAGGGCAGCACTGCCCCAAAATTCAAACTACTGTTGGTATTGCACTGGCCTGAAAGAAGTATTCCACAGTTTACTTCTGTAAAAGTATGATCTGGTTCCAAAGTTTTATAAGGTCTACAATTATGTAAATTTTAAATTTATGAAGACTTAAGCTTTTAATATAGATAATGGTTATAATCTTGTAATTGCAACAATACTTCCAGGCCATTTTAAACTACATTATTCTAAGCCAACAGTGTGTGGAATTGAAGATGAACAACTCAAAAACATTACCCTAATAAATGACATTTAGTTTCTGGTGAAGTTGGGGAAAATATTTCCAGATTTGGCAAATTATATATAAAAGATTTTTAAAATAACATGAGCTGTTACTATGATTGATTTTTAATCCTCAAGGCTAAAAGCATAAAATAAGGCAGAACCAGAATTGTCAGGAATACATTTCACAGTCCCACATCTATGTCTAGAATAATCAATAAATCATTATGTTCAGCAAATGGGAAAATATTTGAGACTGATTTTAAATAAAGCATCTCACTTAATTAAAACATACAAAATACATGCTATCTTTAATGGCTTTGCCTCTGGTTTCATTTTATATTAACGTGATTGAGATCTTATAACAATATAGTAGAGAGTATAGTTGATCTGACAAAAATTAGGCTGAAATTGATTATTCCTTAAATCTCAGGAGGACTTGTGGGGGTCAACCTGGTACAATACTGCTTCAGAGGAAGTGTCAGGCCCACACGGGTTTTATGCCACCAACTGGATCTTCCTTCCCTCTCACCTTCACTACATAATAACTTGAAAAGTGGGATTTCTTGTAAGAAATGATAATGCTCACAATGGAAGTCTAAAAATCAAGGGTCTCTTTTTATAGTAGGACAGGTTATCTTTCCCATTGCTCTGAGAACCAAGTAAATCTAATGTATGAAGAGTGAATGTGGCTAAATCCAGTGAATTAACACTTTCTTATATTTATATATCTACACATATAGTCATTTACATATAGGAATCACCCCAATACACACACACACAAACACACACACACACACTTACCCACTGACATTGGACTTAAATAAAATGGTATTTCTATTTAAGTTTCATGTTTATTTTTCAGTCCTGGAAGTTGAACTCAGGGTCTCATGTGGGCAAGTGGTTTCGACCACAGAGCTATACCCGCAGGTCTTAAAATTTTGGTTCCATCCAAAACCTACCCTGAAAGGTCTCATGAATATAACAATTATCATGCAACAGCATAGTCTCAGAATGCACATACATTGCAGTGGTTTTCCTCCAGTTGTCCTGGTACCCACAAGTTAAGACTTCAGACGTTTCACCAAAACCACCGCAAGATCTGAACTAGACAGGTAGAAGATTAAAACTCGTTATGCTCATATTTATTTGCCCGAAAGTTATTTATGCAGTAAGATAGGCAGCAAAAATCAGACAGAGCTGTCTTCTTATAAATGATAACATCTTTTCTTGGGCGAATTAACTCTGTATTTGATGTCTCTAGTGGGAATACTTCTCATCTCTAAAAACGCCACATTGTCGGTCTGTATTCACGTGACACTCACACCTGACGCTGTGCGAGTGGAAGGAGATATGTTGTTAGCAGAAGGACTGCCACAGGTGGGTATAAGAACAATGAACATTCCTTGCACCACCTGGCCATGTCTGCAGGTCTTCTCTGCCAGTCATGGGAGGTATTTGGCCACTTTTCCGTAGCACACAAGAGTCAACTGGTCCCAGTCCTTCTGCCACAGGCCAGCAAGCGTAGGATGGAAAACAATTTCAACCTTCACCACTTGGCATCCGGCCCTCAGCAAGCACTTTGTTGCTCATACATGGTCGCTTGGCTGCCTCCTCTCCCAGCCATCTGTGAAAAGGGAATCGTGCCTGCTTGGGCGACATGGTGCCATGATTTCCTAAAACCCCCCGCCCCAAAACGTGTGTGTCTCACCTACCTGAACTTCCCAGCTTTCTACCCACCTTGGTAATTTTCAAATCATATTTACAGACAAACTGAATTTTTAAAAGGATATCATTTTCATTGGCTTTTAAAAGTCACCTTTAAAGATTTCATTTTTAAAAGCACTTTTAGAGTCCCAGCAAAATTGAAAGGAAGGGACAAAGATATTCCATATACCCCAGTCTGCACATACCCATTTTAAAACTGCAGAGTTTAAAAATAGACTGAATTCTGTGTCTAAATGTATAACTTGTGAGCATCCTAGACTTCATTTCAGTGCAGTGGACAATGACATCGATGCTGTCCTTTCCATAATCAAATGCAGGATACAAATCCAGCTGCCTGCATCATGCCTTTCTCCTTCCTGTGACCAGCTCTGATCTAAGAGCAGCTGTACAGCAGTTAGCCTTGCGTGCTCAGGGCAACACGGTCTTCCCAGCTCAAAGTCTGTCTGTACATGGAGGGCTTGATGTGTGGAACTGATGATGGCTCGGTGGCCCGAGCCATCATTAGCCCCACGCTAGGTCCTGAGGTTGACGATAGATTTGCTGTGTGAAGTTCAGAAAGACTGGTGTTTCTCTTCTGAAAGCTAGGCTGAGCCTTTTGCACATTTTAGCTAGAATATCTTCAAGTTTGCCATTTCCCTCTTTCAAGGTCGAAATCTACTTCTTCCCAGATTCCTAAGCATCCCAGGTGGAGTCTGAGCTTGTTCCAGGTCTCCGTCGGGTTTCATCTTCCACCGGATGTGGCATCATGTTTTGCAGCCAACTTGTGTATCCATCCACACTTGGCTGATGAGTATTTCACATAATTACATCTGGAGCAGAAAGCAAAACTACTTTGGGAAAAAAACCCAGCAAAGCCAGCCAGATATCACCTGAGTGAGCTGTAGTGCCACAGAACCATGGTTCTGTGGACAAATGCCACCATGTTCATGGCTCCTGTGTCTCTTTCTGCCAAATTTCCAGTTAGAAAAGTAGTGGCTTAACCAAGACTAGCACAAAAATAGACCTAAAAATCTGTAGCTTGTTAAAGGGATTAGCAAACTTACAGCATCTTTGTGCTCTGTCTAAATGAAATATCAGTAATTTGATTTTATGTGGAAATGGAATGTATAATTTTTTCTAATGGTGAGTGGAAAGGATGAAGAGAAACTACCTCCCTTGATCACAGGTAACAGGCAGTTCTGAGAGGAGAATTCTTCACCAGAGTTAGGAGAGTACAGATCTGGGGGACAGTGCCTATGGCAGGGAGCGTGCTCCTGAGATGAGCAGGGCTCATGGGAGTGAGGAACAGCTCATGGGTGTGACAGGGCCATGGAAAGGAGGCTAAGGAGTCTGTTCTCACAGCCAGTGAAAGGGGAAGCCCGTGGCTGGACCTGTGGACGAGGTGCCATTATCTGAATGTTTGTATGCCCCAAAATGCACGTGTGAAAACTCAGTCCCCAGTACCATCTTAGGAGTTGGGGTCTTGGGGAAGATTAGACCATGGGTTGAGGACACATGCATCAGATTAGTGCCCTTATAAGAGAGAGCCCAGAAAGGCCCCTTTTTGCTAGGAGAAATTTCAATGAAAACATGGGCCCCTATCAATCAGGAAGTGGCTCCCCCCAGACGGCAGATCTACTGTGCCTTGACCTGGGACTTCTGGGTCTCCTGAAATGGGAGGAATAAATACGTGTACTTTAACAGTTACCTAGTTGATGGTATTTGTAACAGTAGCCTGAATGAGGGCTAATATGCTGGCCAAAACTTAGTCTGTAGCCTAAAACACGAATCGCTGCATCAAGGCTGTCTGCCAATGGCAAATTTACATTTTATTCTCCAGATGGAGGGTACTGGCTTGGACTCTCAACTCCAAGAGAAGCACCACGTGTGTGTTACACATCCTTGCATTCCCAGGGCTGAGCGTAGAATCTGGGATAGAGTGAGTGCTCAGTAAATATAGTTGAACAAATGAGTAGTAAGAGAAAAATGTTTTGTGTAATTGTTTGAAGAAAACACTATGGAGTGCTATGGATTTATCAAAAGCTTTGTGAGTATAAACTTCAGGGCCCCTTTCTAGATCCTGAGAGTCACCTAGCAACATGTACAAATGTCATTTATAAAATCAACAAATGGAAGATGCTTGAACAACAATGGAGAGCCTTGCTGCCATTTTCTACTCAAACTTTGCCTTGGTCACAGTTGCCATTATGTTGGGGCTTTTTTGTTTGGCTTTTTTGTTTGTTTGTTGTTTTAGTACCAGGGATAAAACTCAGGACCTTGAACTTGTGAGGCAGGTTGCAGAACCACTGAGCAAAATCCCTGGCTCCCCCTCATGTTGGGATAGCACAAAGTGACTGACCTTTCCTGGAGTATGGCTGAAAGAAAGTTAAACTGAGACTATACACTACTTAGTTTGGGTTTAGGCAGATACAAATATGTGTTTGCAATCATTTTTTAGTGTAGCTGTCATAGGGATATTTTTTTCTGTGCACTGTGACAACTCACAAACAGAAGAAATCCTGAAGCCACCAAAAGTCAGGGACAATTATGAGTTCTGGCAATGTGTCCTCAGTAAGTGTATGGTAGAGATGGAACAAGCTTTGAGTTGTTTGGAGATAGAAGCTAGTCTGTTTCCCCTTATCTCATGTGTGGAAGTATTTAACACCTAATCAAAAAGAAAGTTATTCTCTTGAAGAATAGACCATTAAGGCACTCTAAAGCAATGCATATTTTCCCTATATCTTTCCTTTTCATGAGAAGCTCATGAAGTGTAATTTACTAGAATTATTATAGGAGTAAGGAATACTATGTCTGTATACAAAGTCACATATTTTATGCATCCCAAACACTGATAAAAATATATTTTATTATTCATGTTTAAGAGAAACTACTGTCTTTCTGACTTGGTTATAGGAAGTATGTTAAATTACTGTAATATAATTAGGCAATCAAAAGTATAAACACAAAAGAGAGAAAAAGCACTCCTACTTTTAAAGGTACATTGGGCAAAGAATAAAAACATGTTACTCTTCTTGCTTTGATAATATTTTTGTTATTTTTCAGCTTTTGAATTTGTCATCTGATCAAAACCAGCTGGCTGTGTAGAAAGACCACGTACCCATCTCCTTCTGACCTGGAAGAGCCAGAACACACATGAACAGCTGCATGTGGAGGGTGTGGTGCCAGGACCCAGCAGGAGAGATGGGAACCCTGCAAACTTGTAATCGGTAGGGATTGCTTTTTTACTCGGAATATTTGCCTAATTTTATTTTCTCTCTTTAGAACTCCTCCCTCTGTAATTGTATAAGCTTCAGGGACCACAAATCTGATGGAACAGTGGTGAATCTAGTAAAGCCTTGGAAAGCAGAAAAAATTCTTTCCATATAATGGAACAGAATTAGTTCCCAAATTTGACAATAAACATATGTGGGAGTAGATTTCAGTAGAAATTTTCTCTCACTTGCATACAGGGAATAATGACATTGGGGTATCTTTAAAATTGATGTTTGAAGTACAGTGACAGCAGAAACTAATACTAAGTGAAATAGGCACGGATCTACCTGAAAGACTTCTTTTTCAATGGAGGTTATGATCCAAATGATGAAATTGTCAAAAGTAAAAGTAAATTCCCAACAGAATAAAAAAACATAAATATTGAAAGTCATCTAAAATATAAAAATGAGTTAGACTTTTAGACATGTTTATTATCTACCAATAAAAAAATTGAAGGTTCAAGCAAAATTTTCTTTAACATTTGTTTATATCGGTACAAATAATCCATGTAATTTAAGTATAACAACAATATCTATTCAGATCACTTTTGTGAGAAATAAAAATCCATTCAAAGTATTCAGTATAATGTCTGGCATATAGCAAAGGCAAAATTATATACTTAGACTATATATTTGTAGCATAAATAAAAATGAAATTAGCTTAAGTCTGTGAGACATAAAGAAAAACTCTTTGTGACAAAGCAGTCCCACTCAACATTTACAGCCTCCTTGGTCATAAATCACCATGCAAAGTAAGTATGTAAACAAGCATTTAATATTTTATCACTCTATGGAAATGTTTGCCCTTGAGGGGAGTTTTACGAGACTGGAAGGAGTGGAAGAGTGGAATTAATAGTATTAGTTATTCAAAACAGCACGACTTTACTTCTAGTAAGATATATTTAGTGATGTATGATAAAGAAATTTTGCAAAACCTAGATTTAGTCTACTGATCTTTTCCACTGTGGACCATATCTTAGCTATATCAAGGACAAACCCAGACAGAGAAACTCAGGAATGCTACAGAAAACCTCATACTCATAGGCAATTTTCAAAAGCTTCCCACCATATATTTTTTCAATACATTAAATTACAGTTAACAAAATCTGTAGAGATATAATTCCAGTTTTTCTGCTCTTTTATTTTTAATATCAGAATATTTACAGATAAGAGAGCTCCAACAAATCCTTACTACATCAAGAGCTAGGTGATCAGGCAGCATTATCAGTTTGTGTGTGTGACTTATTGTAGGTGTTTCTCATAGAGCTCGCTTCCAGTTATTTGACTGAAATTGTCTCCACATGGATCTTTTCCATGTGGCTTTAAGCTGTCTGTTGCAATAGTATTTTATTTAGAGTTTGTAAGTAGAGATTTTCCAGATGCCATCCTATTTTACCAATTTTAAAAATTAATTTTCTACATTGTGTGGTTTCTCTCATATGATAACCCTCCCCCCAAAATTTAAAGAGCATAGTGAGAGAGGTTTGATAGGCAACAGGGAAATAGACTCTGAGAAGATAGTGAGGGGACCTAAGGATATGGGGAGACATGAGGGTGGGAGGGGAATTCATTAATTATTAAGACATGATATGGATATATGCAGTTCCCCAAGATGAGGGCAATTATTACATAGTTCAGACACGCGCTGATAAAAAATAACTAAAAATTAGTTTTCACTGTAATGAGAGAATGTGCTATGTGTGACAAATCTTTTTAAATTTATTTAGATTTGTTTTATGGTCCAGAATATGGCCTGCCTTAGTAAATTTCATGGGTGTGCTTTTTTTAAAGCATAAGCTGCAGTGTTCAAATGGATTATTCCATAAGTATATATTAGGCTAAATTGCCTGAAAGGGCTGTTTAAGTTTTATATCCTTTAAAATGGTATAATTAATGACGAAGAATTGTTTTCATCTCCAACAATAATTGTAGATTTGTCTATTTTTCCTTGCAGTTATATAAATACAGATTCAAGTGTTTTGAAACTCTTAAGAGATTCATAGCATTTACAGATGCTATGTTCTCTCAGGGTATCTTTAAGAAACAGCTTCCTTTATCTCTGGTAGCATCTCTGTTCTGAAATCTACTTTATCTGATATTGACATAACAATTTTAGCTTTCTTTTTAAATGTTAGCTTATGTGACAGTTATGTCAGTTTAACTGGCCCTGGATCTGCCTCGTTGATTGGTGGAGCGCACTTCTGAGTCTATCTGGGTGGGTCATGGAGGTGGGACTGAACTTGTATTACACCTGGTCACCGGCCCCTGCCTGTGCTCTGTCCCTCTGCACTGCTGCCACCTCCATGAACTACACGTGATTATTCCATCAGGCACTTTCTCAGTGATGTTTCTGTCATGCAGCCAGCCAACCATGGACTGCTTTTCTAGAAACCATGAGCCAAGCTAAACTCCTCCTCCAGTTGTGGGTGTTGGGTATGGTGTCCCAGCGACAAGATAGCTCACTAATACAGAGTGGTATAACGTTTTCTATCCTTCGGTGTATTTATGCTTCTGTTTTTGAAGTACATATCTTATGGGCAGTGTATACATGAACTCACTTTTTTATCCACTATCTCTCCTTTAACTACAATACTTACACAATTTACATATATTATGACTATTTCTGTTTGAACCATCGGTTTTGCTTTCTTTTCTTTCTTTTTATATTTGCTTTGTATTAATCGATCATTTTTTATGATTCCATTTTGCTGTCATTTTGGCTTACTCGTTGTACTGATTTATTGTGTTACTGTATGTATATTTAGGTGATCAAGGTCTTCTAGTAATTTAATACCTTTTCTCATACGATATGAGAATCTTACGAGAGTCTACTTTCACTTCTCCTTCCCTGCATTTATGGTACCTTTGCATTACATTTTACTTCCACATCTGCAATAAACGCTATAATACATTATTCTTCACTTTAAATATTGATTACCTTTAAAAGAAACTTAAATAAGAAAAAGACTACTATTACTCACATAATCACCTTCCTTCCCCATTTAAATGCATATTTAATGTTAAATGTTCGTAACACATGCACATTAAATGTTTTTAAGATATTCACAGAGTTGTGCAACCATCGCCATTTTAGAACATTTTCATCACACCCCAAAAGAAGCTCTGAATTCATTACCAGTTGCTCCTCTTCCCGCTGTCCCCCAGGCCTAGGCACACCTGATCTGCTTTCTGCGTGTATGGGTTTGCCTGTTCTAGGCAGCTTATTTAAGTGGGGTCATACAACATATATGCTTTTGTGAGTCTTTTTAGGCTTAGCATAATGTTTTCGTAGGTCATCACGATGTAGCCTCTGTCACTGACTCCTTTCTTTTCATTGTCATTAAGAATCCACTGTGTGGACGAATTGTGTCCATCACAAGTTGATAAGACATGAGTTGTTAATGGTTTTTCCTCTTTTGGCTTTTATGAGTAATGCTGCTGTGAACATTCATAGGTGAACTTTTTCGTGGACATGTTTTCATTTCTTTTGGTTTCATTTCTATACCTAGAATTAGCATTTTGGGTTAGGTAATGACTCTATCATAAACGTTTTGAATGCAACTTCCAGGGCCGGGGATTTAGCTCAGTGGTTCCACCTCCTGCCTCACAAGCACAAGGACCCCAGTTCAATCCCCGGTACCAAAAAAAAAAAAAACAAATGCTACTTCCAGCTGGTGCTCCAAGGTGTCCATGCCATTGTGCGTTCTCATCAGTGATATACAGTTTCTAATTTCTCTACATCTTCATCAATACCTGTCTTGTTTTTGTTTTTGTTTTTGTACCTGGGATCGAACTCAGGTCCTTGTGCTTGCAAGGCGGCGGGCAGAACCACTGAGCTAAATCCCCGGCAATACTTGTCTTTTGATTATACCTATCCTCATGATGTGAAATGGTACTTCATTTTGGTTTTGACTGACATTTCCCTGATTTTTAATGGTACTGAGAATTTTTTACCTATTTGTTTTCCTTTTATTAGTACACGTTTGCAGAGTATATTGAATACAATTCCTTATGGAGAGTTGGTATACGTACATGACACATCTTAATTATTTTCATCACTTTCCTTTCCCCTTCTACCCCTCCCTCCATCTCTGGGTCCTAAGCATTTAGTCGCAAGCTTATTTGCTATTTTTATATCTTCTTTGGAAAGTGGCTATTTAGATCCTGTACTCATTACTTTAATAGCAAACTAGTACAGCATTTATTGTGTCATTACAACTGGTAAAGCAACAATCCCTTCCTCAAAGTTTCAACAGTTCCATCACTTTTCAAAAGTCTAAGACCAAGTCTCTTCTGTGATTCAAGGTAAATTCTTAGATGTGAACCTCTGTAAAAATATAAAACAAATTACATAATCCCAAGGCGCAATGGCACAGGGGAAATACCGCCATTCCAAAAGGAAGGAATAGGGAGATAGAAAGAAATGGGATTCAAGCAAGACTGAAAACCAGCAAAACATTAAATCTTGTAGCTCTATGTCCAGAACCCAGGGTTGGGTTGTGCCCAAATGTGAACTCCAAAGGGCTTGGTCAGCCTTCTCTCGCGGCCTTGTGAGTTGCATCCCACATGGTCTCTTTCTTGGGTGGCTCAGTTCACTGCCTGCAGCTTTCCTCAGCGGTTGATCCACACTGCCATCTTCTACACCTTCCTGTGGTCTCCACTGCATGTTTTGTCTTCACTCTCACAGCTTCACACACTGTCCTCTCAGAAGCTTCATGCGTGGGTTTTCAGGACTTCTTTTGAAATCTAAGTGGAAGCTTCCCTGAGCCTACACTCGTCATCCCAGTGAAACCAGCATAATATTGATGACCCCAAGACCTGCTGTCAGTAGAAACAGTAGCCAGGCTTTCTGGAACCATGGCTGCAGTGATCTGTGAGTGCCTGGATGGCAGAGTATGGTGATATGAATCTCATGAAACCAACTCCGTGGAAGACCAACCTTTCTTTCTTTCTTTCTTTCTTTCTTTCTTTCTTTCTTTCTTTCTTTCTTTCTTTCTTTCTTTCTTTCTTTCTTTCTTTCTTTCTTTCTTTCTTTCTTTCTTTCTTCCTTTTTGTACCAGGAATTGAACTCAGGGCCTTTGCTTGCCAGGCAGGCACTGTGCTGCTGAACTACAACTCCAGCCCTAGAAGGCCTTTCTTAAGAAAGACCCCAGGAACATTTCTGAAATGAAAGGCTGACAGCTGAGTCTGCAATGGTACAGGTCTTGCTGATACCCGTGATACACTCAAGGTACCCTTTTACTGTTCCCGTGCAAAGTACTTGGTTTCTTTTCAATGGTGTGAACCTTTTTGTTAGTCACACCTCCATTGGCCCTGACTACACCTGGTTCCTTCTGGGCCAAAATCTAAGGTTTTCAAATTTTTAGGCTCTACTTTTGCCCTAATTCTCACTATAAATCTAATTAAAAGCAGACAACAATCCCGCTGCCACATCTGAATATTGAGCTGTCTTGAAATTTCCTCCACTGATGAATTAGTCCACCGCAGTTCATCTCAGGCTCCTCCACTGTCTCAGGACAAGGGTAAGATATGGACAAGTCTTCTGTCCCTATCTTGCAACACACATACACCCAATAGAGTTCTTCCCTAGTGAAACCTACTGAACCTATATTTTACCATCCATATTCCTCTTTACACTCTGTTCTTCTGAACTCTAACCAGAACCACCCATCAGGCTTTGCTGACAGCATTCTAAGCCTTCTCTTGCCTGCATCTCCAAAGTATTTCAAGCTCTTTTGACGAATCAGTACCAAAGGCATTAAGCCACATGGTCAAGTACAGTCACAGCAAGGACCCCACTTCTCCAGTACCAATTTTGTGTATTAAACAATTTTCCCATTGCTGAGACTCCAACCTGACCCCTACAGCTTAAAGGAAGAAGAGTTTAATTTACCTCATGGTTTCAGGAGATCTGGTACCTGGCAGGCAGGCTCCAAGGCAGGTACATCATGACAGAAGTGTGTTGCAGAGCAAAGCTGCTTACCTCATCTTGGCCAGGAAACAAAGCCAATAAACAGTGTCAGAGAGAAATGGAGAAGGGGCCACATGTGTACCCAGAGTTAGCCATCTGACCCTCACAGACACACCCAGATGCATGCGTCTCTAATCTGCAAGGGTTTCTTAATCCAATAAAGTTGACAATCAGAATTAATAGCGACAACTTCCCTGATAACGCAGGACAATGCGTATGGATTAACGAATTAGCTCACCAAGTTTACTAAATACACTAATGATAAAAACAAATAGAAACCACAAATCCTGGAGGTAAGAGAAGGTGGAACTGACTCTCTCCAAATATGCCATATAATATAATCTAAAATATCCAATTTCTAGCAAAATTATAAGATATGTAAAATAAACCCAAAACTATGACTTTTACCTAAGAAAATATATTTAATGAAAACTCTGAGGAAGTCAGTGGTTGACTTACTAGGACATATGTAAATCAGCTATTTAAAAATATGTTCCAAAAACTGAAGGAAATTGTGTCTGTAGAACTAAAGGAAAGTGTGACAATGATGTTTCCAAATAATATCAATAGATACATAAACTATATATTTTAGTATTGGGGATTGAACTCCGGACCTTGCGTTTGTGAGGCAGGCAGCAGCACCACTGAGCTACATCCCCAGCCCTAAACTATGTATTTTAGAGATAAACAACAAAGCAGATGTGCTGCAGCACTCCTGTAATCCTAACACTTTAGTTGACAAAGGCAGGAGGGTCACAAGTTCAAGCCCAGCCTGGGAAACTTAGCAATCTAGTGAGACCCTGTCTCAAGATACAAAACAAAAAGAGATGTGGTTCAGTGTGAAGAACCGGGGTTTAATGAGGTTCAATCTCCACTACCGAAAAAAAATAAACCCCTCAAATGGACCTGCACCAAAAGCTAGGTAACAAAACGAAACCCAAAAAGACATATTCATTACTCTATATCAAAATTTAAAATAACCAGATATTAAAGGGCATAATTAACAAAGTAAAAAGAGCAACTCACAAAATAGGCAAAATATTCATGAATCATTGCTTTGTCTGAATATCCTCTGTCCCTAGGGGGTGTTGCGCAGGGTGTCTGTTCTCTGGTGCGTCCTTGTTGAGTGGAACCACTAAGGGCAGAGAACTAACAGAGGTATTGAGTTTATCCCATGGTCAGAAGGGATTGATGCAGGGCTTCTGGGATCACCATCCCCCCACAAGAGGGAGTTGTTGCAAGGGAGCTTGGTGCTGCAGGAAATCGTCTTCCACATACATCACTGCCACTGCCATACATCCACTATGACCCTTGCCAGAGTTGACAGGTGTCAGCACTACAGTTTGGATTTGCTAACTGTTAGCTAAAGAAATCTCTTCATTTACAATTTGCTCCATCTTGGGTACTTTTTATAGGCACAAAAGACAGACTAAAACAGCAGTTAATATCCAGAATATATATTATGAACTCCTACGACTCAACAAGAAAAACCAAGCACCTCAATTTTAAAAAATGAATAAAGAAGGTGAAAAGTCATGCTTCCAAGGAAAAATAAAGAAATGACCAATAAGCACATAGAGATGATTAGCACAAGCAATCATAATAGAAATACCAATCAGAACCACAATGAGATCCACCCAATACATTAAGGTGGCTACTATCCCAAAACAAAACCAGATATAGAGCACATATCCACAGGGATATGGAGAAACAGGAGCTCTCTTACACCGTTGCTGGGGATGCAGAATGGTGCAGCCACTAAGAAAAACAGTGTGGAGGTTCCTCAAAAATTAAAAATACAATTCAGCAAAATAATTGATTTCAAGAACTCATGTTTGCACACAAATTCACAGTAGTAATAGTCCAGTGCCAAAAGCTGGAGGCCATTCAACAGTCCACTGATGGATGGACGACTAAAGATGGTGTTATATATACTGTACACACAAAAGTGAAATTCTAACACATGCTGTAGCATGGATAAAACTTGAGGACATTATGCTAAGTGAGACAAATTAGTCCCCACAAACATAAGTGACAAAGCAAAAACAAAAAAGGTGAATTGAATTTAAAGCACATTAAAATAAAATTAATTTTAAACATTTTTGTTTCACTGGACAGTTTCAAAAACTTTACACGAACCACAGAATGGTTGTAAACATTTGCAAACCTTTAAGAACTTTTGAGACTCAACAATAAAAATACCAATTTAAATATGTGCAAAAAAACTGGAACAAATATTTCTCCTAAGAAGATATAAAAACAACCAGTGTGCATAAAGAAAAAATGTTCAATAGCTCTCATCACTACTGAAATGCAGCTCAAAACCTTACATAGCATTTCCTACATAGTAAGAAGCTATCATCAGAAAGGTGAACAATAACAAACATTGGTGAGAACACAGGGAGTTTGGGACCCTCATCCTTGCTGATAGAAAGGTAAAATGTAGCTTGGAAGTTCCTCTATTGTTAAACAGTTACCCTAGTAACCCAGCAATTCTACTTTTAGACATTTATCCGAGATATTAAAATATATATCACATCACACAAAAAGTTGACAAAGACATGAACAATTGTTCATATAACTAAAAGTAAAAACAATTCAAATGTCTATCAACTGATGATTAGATGATAAAATGTAGTATAAACATGAAAACAATGAAATGCTACTCAGTCACAAAAACGAATCAAGTGCTAACACACTCAATATATTCAAAAATACTATGCCAAGTGAAAGAAGGCATAAAATAGAACATATTGCATGATTTCATTCCTATGAAATTTGCAGAATGGACACATTCAAGGAGACAAAAATCAAATTAGCAATTACTGTGGCTGGGAGTGGGGAAGGCAAGTAGATGACTGATGGAAATAAGATTTTTCTTAAGGGCGATGAATGTTCTGAAATCAGATAGTGGCAGTAATTCCACAGACAGGCAGATGTATTAAAAATCTTTATTCTGCACAATTTAAAGGGCACACATTTTATGGTGGATGGAACCATATCACAATTAAAAGTTGTCTAAAAAATTGCTCAATTGTATTCCAACTTACAGTATTTCTGACAAGAAATTTGCTTTCATCTTACCTTTGTTCTCTTGAAGGCAACATGCCTTTGGTTTTCCTCCATTTTTAAGGTTGCCTCCTTTTCATTGGGATTAAGCATTTCTATTGGTAGGTTCTTTGGTATAGCTTTTACTGGTTTCTTGTACTTATGTTTTATTGATATTCTTGCATCTGTAAATTTAAAGTCCCAAATATTATTAGCTCATAACTTTGTTTTTTGTACACCCCATTTTGGGCACACTAGTTGCATATATCTTTCCCTATAGCTCAGTGAAGTCATATGGGTTATTTTCTGGGTTTTCTCTCTTTTTTCTATCATCTATATATCTCTATCTGTCTGTCTGTCTGTCTGTCTATCTATTTTTGCTCCCTTCAAATTTACTAAATTTCTGCAGGTTTAAATCTGCTATGAGTCCCAGTCAGTGTATTTTTCCATCTGAGACATTTTAGCTTCCATTTGGAACTTCAGCATTTGTAAAATGAAACCTCCATGCTCACCTTAACATAATCATGTTTTCCTTTTCCTTTCTGAAATATACAGACTGTAGTAATACTAACAATCTTGGTGCCCTTACTTGTTAATTACAGTGTGGTATTTCTGGATCTCTGTGTACTGAAAGGATTTTCTTAGCTAATGGGTTACATTTTCAACTGCTATGCCAGCCTAGTATTTTCTATTGAGTGCTAGATGTAAATTTCACCTTGTTGAATATTAGATGTGTTTATATTTCTTCAGATATTTCCAATTCCCATTCCAATATGTAGCTAAATTTCTTGGGAGTCCATTTGGTCTTTTCACAGCTTGCCCATAAGCTTTGCAAGGCAGAGTTAGAGCAGCCTTTAAACTTGAGCAAATTCTTCTTCACTCTGAGGCAAAGCCCTTCAGAATATTAACTGCTGAGGTGGAGTGTCTGGCAAGGTGAATATGCTCTATCTGTTGGAGCATCTTTTATTCCCAGGGAGAGCTCCTGAGGCTATTCTCCCTCTTCCTTTGGTTGTTGCCCTGGCCATTTTTAGGCAGTTTTCTTATGTACATGTGTAAGTAGCGCTCAGGTATAGAGGGCGTGGAGGGAGGCCGTCTGCAGATCCTGAGAGTCCTCTCTCTATGAAGCTGTGTTTGCTGTCCTGCAAACGCTAAACCTTTGCTATTCCTGAGTTCTAGTTTTACCTCTTCAACTTTGCAAAACTACCTGGCTCTGCCTGGCTTCCTTTTCCTACAGTTATAGGAAATTCTCTCCAGGGATTACACTGGCTCATTGTAGGACTAATGTAATTTTTTCCTACCTCCCATTATTACTTTCCTGTGCTTCCTTTGGTCCAATGTGTAGGAACAGTTGTGTCCTATATTTCATCTGCTGTTTAGTTGTCTAAGGTAGGAGGGTAACTTCAAATCCTGTTACTCTATCTTGGCCCAAAGTGGAACTCAGGTTATCTACTTTTTTACCCCCAGATTTTTGAGAATGGGCTCATTCCTTACTAAACATAGGGAGTTATTGCACTAAATTTTCTTCTGATCTTTGTTGAGATATTCTCAACTGATTCTCCCCATATGTATTGGGACACCTTCCTCAGGTCATCCATCCACTGATTCACTTATTCATATCCTAGGCCTTTATTGGATGCTTATAAATTCAGGTATTTACAGATCCTGAGCAGACAGTGAAAGATAGGAAAGGCAAGGGCTTTATTTTAGCAGTTTATACTTTATTGCAGGAGGCCAACACTGAACATTTAAATTTTGGAAAGCATCAAATACCACGCAGGAAACAAATTAGATGCTGACAGAGTCACTGAAATAAACATGTTAATTTAGGTTAGGAGTCACTGAGACCTGCCCTGAGACCTGAATGATAAGGATATATCGTCAATACAATGGACTGAAGAAAAGAATTGCAAGAACAGGAGCTAGCAAAGACAAAAGAAAACATAGGAATGAGAGACCTTTGAGGGACAGAAACAACAGTGTGGCTAGAATAGAGAGTAACGAGGAAAGTGGGAGGAAATGGGAAGACACAAGAAAGACCAGGCTGGGGGACAGGTCCCAGGTGCTCTTATCCCTGCCAACATCTGTCTGGGTTCTTCATTCTCTCTTGAAGACATAGCCACATCGGTTCAAGTCTTTCTGACTCCCACCCCAGAATCAAAGCTGATCACTTGAAATCATTCACACTATTCCGGCTTATTCAGCTACTGATCGGCTGCTAAAGGGCAAGTGACAGACACTTAGGCAACAAGACCGAAGGGACAGTTATCTGGAAAAGACTTCCTTGTCTATAAAAGGAGACCCAAAGCAGGAACTGTCCTTCTTTCTTTCACTAAGCTAATGATCCCCAAAGGGGGAAATTTTGTGTCCCAGTGAGCATTTGGCAATGTGTGGAGGCAGTTTCTCCACACTTGGGAGAATGCTGTGGTAGGGACCAGCACAGGCGAGGGACCCAGCCGAACATCCGACAGTGACTAGGACTGGTCACTGGCAAAGAATGGTCCAGCCCCAAGTGGTGACGTGACCGCACTGAGAGGCTCTGCCAAGACGTTGTCAAGTCCTTATGTGGTGACTGCCCTTGGCGGCCACCTGCCCTTTTGAAATTTATGTTCACTGGTGCCTGTCTGCAGTGCACAGTGATCGCACCCTCAGGGGGAGTGCATGCACATAACGTGTCTTACTCCTCTTCACCACCTCCCTTTGCCTCCACCCTCCTCCTATTCTTGATCCTCTTCTCCTTGGAGGAAGATCTATCTCCTTGTTCCCTATCATCGATCCTTTATTTTACCAAAAAACAAAGGGATATCTTGATCTTGGGCTTCCTAGTGGAAGAACTGCAAAATAAATTGCTGTTCTTTATATGTTATCCAGTCTCAGATATATGCCAAAGTCTAAATTTCATTGTCATAAAACAATTCTCAAATCAAAAACTAATATGATTTTATAGGATTTCAGACAGATAAGTGTTTGAGAAAAGAAGAACTAGTCAGTCGTGTTGAGTGCTGTTAATAAATCAAGTAAGAGGAAAACAGAGAGGTACCTATTGGATTTGGTAACATGGAAAATGCTGATGATCGCTACCTAAGCAGTCTTGGGTTACTTAGAAAAATAATCAAATTTGTGTGGCTCAAGGAGTGAATAGTGAATGAGAATTCCAGGGTTGAAATAATGGATTTTATTGAACTATTATATGTTCAATTGTTGTGTATATGTGGGAATTAAATAAAATTATAGATGTTAAGAATATAAGGCCAAAAATGAATAATGTAGACAATTATAGTCAAATTAGCCAGATACTAATTAAAATACTTTCATTATAATTTGAAGTAATTATGGAATTGGTATGAGATTGTTTTTTACCTACAAATATGAGCAGTTATTTTTAGTTTTTAGTTTCCCATCCACTCAAAGAAGAGGCTTATTCTGGCAGGGACACAGTCAATCTGTCCGGTAATGACCTTGACAATTGCCAGGGTATTGGATTCCATCCGTGCGTGCCTCTCCACCTCTGCTGAAGAGAAGGCTACTGTACTGTGTGTGAATTTCTGGGGCAGCATTACAGGCATTTCTTTCATTGGTGATACATGTCTAGGAAATCTTGCTGCAATCTTCACATAATAAACCTTAAATCTGCATATATCCTAGAGTCAAATTATGCTGTACTACCAGGAGCTATAAACAAATTATAAAAAAAATTTGTTTGCATCCATCAGCATTAAGAAACTATCTACTTTGCTAGAATATGACAATCAGGAAAACCAATGCCTAGGAATCTTCTTTAAGCAAACAAAAGACATCAGTTTATCCATATGTACACCAGTCGAGACCTAAATTAAAGAGAACGTATTAGATGCTTTATGAGAGTATTCCTCTTCCTAAATGAAACAAAAAGATCTTCCTCTTCCCAAATAAAAGAAATACCAAACATCTGCTTTATCCAGATGACTGTGTAACAATTCCACTGTGACATGAGTTTGGACGCAGCTATGGTAATCCCTGACTCTTCAGCTCTGGAGTGCACCCCGTGTTAGTCCACACGGCAGAGCTCCTTGGCTTTGATTCTTGGCATCGACAGTGATTTTTTAAAAAACCTCATAAATGTGTCTGCCTGAGTATCTGTGACACAGATCAAGTTCTGGGTGTTGGAGCTGAGTCATGCCCTTCCCTTCTGCCTTCCTTGGCTTGCTGTACAGTGTTCCCATGCTCTTCCTGCGAAGGACAGTGGCTGGGTCGTCTTCTGGCCCATGCAGAGCAGGCATCTGGCTCAGTTTGTTTCCAACAGCACCAAAGTTTGCATTCAATTTTTTCTGTAATGAAACCAATATCCAGAAATGAAGCATTCATTCGGTCCATCCCTCTCTGGTCAGGACACAGATGTCAAACAACTGTTTAGTTAACAAGGTTTTGCGTCCTATAGATAGCATATATTGTGCTTTTTGTTTGCTTTATTTTTGGTACCAAGGATCGAACTCCAGTCCTTGCACTTCCAAGGCAGGCAACAGAACCACTGAGCTAAATCCCCAGCACCCGGTAACATATACTGTGGTATAATAGAAAAAGCATTGGCTTAGCACTCAGAAAGGATAGGCCTAAAATCTGATCTGTTCCTCCGTAGTCTCTGATTCTCCATTTTTCATGTGGAAAATGGGGGTAATTGTGCCCAGGCCAGACATTTTCAATGAAAATGAAAATGAAGCTGCGTGTGTGAGATTCTTAGGTCCTAAGACAGATAACTGAAAACATTATGAAAGAGAAAAGGGAGAGGAGCCCAGTCAGGAGGTTTCAGTAAGGTGCACACACACACACACACACACACACACACACGGCCTCCTGGGATCTGTCTCAGAGGAAGAAGGGGCCGGTTGGAGAGGGAAAGGTGGGGACCTGTGGAAGAAGTAGGGCTTACGGCTTTAGCTTAGAACATGTTAAGACACCACTAGACATCCAGGTGTGTTCAGGGAACCAGCCCAGCTGGAATACTAACGCACGAGTCACTGGTGTATAGATGACACTGAAAGCTGTACAGAGAGAGAAGAGGACAGAGCACTCAGATTCGAGCTTGGGATGAAAACATGCAGAGGCCCAACAAGAGGAGATGAACTAAGAATAACTTTTCTGAATTCATTTATATATTCAACATCTGAAGGCACCATCGTGTTATTGCAGAATATATAAGGATTGTACTACCATTCTTCCAGAAAATCTAGGAAAGGAATAGCTGTTGTAAATTATAGAGTTATGAACTGAGGTATAAAGATTAAATATGTGCATGTGTTTTTATATTATCCTTATTTGTTTACTTTCATGAAAAAGGTTTTATAATGACTTTCAAAGGCAAAGAGTAAATCCTCAATATGTATTTTCACTTCATATTCAGCTTCTGTACCTTTTTGTTTACAGCAAAAGGCCTCCGTGATGGCATAAAAATACAAAGGTCCTAACTTGTGTTTTGAAAGACAGACTCTATTTCAACAATTTTCATTTTTCTAAGGACAGTCATTCAAAAAAATTTATATGAGGTACAAGGAAGACTTTATGTAAAATGGAATCTGCAGCAGGGTGTTCAGCCTGCTCTTGTTTGATTTCCTTATTGGCAACTATTCATAACACAAATGCTTTTGTCCTTTCCCCCTCTCCCTGCCACAATAGACCAAGTAATTAACCAAGTGAAGAGGCTGTCAATTAAACACTGATACTAATCTAGGCATAAAAGCTTCTTTGGGGAACATGGGTTTTGAACATATTTCCAGCATTATCAGCATTGATTGTATTCAATCCAGTCCTCACACAATCGAGTGCTCTAAATGTTTACGTGCCATCCAGGAGACGCCTGCGGCAGTGATGACCCACACTGTGGAAACACAGCCACAAAGAATGCACAAAGAATAAGCTCTCTATTGTGTCCACAAGGCCTGTTTCTCCAGGAATAGATGTTCCATCATTAATTAATGTCCTACATCTTTAATGATAAGATTGTCAAGGACAATTAAGGAAATGATTATAAATGTCCTTGGCAACTGGAATGCCCTGTGAATTTTAGCTTACTTTCCCCAAGTGTGTCTGAAAGGTCATTTCATTGAAGTGTGATGACTTAAGCATGCCTTGCATTAGTGTCATTATGTCCAAATGTTACACAAAAAGGCATCTTTTTAGCTAGATTTCTTCTTCATGAATAAAAATATATTTTAAATAATTATTTTTGAGCTACTGCTTCAGAAGTTAACTAATATCTAATCATAAATTTTCTTTGGAAATTGCTAGACTTTATTCTTACCTGTCTTGTTAACCTGGTAAATTCACACATGTACGCAATAGTTTCCTTTGAAAAGATCTACTTTTTAAATTATTTTTAATTGAGTTTATTTGTACATTTTAGGTACACAGTACAGTTACATTCATCACTGGGATCTTGTACCTTTACATGACAGGTCTTGGTTCTCATTTTTTTTATTGTTGCACACTGTTATTTTCTTTTTCTCTCACTTCAACTTCATTCCAAGGAACAGCTTTGCTAGAACAGTCTCTGTGCAACCTTGGGTCTGCAAGAGAAGCCTGCCTTCAACCTCGTGTTGGAAACTGGAGTATGCACTTCATCTTGTTTTCAGGCTGGTGGCAGCCAGCAGAGGCAGGAGCCCCAGCAGGTGCTTACCAGCTGTTCCTCCTGACCAGGAGAGCAGCTGAGGGTCTCGGTGCTCGATGTCTGTGCCACTGTAGTAACAGAGAGGGCATATCCGGGTCTTGGCTGAGAACTGTGGTATTTTCACAAGAAGCTGTCAGCAAACCCTTGCTCCAGAGAGGGAAGCCATCCTGAACCTACCATCGGGAAGGCCAGCCTCCCTCTGGTTCCCCAGAGCTTGTGCCTTCCCTCTGTGTTCAGTGTGGCTCCTGCCCACCTTGTAAAAATGTGCTGCTTACCAAACTTAATTCTTCGTGGTGATGTGATGTTTTATCTTTCTCTGTATTAATGAGAGTTTTACTGAAAACTGAGAGATGCCTATCTAGATATCATCTTAAACTGTAAGTCTGATACATTAATTTTAAACCTTATTTTTTTATTGCCTATCAGACAATCTCTGAAACAACTAAGAACTATCCTGTAAAATAAAGTCTAACGAAAGCTGACGCTTTACGGTAACAGGAGACCTCTGGCACAATTCTCCTGTTTTAGCGCAGGTGTCTGTTTTGGACAGGTCTGAAAAGGCTGCTTTCGCTCATGTTTCCCTCTGTTAGGAGAGTGTGCAGTTGGGCATCCGGACGTTTTCAGGAAGCTGAGGTGTCCCATTCTCTGCGCGTGTTTACCAAACATGCTGCTTCACAGAAAACTAAACAATCTCGATGTTTCTTTTTCAAAAAGTGGCTACTTTACAAGAATGCGAATGCCTTAAAAAGATAATCCTGTTTCTTTAAATGTTCAAAACTAAATATCCTCGCTCTATAATAAATGGACAAATTTCAATTTTAGTTGAAGATGATGTCCTCTTTTTTAAGGGAAAACTTTAATAATGTTTTTCTAGTACAAAAATTTCTATCAAGGTGACCAAAATCTCAAATGCTGAACTTTTGAATACAGTTTGAATAGAAATACTAAAATTCAAAATCATCCAACGTACAAACCTCTTAACTCTTAATATTGTGATTATCATAAAAATCCAAACTCTGGAATTGTAGTAGTTTAATAATAGTTTTGCTATAAATCAAGTAAAATTGTTAGCTGGATTTGACTACCTTATACAGCACATATATAAACTGACATAAGATCTTATACATTTAAAATACTAACAGAGATCTTTTTTTTTTTTTTTTTTTTTTTTTTGTCAAGGGGGTTTAGATGTTTTTTTTTTTTTTTTTTTTTTTTTTTTGGTACAGGGGATTGAACTCTGGTTCTTGTGCTTGCAAGGCAGGCCACCGAACTGCTGAGCTAAATCCCCAGCCCCTGATTTTCCAATTTCTTAAAACATTACTCTGAATTATCAGAGGGGACAGAGATGCAGAATCTGGTCAATGTCTTCTAATAATTCAATGATGCTTAACTTTAATTTTGTAGGCAATTAGACACACAAACTAATATAAATTAGTGTTAGTTATAATTTAAATTCTACTAATACTAGCCAGCATTTATTGTGAATGTCTAGTTTATGGGGAAGTATTCTAAATGGTTCCCACATATTTTTAATAGCCCAATAATAGGACTACATATTCCCATTATACAGAAAAGAAAGTAGAGTTTATATAATAAAAATTAGGTGAAATAAAACCTTGGACATTGGATGAAAATATCCTCCCTTTTAATTAACATTTATGAGATTAAATTGCAAAGATCAATAGTTGGAAATAAAAATAAATAAGTGGCATCTCATAGAGTAGATGTTGCAAATTAAGTAATTACTTCCAATGAATACAGCCAGCAATGGTAACCAAGGGGATCTCATGATGCTCTATGAAAGTGTTTACAGAGCACAGTATCTTTTCTTTAACTCATGAAAATAAAACCAGTGGTTGGGAACATCTGGAACAAAAACTAAGCAAGAACTAACACCTGAACCTTTGATGCTAGTGGCTTCATTTGTCGTGTGGGGGATCTCAGCCCAAAAGAAGCTTAGATCTTGCTACTGGTACAAGAGACCCTGTATGGAAGAAATGTTCTGTGGTTCTGTTTCATTTTTCCCTCTTAGATTCATCATCCTTAACAGGAGAAATAAATTTGTTACAGATATTGGTAACATGTGCAGCTATTGATACACTTGCCTGCATGCCATGGCATTAGAAATTACTAATAGTTTTTACTTTGAATGTGTATGAGTGTATCATAGTACACTTTGAAAGAGTGCATGAATTAACCTAGTGACTTAAAAGTTACCGGAAAGGACAATCTTTATTTTCAGCTTGTAAAGCCACCTAAGAATGAGAAGAACTGGAAGAAATCAATACCTTTGTAAGTGTTCCTTCAGCACTTGACTTTGTGCTAAATGTGAGCATGTCTACAATATTGTTTGTTTTAAATTGCTTCAATTGTTGTATTCTGTTTACTTTGAAGTTCTTGGAATTCCAAATCTGTAAATTGCATTCCAACCAAATAGAGATGAGCTCATTTTAGAGAGGGATAAATCCATTTGGAAACTTTGAAGGTCAATGGAATGTCTGAAGTTGATTTTGTTTATTTATTTATTTATTTTTGTGGTACGGGGGATCTAACTTGGGTCCTCGCACTTAAGAGGCAGGCTTCAGAACCACTGAACTAAATCCCCAGCCCAGAAGTTGATTTGATAATATTTGAAGTTACATAATTTAATCTAAGTTATTTAGCTCAGTGCACATTTGTTGAGCACCTCCTATGAAAAAGACAGTAGAGATATACACAGCAAGTACAAACTACTGTCATTAAGAAATTTACAATTCTATCGAGGAGACATGCACACTCCTACATATGATAGAAGGAAGAATGTAGATTCTCTGAATGCAGAGGAGGGCAAGTCAGTTAGGACTAAGAGACAGGGAAGAATTCGTGCTTGGCACTGTAAGAGCTGTTTTGGGACTGAAGGAGACATTACTGATACGCTGCAAAAGGCAGAGCAGAGAGATCGCCTGTGACCTGCTGACCGACCCAACTCTGGACTCTACCAGGAAGTTCACGCAAGACAACACCCCTCCAGGGCATTGTTCAGGCCTTGCAGCTGAAGTCATCTGACCTTCTGTGTTAAGGATAAGCAGTTTAGCTGAGATACAACAGGAATTAGAAAGGAAGGAGACATAGGTGTCTGAAGTTTAAGGTCTGACTGATCGCATGTATGACTGACATGAATCTCAATAGGAACATAAGAAAAGTAACATGTATGGGGCAGAAGCAACTGTAATTTGGAGGCTGAGTTAGAGAATACAGAAATATTTAAAATTAATTTTGTTAAATACTTTTGAAATAATTGCACCACAGTTTATAAGGAAATCAACATGACAGAATACCCAAAGGAGTTAAGTGCCCTTCTTACTCCACCCTAAAGCGACATTTACCAAAAACTCAGCTTAATGTAGCAAAGAGATATGGAGCGAAACATATTGAATAAACATCAATCTGTTTCCTTCTGAAACCTGATTAAATTGAGAGCAAAATAGAAAACAAGTATCCAAAATCTATGAAAGCAGAGAGAATGAGTGCCTTTCCTCAGGAGCCCCAGGTTAGGACGGCCAGCACAGGACACAGGGCAGCCTGGGGAGGAGAGGCAGGTGCTGCTCTGGGAAGTTCTCTGTAATGGGCCTTCCAGAGTACTGGGATATTTTCAACTATCATATTCAACTTCAGTGGGACTTCTGAAGAATCTTAGAGAAAATAAAATGAACAGCAAAGAAGCCAGTTAGAGAATTAGCTCAGCTCAAAAGATGAGTCACCTCTACTGGAAGCATCACTCAGGAATCCTTCCACCTTCCCATGTGCCACATCCTGTGACGACTTGAGGGTGAACTCCCTTCCATGGGCCCAGTCTCAGCAGAGGCAAATAAACCACAGGGAAGCCTTGCAGGGACACAGGAGGGTATGATCCTAAAACAGCTCCGTGAAAAAGAAACAAAGGTGTGTGAAACAGAAACAAAAGCCAGAAGTCAGCTCTATTAAACCACCGCCAACAGGGCCGAAGTGCTGTGCCCAGTGCAGTTCATTCTGGAAGGCAGATGAGGGCCAGCCTGAGCCACCCGAGGCTTTGCTAAGTCACCACCAGGTTCTTGAGAACTCTCGAAAGTCAGGCTGTACACAACTAAAATATTGAATTTCACTTGAACAGGGCCTATTTGATTTTTTAAAAAATAAAATGCTAAAATGTGAAACTATATTTTCCATGAAGGGATGTAAAATTCCTGGTGAAAGAGAAAAGGGAGAATTTCAAATAAATACTTCTTTCTGATACTATTTTTCCAATCTAGAAATTTAAAATTACAGACACAAAATACACCTGAGAGGTGAGGGGTCCAGCACTTGATTTACAGGTATTACTGGGAGGCCCACAGAGAAAAAGTGACTTGCCTGGAACACAAACCCATGGAATGAACTCCTGGTGAGCTATCAGTGTACTCTGGGGCCAGCTGAGTGCCGGCTGCAGCAGCCCCGACCCATGCGCTGCTCTGAGCAGGAGATCAGGGCACCTGGCCAGAAGGGCTTGCAAAGGTGAACATCTGAACCGGGTGCGGGGGGAGTGCAGACAGGGCACACGATGTTGGGAGGAAACTTCGCAGGGCTTCCAAAGAGAGGAAACTGCTTGGAGCCTGTTTGAAAGGATCAGAAAGTTCCCACCTCTTTCCTGTTCTTTCGTGTGCACAGTAAGCGAGCAGAGATAATTTTTCCACAGTAGGTTTTGAATCAGTGGCAAGAAAGGTACTGATGCAAAACTGCTGTTCAGTGACACAGTACTTCACAAGGCAGGCGGTGCAGCTTTCTAGGTGTCCGACATCAGCTTCGAGGCAGCCTCTCCCCGCATGTGGGTTAAATGTTTCCCAAGGACACATTCCGATGAGGAAAATCAGCGGTGATGATTTACATCTGTGTTCCACACACCTCTTCCATGCATGCTTTTCAGCCCTAATACATCACTCCACCTTGTTCCTCTATCACATAGCACAGGGAAAGAAATTGTGTATCGGTTCAAGTTCGTTGCCCTTTATGGCTTTTCCTTTCATTCAATAAGTGCAATTAACACAGGCTCTCATATTTGCTTTAAATTCCCGGTTCTTGGGAATATCTCATTGGTAAGGGTTTCTTTCGCCTCTAAGTTAAATGTGTTTACCATAGTCCATTAAGACTGTCATTTCATCTGGGACCATGAGCAAAGACTGACATGTAGGATTTCAATCTTATCTTAGTCTGATCAAAGGAGGAAGTCTTCCTAGTCCTGCTTTAGCTTGGAGCTGATTACTGGCTTCACAGTTACACAAAGGGAGATGCAGTTCTTTCTATACCTGAAAGCATTTGGTGTGCATTTTGTGTGGTACTTACAAATCCTGCTAAAAGGGACATCTGTTTTTCTAATCTGTCTTTTCCATTTGTAGACATTGAGGATGCACAGTAAACAAGCTTAAAGTGCAGAAGCTTTCACAAGTTTGTGTCAGCAAATGACTACTTCTGGTAAAGCAGAGAAAAAGCTCTTCACAAACCTGTGCTATATTAATTGATACTCAAGACTAACCTTAGGTAGAACTTATAAAATGCTTGCCATTTCCATAAGTATGGACTGAAATGAATATGTCTGGGAAAAGATTTTTCAACTTCTAATTTCAAATATCCTGTCTTCATTTGAAAACATGAAATGTGTAGTATATAAATATCAGATACTAATATTTTTTCTCTCATTGAGTTTATTGGTACATTTTAGGTATACAATACAGTTACAATCATTATTGGGATCTTATAACTTTACATGACAGGTTTTGGTTCTCATTTTTTCCCTTGTCCCTGCCCTCCTTTCACCCCCTCCAACCCTTCCCATTTACAAACACTTTATTTCCATTTTCTGATTTTCTCACATTTTTTTCTTTTCCCTTAATACCTTTCCCCTACCCTTCCCACTTTCCCTACACCTTTAGCTCTTTTTTTCCCATTTCACAATGTCAGTTATCTCATTAGGATCTTATGTACTGTTACAGTTTATTCACACCAGAGAAACTATTCAGTATCTACACATGTGTGACTTATTTATTTCACTTAGGAGTATATCCTCAATATGTATCCATTTTCCTATGAATGAATCTAATTTCTCATTCTTTATGGCTGAGTATGGCAGGTTGAGATCCCATTTTTCTGACACCATTTATTAAAGAGGCCATCCTTCCTCCAGTAGGGACAGTCAGCTCCTTTGTCAAAGATGAGATAGCTGAGTGCATCTGGAGTTGTTTTTATGTTTTCCAATCTGTTTCACTGATCCTCAGGTCTGTTTCTTTGCCAGTACCATGCTGTTTTTATCACAGTGGCTTTGTAGTATAGTTTCAAATTGGGAATTGTTATACCTGTTGCCATGTCTCTGTTGCCTACGATGGCTTTTGCTATTCTAGCTCTCTTTTGGTTCCAAATGAATTTTTGGATTCTTCTTTCTAGTTCTGTGAAGTATAGTGTTGGAATTTCAATTGTCATTGCATTGAATCTGTATAGCAGTTTTGATTGTATGGCCATTTTCATTATGTTGATCCTTTCTACTCAGGAGCAGGGGATATCTTTCCATTTTCTTATACCTTCTTTGATCTCTTTTTTCAGAGTGCTGTAGTTTTCAGTGTAGAGGTCTTTTGCTTCTTTTTCTTAGATTGATTTCTAGATAATTCATTTTTTTGGATGCTATTGTGAAATGAATTGTTTCCCCAATTTCTCTCTCAGTGAGTCTGTTATTTGTGTACAAGAAGGCTATTGATTTTTTGGGTGTTGACCTTGTATCCAGCTACTCTGCTGAAAGTGTCAGTTAAGTCTATAAGTCTTTTGGTGGAGTTTTTTGGGTCTTCAATGTAGAATATCTTATTGTCAGCAAATAATGACAGTTTAATTTCTTCCTTTCCTATTTTTATTGCTTCAATTTCTTTGTCTTGTCTAATTGCTATGGCTAATGTTTCCAGAACTATATCAAAGAGGAGTGGAGATTGTGGGTAACCTTCTCATGTTCCTAATTTTAAAGTGAAAGTTTTCAGGTTTTGGCCATTTAATATGATGTTGGCTGTTGGATTTTCATAGATAGCCTTTATTAAGTTGAAATAGACCATCTCTTCCAATTTTTTGCAGGGTTTTTATCATGAATAGGTGCTGAATTTTGTCAAATGCTTTTTCTGCATCTATTGAGATGATCATATGGTTTTTGTCCTTGATTCTGTTAATATAGTGAATTACATTTGTTGACTTGCATATGTTGAACTATCCTTGCATCCCTGGAATAAATCTGACTTGGTCAGAATGTATGATCTTCTTGATGATCCTCTGTATTCTGTTTGCTAGTATCCTATTAAGGATTTTTACATCTATATTCATTAAGGAGATTGGCCTGTAGATCTCTTCTTTAGTTGCATCTTTCCCTGGTTTGGGAATCAAAGTGATATTTGCTTCCAGGAATGAATTTGGAAGTATTGCTTCCCTTTCAATTTCATTGAAAAGTCTGAAGAGTAATAGCAATAGTTCTTCTCTAAATGTCTTGTAAAATTCAGCAATGAATCCATCAGGATCTGGGATTTTCTTTGTTGGTAAAATTTTAGTTACATTTTCAATTTCACTGATTGTAATTGGGGTGCTTAAAATTTTTTTATCTTCTTTGTTCAACTTTGGTAATTCATAAGTATCTAGAAATCTGCCCATTTCTTCTGTGTTTTCCATTTTATTTGAGTACAGGTTATCAAAGTAGGCATTAATGATCCTCTGGATATGTGTTGGGTCTGTTGTGACTTTACCTTTTTCATTCCTGATTGCATGGATCTGAGCCTTTTCTTTCCTTTTTTTGATAAGGTTTGTTAAGTGTTTATCAATTTTATTTATTCTTTCAGAAAACAAACTCTTCAATTCATTTCTTTTTATATCACTTTCTTAGTTTCCATTGCATTGATTTCTGCTCTCATCTGTATAATATCCTCTCTTGTTCAAGCTTTGGGTTTTTCTTGCTCTTCTTTTTTTAGGAGTTTAAGGTTCATGGTTTGGTTGTTTATTTGAGCTAACTCTGCTTTCCTAGTGTGGGCATTCAGTGCTATGAATTTTCCACATAGAACTGCTTTCATTGTGCCCCATGGATTCCTATATGTTGTATTGGAATTTTCATTTATTTGTAAAAACTGTCTCATTTCTTTTTTAATTTCCTCTGTGATCCATCGATTGTTCAGGAGAGTGCTGTTCAATTTTCATGTGTTTGTGAAGTTCCTACAGTTTCTTATGCTATTGATCTCCAGTTTGATTGCACTATGATCTGATAATATACAGGGGATAACTTCCATTCATTTACATTTATTCAAACCTGTTCTGTGAGCTAGTATGTGGTCTATGTTGGAGAATGACCTATGTACAAATGAAAAGAATGTGCATTCTGATTTTATGGGGTGGAACACTCTATAGACATGTATTAAGTCCATGCATTCAAAAGCTTGGTTCAGTTCTAGTATTTTGTTGTTGATTTTTTGCCTAGATAATCTGGCTATTTGTGAAAGTTGGGTATTTAGATCCCCCACTACAATTGTATTAGTGCTTATTTGTTTTTTCATGTTACTTAAGATTTGTTTTATATAGTTTGGGGCATTAATATTTGGTGCATATATGTTTATGATTGTCATCTCTTCCTCTTGAACTGTTCCCTTTTCAAGGATGTAATAGCCTTCTTTGTCTCTCTTAATCAGTTTTGGTTTGAAATTTACTTTGTCTGCAAATAAGATTGCTACCCCTGCTTTTTTCTGGGCTCCTCTCACATGGAGAATTGTTTTCCATCCTTTCACTTTCAGTCTATGGGCTTCCTTCTGCACTAGGTATGCTTCTCATGTACAACATATTGTTGGATTTTGCTTCTTAATCCATTCTGCCAGTCTATTTCTCTTGATTGGTGAGTTTGAGGCCATTGACATTGATGGTTATAACTGATATGTACTGACTTATTATTGTCATGTTATTGTCCTTTTCTTGACTCTTTTTAATTTTCCCCCTCTCCCTTTAGTTTCTTGTCTTTCTCATTTGATTTGCTGCATTGGGCCTCATGGTGTTGTGACCTTCATTGTCTTTTTCTAGGTTATTGTTTAGAATTGCTTGTATTGCTGGTTTGGTATTCATGAAGTTTCCCAGGTGTTCTTTGTCATGGAAGAATCTTATTTCCCCATCCATTTTGAAAGAGAATCTTGCAGGATACATCAGTCTAGGTTGGAGGTTATTTTCTTTTAGTACTTGAAATACCTCACTCCAGGCTCTCCGTGACCTGAGGGTTTGTGTTGAAAAGTGTGCTGTGATTCTGATGGGCTTTCTTTTGCATGTGATTTGTTTCTTTTCTCTTACTGCTTGTAGTATTTTGTTCTTCTGTTGGGTTTCTGGGATCTTGATTATTATATGTCTAGGTGTAGATTTTTTTTTTATCATGGCTAGTTGGAGTCCTATATGCCTCGCTTATCTGTATGTCAAATTCTTCCCCTCTGTTTGGGAAGTTTTCTGTCATTAATTCTGTGAATAGATTTTTTTTTAAGTCATTTGTATTTTCTCCTGCTACTTCATGGATTCCTGTCAGTCTTATGTTATTTTTCTTTGCATCATCTAGGAGTTGTTGAATTGATTTCTCATGATCCCTTACTGATTTTAAGAGACCTCTCTTTGCAGGGTCACTGACTGCAATCTTATCTTCTATATCTGATATTCTATCTTCACATTCTTTTATTCTGCTGCGAACACTTTCAAAAGCATTTTTAATCTCCTGGATATCTATTTGAATCTGTTTTATGGATTCCATTTTTTTTCCTATGTTGGGCATTCATTGTTTCCATTTCTTTCCTATTCTGGGCCTTCATGGCTTCTATCATGTTCCTGGGCTCATCTTTTTTTTTTTAGTTTCTGTTCGAGAGTCTCGAATCATGACTTTCATTTTGCTCACAATCTCTATGGTTATCTGGGAAATTATTTCTGTTTTGAATTTTTCTAGAGCCTGATTGATCTGTTTTGTTGCTTCCTGTGCTTTGAGCTCAGGGTGTCCTAATCACTATCAGACTTTTCATCCTCATTTGCCCTACTGTTTGCCATTGGTGAACTGGAAGTCTGTCTTTGTGTCTTGCTTAACTGTTTTCTCATTTTTATTTTTGTTGTTGGGTTTAATTTCTGGGTTATTACTTAAATATTCCTGAAATAGTTGTGCTTTAGCTTCTGAGTCTTTAATGACTCAGGGACATTCTCATTTTCTTAATATCAGAAAAGACAACTCTTTAAATCAATCATAATCCTTTAGCCCAATTGATACAATCTGCAGTGTAATAGGATCAAGCATAACTTACCAATTGACCATTCATGGTAGTCATTAATCTATCACCTTTAAACCATGTGAATTAAATTAAAATCAAGAAGCAGCCCAAAATATGTTTGTAGTGAGTAAACTCTTTAATATAACAGCTTTACCATTTAAGAAGGGGGCTTAGACAGAGTTAGGATGAAAGGAGTAGATAAGTAAAAGAATTGGAGAAGGTTTCAAGTGAAGCCAGAGGACATAGAATGACCATATAATCTTTAGGAAACTATTAAATTCAAAAAGGAAAGACAGCAAGAATAGGGACAAGAACATAAACACTTAACAGTAATAAGGGCTCACTTTCCTTTGAAACTATTGACCCTTGAGTGAGGTAAAATGAGAGAAGAAAAGAACATAAAGAAAAAAGAAAATATGATAATAGAAGAAATCTAAGTTAGGGCAGGAGCAGAAATAGAAAGGGAAATGAGGAGTAATATGGTGGAGCAAGAGACTGATTTGGAAAAAGAGGACAGAAAAAAGAAAGAATTTGCAGAGTAGAATGAGGAAAAGACAGGAAAAAAAGAATTTGAAGGGCCTCTTTCAGACTATATCTCTGCTGTTATGATATACAATGTGCATAGCCATGCGCAGAACTAAGTCCTTCTATCTCAGCTAGCCAGTGGCAGACCCCTGAGATTCAGACTGAATCTGCAAGGCCCCAATTGAGTTCCCTGACCTCCTGCAGGGTTGACTTACACAAAGTTCTCCTACAGTTTCCCTCTGCCCTTTCTTTAAAGATGTTCAAAGTTGGGAGCTCAGAAAAATGCCCTTTGTGACCACCTATGCCTCTGCAGAGTGGATCCAAGGACTGGCACAATCAGGAGGCCTGAGGGAGGGTATGGGGGTGTTGCAGGGTTGCACGCTAGCTAGGCCTCACCTACTGGGCTCAGGCAGGCCGGAGGTAGAATGGATCTCAGAGCCACTGTCCCAGACCTCCACCTTCCACCTTCCTTCCACTGGATGCTGATGGTGGTGCCTCAGATAATAATCTTAAATCAAATGATACAAAGTAAAGATGATTGGTTAATGGCTTTCTGTTGGATTTATGAGAATTTTACCACTTCATTAAGGAATAGTTGTTATTCTTGAAATTCGAGATAAATTTGAATGAAGCAAAATCCTCTTCAGAATTATGATTATGTATATATATATATATATGTTATATATATATATATATATCCCTTTTTCAGATAACTGCTTTAAATATAAAAACTTATGGAATTCTCAGCAGTGAAGTCTGAAGATCAGTGCCAACATGCTGATGTACATGGGATGCATAGTTTCTGAGCATTCTGACATCCATCAAGTGTGCTCCATGCCCTCAACAGTTTGATGAGATGATTAAGTGCTCGTAAGAAAAATGTCCTGATACATACTGAACAGATACCCATAGTTGTTAGGTTCCAGCTGAGTAAGAGAAAGCTAAAATTTTGTTATGCAAATAAGCTAGCCTGATTTATCTTTGTTAGATAAACAGTTACAGGGTGGATCAAATTTTTCTAAGATATTTAGGGATTTATTCATGTTTCATTGAATACGCTATTGAAATTCCAAAGTTGTGTCAGAAAGCACAGAACAGTTGATCCTGGTCTGAAAAGCCCCATGACTATATCAACTTATGAACTAACTCCAACATAAGAACTTGGGTAAGTTTCATACAAACAGCTTCATTTTTGAGGAAGAATTTGTTCAAGGAGCAGATCATGATGGATGCTCCTTAATCACGATGGAAGCAATTGAACAGGTGAGTAACTGAAGAAACAGGTAGCAGGGCCACAGGAAAGCCTGCAGTCCAACAAAAGAATCAGCAACCAGGTAATACCCAGTGTGATGGTTAGGTTGGACCTGCTCACTTCAATGGATTAAGAAACACCTAGCAGATTAGTAAAGCACCCTCCTGGTTAAGTCTGGAAGGTCATGGGGGCTACTATACATGGTTTCTTACCTGTTCTACACTGGCACTGCTTCCATGCTGTGCTTCCTGGCCACCATGAACCAAGCAGCTGTGCTCTTCTTCTCCCTTCCATATTATGTGCCTGCCTTGGGGTCAGCCAACCATTTTTAAATCCTCTGAAACCATGGGTTAAATTAAACTTCTCCTTTAAATTGTGGGTATTGGGAATTGTGTTTGAGCAACAGAAAAGCTAAATGATATACCAAAAAATATTGGTGTTTGGGTTAATAAGTAAAATAACTGAAATAAAGTGCAGTGGATCAGTAGGGGAGAGGAAATGAAAGAGAGAATCTCAGCATACTCTAGGAATGCAGACTCTGCTACCAGACAAATATGTAATCTGAATAGATGGGAGAGCTGAATACTGCATAGTGAGCTAGTGCAGGATACTTCCCAGAATTTCCCAGTAGATTTAGATGGTGCCATGTTGGGAGCCATCTTGAGAAGCTTCTTATCATATGTGTGGCTGTACCAGAGAGCAGAAACTCCTGTGTTTCTAATTTTCTAATGTAGCTATTCATAGCTATAAAATTTCCTCCTAAAACTGCCTTCATTGTGTCTCAGATTTCAGTATGTTGTATTCTCATTTTGACTTGACCCTAGGAAATTTTAAATTTCCTTGTCATTTTCTTCAGCATCCAAATAATCATTCATAAAGGTAATTAATTTCCATTTGTTTGTATAGTTTCCGTTCTTTTCCATTGCTGTTTTTTTTTCTCTCATTGAGTTTATTGATACATTTTACGTATACAGTACAGTTACATTTATCACTGGGATCTTGTACCTTTACATGACAGGTCTTGGTTCTCATTTTTTCCTCTTGTCCCTGTCATTGCTGTTGATTTCTTATTTCATTCCAATATGATTAAAAGATGCAGTTAATCATTTCAGTTTTTTATGTTCACTAAGACTTGTTTTATGTTCTAAAATATGATCTATTTTGGAGAAAATTCCATGAGCTGCTGAAAGGATGTGTATTCTACAGTCGGTGGATGCAATGATCTGTAGATGTCTGTTAAATTTGATGTATAGTGCAGTTTAACTCTGTTAATTTGTTGTTGTTGTTGTTATTATTTGGCCTGGTCAATCTATCTCTTTGTGAAGAGTATATTGAAGTCTCTGTTATTATATGAGGGTATACTTGTTTCTTTATGTTGATTGGTGTTATGAAATTTTATAGCTATGAATAGCTACATTAGAAAATTAGAAAGATTTCAAATAAATAACGTATTGATACACCTTAGAGTCTTAGTAACTGCTGGGCATGGTCACATTTGCCTGTAATCTTCTGTTTGTGAACCAAATTGTTCATTAACAGAAACATTCATGAACCAGGACATTTTCAAAGATGTGCTATGTAAAAACATGTATTTGGTATGGGGACGACCCAAAGAAGTGAGAAAGCTTCTATTGTCACAGATGAATTCCCCTTCTTAATTAAAAAAAATACATGTTGGGTTTAGCAGTCAGGCAAAGGGAGCTATATGAATAAAATTAAAGAAATATCAAAAGCATGTTTAAGCAATAAAAGCAGTAAGGTTGCCTAAATGGTAATATTAAAAAGGAACCCTTAGGAATAATGGATTTGGAGCGGGTACTAATATACAAGAGAGATGGAGAGAAGAGATAAATAGGCCCAATAGTTTGAAGCTTTTTATCCATGAAAAGAGTCACTGAAATAAAAATCATTGTAGACAGTCTAAGAAAAAGAATACAGGAACTGCCAGGAGGCTTGAGGACCTGAATAGAGCTACTAACAAAATTACAGTGCTGGGGAAAAAAATTGAACTTCATGGGCTGCCAAAGAAGAGAAACCTTGACACACATCCAAAGCTTTCAGTACATATCTCTGAAGAGCTACTACCTAGCAGTAATAACTAATCAGAGAAAGCCTCTCAAATACTTGAAGGCAGCCTTTAATTGGCTCAATTCTTGATTAGATTAAGACAACATATGCCTACATTGGCTGCTGATCATAAATGAAACAAAGTGTTTTATAGAGAAAAATGCTATTCAGATATAATAAAAAATTTATGTACAATATCTGGGCTTTAATAAAAATCAAACTAAAAAATGACTGGGTAAACCAAGAGGCAGAAGAGAGGGCAAATATTCTTCAATAGAAACAGAGACATGGATAATTCTAAGTACTAGAAATCTCAAATTAGATTTATTCATAAGAAAATGGATACATATTGAGGATATACTCCTAAGTGAAATAAATAAGTCACACGTGTAAATACCAAATAGTTTCTCTGGTGTGAATAAACTATAATAGTACATAAGATCCTAATGATATAATGGACAATGTGAAATAGGAAGAAAGGGGCTAAAGGTGTAGGGAAAGTGGGAAGGGTAGGGGAAAGGTAATAAGGGAAAAGAAAAAATATGAGAAAATGAAATGGAAATGAAGTGTTTGTAAAGGGGGATGGGAGGAGAGGTGAAGGGGGGGCAGGGACATGAGGAAAAATGAGAACCAAGACCTGTCATGTAAAGGTACAAGATCCCAATGATGAATGTAACTGTACTGCATACCTAAAATGTACCAGTAAACTCAGAGAGGAAAAAAAATAAATCTCTATTTCTATGACTAATAGGCTCAAAAACAGATGTCAAGAAGTATAATTTCATCAAGAACTGATGTTTTCAAGAAAATGTTAAATGGAAATTCTAAACTGCATGAAACCAAAACTGAGCTAAGAAAACAATAGGTAGGCAAAGCAATAGAATGGATAAAGCTAAAGACAATGTTTGCTCTCTGGAAAATATGTCAGTAGAAAATGTCCAGACTAAAGCATGGTGGGAAATAAATGAAAAGATCACAAGATACATATAGGACACAATGAAAAGGGAAAACAAACATATAACTTGAGTCCCAGAGGGGGGACAGAAATCAACCTTTATTGTTGCTATTTGTGCTCTTTTCTTTAAATTAGGTAGTATAATATTGACTCTGATAGACCAGAAGAGTTAAGAATGCATATTATAATTGTGAAAGCAATGAAACAATAATCCAGAAAAATTAGAAATGATTATTTGAATTAAAATGAAATCCTAATAATCATTAAAATAATTCAAAAGAAGAAAGAAAAGGAAGAATAGTTACACAAACAACAGACAGTATAACCAGAAAACCAATAAAACGATAGCAGAACTAAATGCAATATCAGCAATTGCAATAAATATAAATGAATTAAAGATTCCAGTTAAAAGTCAGAGACTTCCTTTTCTCCACAGCCTGCCAGCATTTGTTGTTGGTTGATTTCTTGATAATAGCCATTCTTTCTGGAGTGAGATGGAATCTCAACTTTGTTCAAATTTGCATCTCTTGAATGATGAGGAGTGTTGAACTTTTTTTTATGTACTTATTTGTTGTTTCTACTTCTTCATCTGAGAAGTATGTATTCATACCAGATACTTATTTTTGGATTGGGTCTTTAAATTTCGTTGGGCTGATTTTTTTTTTCAATTCTTTACATGCTCTAGATATGTCCTTTGTCTGAGGAACAGCTGGCTAACTTTTTTTCCATTCTTTGGTTTGTCTTTTCGCTCTGTTGGTGATTTCTTTTACTGTGAAAAGGGTTTTTAATAAGACGAGGTCCCAGTTATTGATTCTTTGTGGTATTTCCCATGGGGTCTGGGTTTTGTTCATGAAATCTTGGCCCACTCCTATGTCCTCAAGCATTTTACCTATTCTCTCTTCCAGTAGAATTAGTGTTTCTGTTTTAATGTTTAGATCTTTGATCCATTTTAATTTAGTGCATGGTGAGAGACATAGGTCTAGTTTTAGCCTCTGGCATGTAGAAAGCCAGTTTTTCCAGCACCATTTATTAAAGAAGCCATCTTTCTTCCAGTGAAGGTGCTTGACCCCTTTGTCACAGATAAAGTGGTTGAGTGTATTTGAGGTTCTTTCTGCATCTCTCATCTGTTCCATTGATCTTCAGGTCTCAGATTTTTGTTTTTGTTTTTTGCTGGTACCATGCGTTTTTCATCACAGAAGCCCTGTAGTATAATTTCAAGTGAGGAGTTGAGATGCCTCCTACCTTGCCTATATTACCCAGAATTGTTTTTGCTATTCTAGGTCTCTTCTGATTCCAAATGAATTTTATAAATGATTTCTCTGTGAGGTATACTAATTATTTTAATTGAAATTGCATTAAATTTGTGTAACAATTTTGGGAGTATAGCCATCTTCACTACGTAGGTTCTTTCTACCTAGAAGGATAGAATGGCGCAACCACTATGGAAATCAGTGTGCAGATTCCTCAAAAAACTAGGACTAGAACAACAACAACAAATAACTAGGACTAGAGGTCCCACTCGACCCAGCTATTCCCCTTCTGGGTATCTTCCCCAAAGAATTTAAAGTATCAAACCACAGTGATACACATTATACTTGTAATATGTTCAAACAGAAAAATTTAAAAATAAATAAAATTGTTGAAGAAAAAATATAGGTAAATCTGGACAATGGTAATCTTATAAGTGCTCAAAACAAATATATTCCCTTGTTTTTCTTCCTAAAATTTCTACATATAAACTCCAATATTTATAGTAACATAGTTTGTAATGGCTAAATTTTGGATACAACCCAATCGCCCATCAATTGATAAATGGATAAAAAGATGTGTTATAATGGAGTACTATTCAGCCAGAAAGAAGGATAGACTTGAGACATTTCTAGGTAAATTGATGCACCTTGAGAACATATTCGTAAATGAAATAAACCAAATACACGTGTAAATATTGCATTGTCTCTGTGGTATGAGAAATGGAAAGTGAAAATAAGAACCAAAAAAATTTAAAAATTGTGAAATAGGAAAAAATTATTCAGAATTATACAGAATGTGAGACACTTTGTGAATATTTTAAATGTTTTATGCAGAAAAGATATAGTATTATTAGGAAATGAGCTGAGTGATAGATTAGAAAAGGAAAACATATTAATACACAGTGCATTTACCATGGTTATTCTCCAGTCATTTTTGTTATGAAAAATTATTTTTTCATAGAACTGATTTTATATTTTCCTCATTAATATTTACTTGTAATACATTAAAATAAACATTTTTTAAATATAAATAAAATTGGTGAAGAAAAAATATACTTAAACCTTAACAATAGTAATCTGATAAGTGGTCAAAACAAATACACTCTCTTGTTTTTCTTCCCAAATTTTCTATATATAAACTTACATTTTGTAGAATCATGAGAATAAAGTGCTAGTCTATGGCAAGTTCAATAAAACCTAAATTTCAAAAAAAATAAAAAGAACTGTTATCAACACTAAAATTCATTAATCATAATCATAGCAAATGCCACAGGTGGGAAAAAATAAAATTGTTGTCATTAAAAATGGCCACAATATACTGTAAAGTTTTTAAAAGTTTTGTGTGATCCCACTGTTGTATCTGTAAATAATACTAAAATAATGAAACCAAATTTAATATAGGTTATCTTGGCATAGAAGACTTATGGGGGAATTTTACTTTTATTTCATTATATATGTATGCATTTCTACTTTTACAGGTTTTCCTGAATGTTCTACACAAAGAAATTACATTTGAGGTGTCTTTATTAGTATCACCCTCTTTTTGATTACAGAAATGTTTTTATTTTTCTTATATAAATACATGTTATTATAATCCCTCTCCTTTATTCTTCTTTTCTTAGTAAATGTATCACTGTTACAGAATTTGAATTCACAAATTTATTTTTACATCACTTCTACATATTGTTCTACACTTCAGAGAAGTGACCCTGAATAAAACAGTGAAATTGAAAAAAAAAGCCAGAGATAAGTAGCACTCACGATATGCTATACATGACATGTATTTTAAATATAAAGTCAGGTTGAAAACTAACAGAAAAAGATGCATTGTGTAAATAGAAGATGTAAAAAGGGGTGACTATATTTATATCAGATAAAATAGACACCAAGACAAAGAGTATTGCCAACAACAGAAAGAGCAATTTCATAATGGGTGCAAGTTGAACTGTGTGGGAAGATAGAATAATGAGAAATGTGTATATGTTCAACAATAGAAATTCAAAATGCATAAAGCCAAAATTTCAGAATTAAAGGGAGAAGAGATAATTTTGCAATTGGAGCTGCAGGTGTGTTATCCCTTTACTAGCATTTGGTGGATGGACAGAAAAAAATCAGTAAAGTTGTCTTAGTTACTTTTTTTTTACTGCTAAGACAAAGCACCCAGTAGCCCCAAGCTACAGGAGGAAAGGTTTATTTAGCTCACGGACTGTAGAGGTTTCAGTCCATAGGTGGCTGGCCCCAAGGCAGGGTGGTGTATCAGCAGGACAGCAGAGAAGAGAAGAAGTCCATGGCAAAGCAGGGCCAGCAGAAGACAACAACAAGTCCAAGTGACAAGCATCTTGCTGTCCCTTGATCCTAGCATTGCACCATGACTCAATCCCAGCATCACATACTCCAGACCCAGCCACTTCTGCAAAGCCCCACCCATGACTGCATGAGGCTTGGGGATCTAGATGCAAGCCATAACAAATGTCATAGATAATCTGAATAACAGTATCGATAACATGCCTTGATTTATGGATTTACTCACCCAGTGACATTTGAAACTACTGATAATAGTTTAATTTCCAATCTGCATAGTGATTACCTGACTTTTGTTAAAACTTATTGAGTTATACAGTTATCATTAGTGCATTTGTATGCACCTTAATAGTGTTTTGTTTTGTTTTTTTTTAATGCTTTGGGCACTGGTAGCCATGAACAGAAAGAAGTAATAGAAAATACCATTCCTGCAGGTCACATGAGAGAGGAGGTAGACCTGAAAATAAGTGAAACTAAGGCAGAGTCAGCAAATGGGGAATCAAAGACTTATGAGGCTTCAGACTCAGGAGCTGTTCCCATTTCACAGGGTGCAGGCAAAAGGTGAGAGTGGTCATGACCTGGCTGAACTCCAGCCTCTCAACTCCAGTGCCCGCTGAGCCTCGTGCAGTTCTGGCCCAAGAGTTCACGGCTCTCAGCACCTCCAGCTCTCACCAGCACAGCAGCGAGTCATTTGGGAGCTCCTTCTGTGTGAATCTACAATTCTGTTTTATTCTCCAGCTTCTCTGTCCCACATTCTGAGTCATCCTGAATGTATTTTGTCTTATTTATCTTGGATTCTACTTCTGGGCGCTTGACTGCACATACAGGAGGAATGAACTGAATTACTCTTGGTATCCAGAAGGGTGAATGAGAAGTTTTGCTTAATTGAATTCAAGGAGATTCCCAAGACTGTGCATGTATGGAGTACAGACAGGCATGGGAGGAGAGGAACGTAAATCAGTGCCCCCTCGCCTGTCAGAGGTTGTCATTTGGTTAATAATTTAGAACTTTAATATACTCTCCAAGTTTTTCTGAATAATGTTAATTTGTTTAATTTTATCAGTAAGGCTACAATGAATTTGTAGGTCATCCAGCCAAACTCAATGCAACATATACTCACAAAATATATCATGTAGAACATTTATTTTCTTTAGTTGTTTTAGCATTTTCTCATGCAAGTTTATTCATACTGTTTTATGTTGAAATATACTGAAGTTATGTATCATGTTACAAAGATCACTCATTAGCTCAATTCTCTTCTTAATTTTAATGTTGCCAAGGCCATGCTGCTATTTATTTCACTCTGCCCAGTTTTGAAATACTGAATTTAAAATGAAAAATAAAAATATATTTCGTTTTTGAATCGGGTCTTTATATTTGGGCGGACTGATTGTTTTGAGTTCTTTATATATCCTTGATAATAGTCCTTTGTCTGAGGTACAGCTGGTAAAAATTTTTTCCCACATTGTAGATTGTCTCTTAGTTCTGCTCATGGTTTCTTTTGAAGTACAGAAGCTTTTTAGTAAG
>NW_022900926.1:413247-436016 GCF_012274545.1 Fukomys damarensis
AAAAAAAATAAAAAAAAAAAAAAAATATATATATATATATTTCAGACTTAAATGATTGATAATACTACCAAAATCCTTTGTATTTCATTCCTAGTATCATGTGCTATACTTGCCCATCTTTTTTTTTCAGTACAGACAACTGAGCCCAGAAAGTGCTGAGCTCCCTTTCCACCCCGTCTGTTCTGAGTCAGTCTTTCTCAGTTCCCCGACTGAGGTCCGACACCCACTCCGAATGTGGCCCCAGGAGCTAGTGTTACAGAAGTTCACCACAGCACCAAGCTCATGCTTTTCTGAAGCTGTTCTGTGTACAGTGTAGCTGTACTAGTCATACAGCAGTTAAAGAGTCACTTAAGAGAACTATCATTCATAAAGAAAATGGGAAAAATGTAAATGCCAAGAAAGAGTATTATACAGCTTTAGTTACCTTCCTGTATCCCAGCACCAAAAGTACATTAAAAAAACTAATACTTCAAAATACTAAAATAGTGAAAAAAGTCTACCTTTTAAAACACATTTTAAAAAGCCAACAAAAAACCCTTAACAATAGAAACGGTTTGTAAAATACTTTTTATCTTAAATAGCCACTTTTCAATGAAAATGTGTGGAAAATTCATCATCTCTTAATTGCAAATCAAATAAAATATTTAAAATACTAGGCAAATTGAAACTATAAAAATAATAAACACTTTGGTATTCAGACTTGTTTTGCCTTCTATCATATAGCAATTTAAGAATCATTTCTACCGTAAGGAGTACCATTTTTGTCTGAATGCAATAATATTAATAAATTATTGGTACTCTATTATAGGGCATTTCCCAACCTATTCCAAACAATTATTTCTTAAATTTTGAAAACTGAAGCTACCAATTCACATGAAAATATCTGCAGGGACAGTGTGAAAATAGATCAGCAAAGAACTACAAGGACATCACATGCAGACAGCGCTTCTGAATAGAGAAATACAAGCTCGCTTCACAATGGAGTCTATTTGTGGTTTCAGATACACATTTTGAAAGCTCCCAATTGTGGTTTCAGTATCAAAATAATAAAGTGTCAATGGTGTTTCTCCTAACAGTAAAGAATTAATTAAACAACCTCTATAATGATCTGGCTTCTAATAGTGCTGCTTCTGACATGAGACCCTTTTACCTTGGTTCTGAATTATGTGAATCCTTGTGAATGCCTTTGTTATAAATACTCGTCTTGCTTCCTTGTGTGTGACATGAGTTTCTATGATCATCAGATCACAATTATCTCCTTACTCCTTTCAGAGAATTTGTATAGCTCTATTAATAATAGAAACTCAAAGCATTTTGCAGATACACCATTTTTACCCTCACCAATATGAACCGCTACCCTTGTCATGTAAAAATAACAATACTACCTTTCAGACAAATTGTTAGGCAGTCTTAAATCATCCCCCAAGGTACAAGGACAACACCAGGCCAAGTTCTGGAAATCAAATAATTTGCTCATTACCAATTACACCTACTTTTCTCTAATAGATGTTATCTAGAAGATCCTTATACATAAGTGAATTGTCTTTAAGTCAAATCAAAATTTAATGCCTTCTGAAAACTGAAATGGACTACAGAATCATGAAACTTGCCTATGATTACAAGTGGAAGAACTGAGATTCTAAACTAAGTGCTTCTCCACCCAAAGCTCATATTCTTTAAAAAACAACTTTCAGTGTTACATGATTCAAGCTGAGAGGAAACTGCTTCAGTGATTTTTGGCCATGTCTGTGGCTTAGACGAGTGGCCCCCAAAGGACAGTCAATGTGTTGATGCGGAGTCCTCAGCCACGGTGCCACTGGGAGGTGTTGGGATCTCTAAGATATGGTTCTAGTGCAGGGTTGGGTCACTGGGGGTAGGGGGCTATGTCCTGGAAGGGACAGCAGGGTCCTTATCCCTTCCTCTGTCTCTTGCTCTATGGCTCATGAGCAGGTGAGCGATCTTGCTCCACTCTACACTCTTGCCAGGAAGTGCTGTCCAAAATAACCATGGCCCAGAACAACAGGCCAATGGGCCATGGGCTAAAATCTCTTTTTAGGTTTATTATCTCCAGATTCTTGTTACATTAACAGAAAGTTATCTAGCACAATAGTCAGTGTTGCCAATGCTATTAATCAGTCTAACTAGATAAGCACTATAAAAGGCCATTTTATTTGAAAATTAGCAAATATCCATTTACCTTGGTTGTTTGTTTTTTTTTTACTATGGGGGGGATAAGGAGTTGAAAATTAGATGAGAATTAACAAATTTAAGGAGAGACTACACTATTCTTCAGGAGAAATAATCAGTGGGTTATATAAGATTGAAAGAGAGGTTTTGTTGTACTATGCTTTGGTTTATAACTTGGGAGCCAATAGGGTAGACCAGAAAGATAAATACTGTATATTGTTTGTCACTTTTCTGTAGAAGCTAAAAAGTTGATGCCTTAAAGTAAAAAGTGTAAGAGTGGTTACCAGAAGCCAGGTCAGGGAGGAGGGGCAAAGGGAGAGAGGGTGGCTAACAGGTGCCAGGTGCAGCTGGATAGGAGGAATAGCTTGTGATAGTCCATAGTAGAGTAAGAACACTGGCAATTACTGCATAGATTTCACAACAGATGGCAGAGATGATTTTGAATATTTCTAATACAAAAAATAGTAAATGTTCGATGTAAGAGATGTACCAATTAACATGACATCATCATCATCATAGGTGGTATATATGTATTGGAATAATCACACTGTACTCCATAATATGTATGATCACTATGAGTCAATTAAAACTTTAAAAAATACTGATGGAGAAAGAACCAGTAATGATGAAGTTGGCCCAAGGTCAGATGGAATGGAGAGCTGCCCCATCAGAAGCAAGCCCAGTAGTCTCAGGAGAGCACAGCTTGGGGCTGAGATAAGGAGCATTAGGACATGAATGCGAGGGTTTGAAGGTAAATCTAAAATTTAGTAATGATTCTTTCAGAATTGGGTAGCTAAGACCCAGAGGCTTGAGAACTGTGCAGTTTACTGGGTTTAAATAAATATGAAAACAGCATAGCCAAAAACAACGATTTAGCAGACCAGCATCTCCATTCTCCTTGTCTTTCAAAAAGTAGAAACCAAGGAGGCTCAGATATGTATTTATGTGTTTGATGTTTCTCCAAAGAAGACATAAACGGCCAACAGGCCAGCACTAATCATCAGAGTAATATGAATTACAATCTGGATGAATTATCTTCTTACACTCCCAAGTATGGCAGTTATCACAAAGATAAGAGGTAGCAAGTATTGGTCAGGATACGGAGAGAAAAAAACCCTTGCACACTGCTGGTGAGAATGCACACCAGGGAAAACAGTATGGAGATTCTTAAAGAAATTTAAAATAAAGCTGCCTTCTAACCCAGAAAGTTCCGGTTGACCAACTTGGAAAGTTAACTCTATTGCTGTGTTCCACGCAGCATTGTTCACAATAGCCAAGATAAAAAAACAACTTTGTGTCACTGAGCAAGTGGCTAAAGAAAGTGCAACACATATAACAAGGGGTATCGCTCAGCTTTAAGCAGAGAAATTTCCATTAGCCATAACATGGGTGAAACTGGAGAATAGTATGCTACATCAATCAAGACAGAGGAAGAAAAAGGTAGCGTGATATCACACCGATGTGTAATTTTTAGAAAGAGCTTAAATACCCAGAGACAGAGGATGATTACCACAGGCTGGGGAGAGGATGCTGCCACTGGGGCTGGGTAATATGCGAAGATGCAGGTCAAAGGACACGAAGTGCTTTATCCTCAAGACAAACATCTATTACCATCTAATGTACAACATTAGGACGAAAGTTAATAAAATTGCAGCATATTAGGAATTTTTGTTAAAGAATAAATTTAGCTTTTCTTGTCACAGAAAATATAACTATGGGATGCCGGGCATGGTGGCACACACCTGGAATCCAGCCCCTAGGAGACAGAGGCAGGAGGACTGCCATGAGTTTGAGGCCAACCTGGGCTACATAGGGAGTTCAAGGCCAGCCTTAATTACATAGTGAGACACTTGTCTCAAAAAAGCGAGACCCTGTCTCAAAAATAAACAAAAAAGATAACTATGTGAAATAATATGTTAATCTTGTTCACTACATTTATTATCCATGTATATCCCATAACATTATATTGTAAATCTCAAATAAACACAATATAATTTACTTTTAAAAGAGTTTCCATTTGATGAAATGCAAAGTTCAAGGTAGCCTTTGCTTTTGAAAGTTGTTTTTGTGTTATAAAACAGCTATGCCTATGAAACTCAGCGGCAGTATGAGGGGGAGGGGAGCCACTTCGCTTCTGTTCCAGTTCTGCTAATGGAAACATTATTCAAAGCCGGTTTGGTGGGCAGTGCTCCTTGATTTTCCCTCCAAATCAGCCTTTACCGAAGACAAAAAGACATTGACCTTTTTCTCACATTGGGCAAATGCTACATTGCATTTCAGCAAGGCCTCATTGAAAATTTTTCTAGTTCTTTTCTTATTGTTTAAGGCACATTCACCAAAGCCCCCTACTTTGTTCCCCTACTTTGTTGTTCCCCTACTTTGGTAGCATGGTGTTGTTGAAACAATGTAGTATGATGCATGATTAGGTGTAATTATAAAGCAAGCCAAGAAGGTATAATATAATTTATAAAGACTTCTCCATCAAGAAGTTGTCTGTGTTACTCATATTACTTTTATATTGGTTGCTTTATGATCTAGATATTTAAATATTTTCCTGGAAAATGTATTTCTCTGTATGTTTCACTCCATAGGCATTTTATAAAGAGTCAAACTACTATAATTATGTGTTTAGTGAATAAATTACCTACTCTTCAAAACTTTCTGCTTTTCTAAAAAGTACTCACAAAGTTGTTTTGTGTTTGTTTATGATTCCAGAAACTTCAGCTAACAAGGAAAAGAATTTCTCAATAGATTCTATAGAAATCACAGTTTTTCTGTCACATATTACTCATCTTCTGTGATTGTCTCCATGTGTGCCTATTTATATCACTGCAATTGTGTCTTTCCATCTTCAAGTCTCTGCTCCAAAGTTTAACAACCAGTCCGCATCTTAGATCCAAGACAGTGGTCCATTAGAGCTGTGTCAGCCAGCACCTGAGCCCTGTGTGTCCAGCAGGATCTGCCCCCTGGGGGCAGCATTTCAGGGTCCCCCTGCAGTACAACTGTGGGGACAAAGGCTAGAGGAGTGCAACAAGGTCTGTAGGTGGAAAGACTAGAGAAATAGTGGCAAACTTCATTTTCAGTTCAAGGCATCAAGAGAAACAGAGACTCCATCTCCAAACTAAAAGATAATCTTCCGTGTCTTCTCTCTGTATGGCTAGTGACTAAAGAATCTCTAAGTTTGAACTTCAGGTTATATCAAGTGTGTAAACTGGTTCTCTTCCTTACTATTTCACTGTATTTTGATTTGGAGGGTAGAACATTTGGCTTTCAGTTAGGAAATGAATGGCATTTTCAAGTCAAGTAATTTGAGGGGAAATTAAATAAATGAGTATGGACAAAGGTGTCGGCAGGATGAAAGGAATTCACAATTTGACAGGATTAGTATGAACTGCACACTTTTACCACTCCTAAATCTGAATGAGTGAGGGATGGTTGTCAGGATCCAGAAACAGAAGCACTAGTTGGAGAGCTCCACAGATGGGAACATAGGCTTTGGCGAGATGACGCCGCCAGCCTGCAGCAACCTCTCATGATGAGAACCAGGGGAATAAACACTCGCACCCACAGCCCTCCTTGTCTCCTGTCTGCTCCTGCAACCCGGCTTCTCCAGACACTTGCACATCCCTGGACCAGGGAGTTAGCAGTGCAGGGCAGAAGTCCCGAGAGAGAGCATTTGCCCCAGAGAGGTTGAAAGTGCAGCCTCTGCGCAGCTGTTGAATCCCCAGCTCCATGGATGGGGTGCACTTGCATTACAGAGGGGCAAGTGCGTTCACTGCTCAACAGATGCACCCCTTGGCAGTGGCTGGATGTCAGGCTCCATTTTCCGTTGCAGGCTTTGTGGTGCCAGGAGCTAACACAGCAGCAACAGAGGACAGCGCAGGCAGTGGCCACAGCCTCTGCTTGACTTCTATACCACAGCTTCAGTGTGTTACTCTTTACCTAAAGCCAAAATTCATAATTTCCTCTCCTGCAGTGATGTTTCTGTCTGCTTAAAATGCTTAGAGTGGTTTCTGTTTCTTGAATTGAATTTTCACATCTAATTATAGCATTCTGGGAAAAGACTGTAATTTCCTCCACTCAAAGTGTCTTCCTCTGTATTTCACTTTCTCATCTTGTTTTCAGTCTTGTCAGTTGTGTTAGATCCATTAATGCCTTTAAAAGTCTATTATTAAAGCAAAGTCTTCAAGAAAACGCTCATATACCAAATTAGCAACTGGATGTAGTTCTAATAGTTTCCCTGAGTAGTGTGTGGCAATGGGGTCTTATTATTCTTTTTAGGTGGCTATTATTTGCATGCTGGGGCATGTTTATGAGACAGTGCCCTTGAAATAAGCTCGAAGGTCACTGAGCACCAGAGATGCAGTGGTGCCACTGGTCTGGTGAGGCTGAGTTTGGAACCATAGTAGAGAGAGACCCAGGGCAGCTGTCAAAACTGACTGCTCTAGAGGAGTCTTTGCTGCCAGTCAGTTGAACATCTAAGACCACACTTATGCTGTGTAATAAAACAATTCCCTAGTATGATGAAGAGAGACTGATGCAAGACACTATGCTAGAGCATTTCATGTCTTCATCCTGATGCTAGATTTCAGTGAACTCAATCCAGTATACCATGAGCAAAGAGGACAGAGAATCCTTGAGGAAGAATTCTGAAATGGTATCTAGAGAAAAGTATGCACACATGCATTTGCACGCACACACAGACACACACACAAGCAAACACACAAAATTGCTAACTATAGTGAATGTGTAATTTTTTAAAGTATTTAAAATTTTGTTTCAAGTTTATTACAGTAAAACACATATTTTATCCCGTGGTTCTTGCCGCTTTCGGAAGCAGTTCTGCAAGTCCTCCTTTGTGTCTTTAGTTGTCTGCGGTGGCTGCCTCAGTGCCTTTAAATGACTCAAAGCTTTTACCTTCCATTGTCGTAACTTTGGGGAAGAGCTAGAGTTGCACAGTGCCAGATCCAGTGGATAAAGTGGATGAGGACACACGGCCATGAATTTATAAACTGCCTCTTCCTTGTACGGCACTCGGCAGCTGCATCTGCTGTACTTCTTATCACATCTCTGAAGACACCAAGGAGAACATTAACAACCGCTTCAGCAAGTGGCAAGAATGACGGCATAAGTGTGCTTGAGGAGAGGGGATTTGGGGGATTATGGCAAAGTGTATGGCAATGTGTCTCTCACTGTAAATTTTACTGTACATCTTTATTTACACGGTATGTTTTCACATAGATAGATACGCACATTTTCATCTTGCTGAAATGAACCTGCAGACATTTATCAAAGTGACTTGCAGAAGCAAATGGGGTGATATAAATACAAATGCACGTGTGTCCCTGGTGGAGAACTGAGTAGTCTGTGGCCACAACCGCCCTGGTGTCCCATGTCTTACGCCTGCCTGACTGCTCCCACAGGTAGCGATCTGTGTGCACTGGAACAGAGACGCACAGAGACGCGCTAGGGCCACGGGCTGTGTGCATCCAGAATGCCCCTCTGTCAAGTCGGCAGCCCACCCCATACCACTCTAGTTTTACGGTGAGAGAAGAGCAGAATAACTTGAAGCAGCTCTGTTAAAAGTGGGGGGATGGTGTTATTCACCTGCTGAGGAGATGTTATCTTGTGAGACTGTGGGTGTCCTGCAGGATACAGGACATTCTTTTGGCTGGTTTCAGGTGAAAACATCCCTTCAGGTGATTTATGCTACAGAAAAATACATGATCCTGTTTTTTTCCGTAGTCAGAATGCATCAACTCAAGGACGAACAATAGAAGTAGCAATAACATTTCTGAGATTATATAAAATGATCCACCCAATGAATGTTTTACTGCCCTATCTTTATAGCTATAGCCTTTAGGTTTTTTTGTTTTTGTTTTTGTTTTTGGGTTTTTGTTTTGTTTTGTTTTGTTTTGTTTGGTACCGGGGTCGAACTCTGGCCCTTGTGCTTGTGAGGCAGGTAGCAGAACCACTGAGCTAAATCCCTGGCCATAGCCTTTAGTTTTTTAAACAATACGTTTGGGGGTTGGGGATGTAGCTCAGTGGCAACTTGCCTGCCTCACAAGCACAAGGTCCTCAGTTCGATCCCAGCTACCAAAATAGAAAAAACAAAAACATGTTTGCACTAAAGGACTAAAAAAATAATTCTGTTGAACGAGACGACAGGAGTTCTACCTAGTTTTCTCTGTCTTCTCACTGTTACTGAACAAACAGCAAAGACAGGGATTACGGTATAGGTGGGAGCGGTTGATCCTGACAGGGCTGCTTCCCCTAAGGGCAGCAGAGAGTTGAGCACAGCCTGGGCAGATGGCAGCCCCTTTGGATAGAACCATCAAGCCCTCAGTGCTTTCGGTACGATGATCATCAGTCATTCTAGCACGTAAGAAACCCCATCTAGCCGGAGAAAAAAGAATCGGATGGCAGTGGACAGAGAGTTCTGAGGCGGGTTCTTGTTAGAACTGTGGCAGGTACCCCCGCTCTTCCTCACTGTGTACATCATGTAATGAATTTCTTTTGTAAGATTTCTTTCTTGCCTTTTCTTTTTGGAGTGTGGTGTGCTTTGTTGAACTTACATTTTGTTTCATGATTTGCAGAATGTTAAGATGAGATCAGATAGGACTCAAGAGAAGCAGACATCACCCCAAGGTCCTGAACTTGGAAATGGAGCGATAAAGCCCGTTCTTTACGGTTGTCTCACTGTAGAGAGGACGGAGTACGGTATATGGGATCATTGCAGGTGACAGTATTTCCCTTATGCAAGTAAAAATACAGGCAGGAGGACAAAGGTGTATCTGACCATTTCTAAGATTTTTTAAAACTTTACCTTCCGTAAATCAAACAGCTTTTTTATTGGTGAAATCTCTTATTTTGTGAGTCTGTGGAAGATAAGGCAGAGAGGCAGCTTTTCTGTTCCCTGTCCTCTGACAGCTGAGAGTGGGCTCACAAGGAACACATGGCCAGTCAGACATTCCTGCACGTGAGTGCCACAGGGCTGGGCGGTGGCAGCTGTGTCCAGCTGTGCCCCGGATGCCCAGCACTCCCCAGGGGGTTCTGCTGCCCAGTGCTGCTACGCCTCTGGTCCGGGCCAGCTTGCCCCTCCTTCAGCTTTGTGCATTGTCTGAACCTCCCTACACATTTCAGCTAAATATTTGGTTTATTTTTGTTTTTGTTTTTTTGTTAAAGGTAAGGAAGTGTTTTGTTTTGTGTTTTAATAAGAATAGGAAGAGTTGGTTTCTCTTTCAGGCATACAAGAAGCCAGTCTGCCTTCAAAGTACAGACTCTATTAGACTAACTTGCTACACAACACATGGATTGTTAGCTCCTTTTCATACACAAGAAAATTAAAATGCAGAAATATTAAGTAGTTTTCCTAATAAATGCTAACAAGTGGAGAACGCAGAATTTGAATTTCGGCAGTTGCCTTCAAATCTGTACCTGTCATTCTGCCTCTTCGTACCTTCCTACTGGCTAAATGCACCACACTTCACACAGTTGCCCTAAAGGTAGAGCGAACTCCCCTTCTGCACTAAACCTGCAACACCTGCCCCTGAAACACACTGCATAACGTGGGGCAAATGGGTGTGGACCGGTGATGGCAAATCTACAGCCTCCCACCCCAGGAGGTTTGTTGTCACTGGTATACTCGCTTTTGATTTGCCATTTTAGTGGTGACTGGCGAGTAAGAGTCTTTCGTCTCTCTTTTGTTTTTACACAGCTCAGGCATTTCTGTAAGGTAAGAGATAAACTTGATTTTTGAACCACAATGCCAAGCACACAGCAAAAGCATAGTAAACATTTGTTGACTCATTTGTCTTTTCTTCTCTTCCTCAAAGTGATTTTAATCACTTCTGTTAATCTATCTTGGTCACAAATTAATTTAGGTTGTAGTCTTAATTATAGAAATAACTTTTGTTGTTTATTTATCATCCAATCCCTCAAAACTGTCTCTCTTCAGGTTTCTACGCACTTCTCTCAAGTGAGCCCTCAGTCTCCTCCTCAGGATCATTTGTTCCTCTTGTTCACTCCCTCGTGGCCTCCTTAGCACGACTATTTCTCACAGCTGTGTTTTCACATTCACCACTTCATAGTAAAAGGGGCGCAGTTAGAGGAAAGCTTCCAAAGACTGCACCACCACGTCCACCACCGCACGTGTCTACCTAGTTTTTCCTTTCCAACTCTTACGCAGAGTGAGGCAATATATAAATACATAAATTGTCCATACTTTTTTCTCCACTTCTCCAAATCCAGTACTCTCTTAACTATTTAAGAAATTACTCCAGAAATTGAGGCCCACCTTCAACACACATTTCTCCCTTGATAAAACTACCCTCTTTGGTTTACAACTTTGATAAATATTACCCATTTTATATAACATATATGTTTACTCCATAGTTCTTTCCAGTAAGATCTTCATTTCTCTGTTACTTTTTATGGCAAAACTTACAGAGCTGTCTGTACCCCAACTCCATCTCCTCTCTCCTCCTTTCCTGTGATCTCCAGCAATAATTTCCATGGACTAGATCCCATGGTCAGCTTTCAGGGTTCTGATCGGAATCCTGTGACACAGCCCATCAGTCCTGTCTTTTAGGACACCCACTGGGACTTGGTTTCCAGAACACCAGTCTCGTGTCTGCCACCTTCACAAGTGGCCCCTCCTCGGCATTCTCTTCTAACTCCTGTCACACACCCCAGAATTTCCATCTTGGGGGCCAGTGTTCACCCTTCATACTTCCCTGCCCTCTTCACTCTAATGCACCTGACATGATACACTTGCCAAAATTTGTAAATTTACCCCCTCCCCAGTGAGTAAGCTAAAATGTGCACAAATTTTAAAACATCATAAGGACATCAGGGGGCCCTAGAAGGAATGCAGACTCTTGACTAGAGAATCAATCTGTGTTATAAATACACGAAACTACCTTGCTGAATGGGGTGGGTTGATGTGCGTGAGCTAAGTCATTTTGACATGAAGGAATCTCTAAAAATAAAGGTAAAAGGGATTTATACAAATATCCATGAATTTTTCCTCCTTGAAACCAGGTAGGTCACCAAACGCATAACAAGCCCGAGAAATGCCACAAGCAAGAGCCTGGAGGGGACATGACCACTAAACATATGAAACATATGCTTGATCCTATGTGGACTCCTGGACAAAAGAAGATAATAGGTACAAGTGAGAGGGATCTGATAAGAATGAGTTTCAGTTGATGATGTGTCAATCAATATTGGCTCAAGAATTGTAATAAATATATTGTATTAGTGTGAGATGTTAACGATAGGAGATTTAGACCCAAGTTTATGAAACTTACAAGTACATGTATCATTTTCTTAAAAATTAAAACATCCCAGACCAAGTAAGTGTTTTAAATATCTGATTTGAAATGTGCGCCATCAGGTAGTAAGGTGGACCACCCTCATGTTGTCATGCTAACTACCCACAGTATTTGTTTGACTGTAGTGTGTGATCAAATGCCTTCCATCACCAGTGGCTTCATGTCCGTGTGGGCAACCCCTATGATATCCTAGTTTATCTCAGCTTTCCGACCTACAGAGATATTGTCCTTCATCCCACCCAGCCATGCAACATGGAATCATCTAAGATTTTGCCATCATCAATGACAGCACAGTCTCCAAAAGATCTGTTTCAGGTGTCCAGTGGACTTGTCCATGCAACCTTAGGCTGTCCGTCTAGCTCACCCAGTTCAGAGCTCTGACTCAAGCAATTCTTTGCTCTGCTCTAGATCTCCACTGTATCCACCATTCTTCTATCAGGCACCGGCACTATCGTTACTCTCTCCAGCTCAGAGTCTCCCTCTCACCTGACAAACTCTTAACCCCACACACGCTCTATTCCCAAGACTCTAATGTGCCAAGTAACCATATTTATCCATTTCTTGCCAGTATCAATGGCCAAATATGCTGGAAAAAATATACAGCTCTTTTTACTTGCTATGAATGTATAGCCCTATGCGCAAAGGAGCCCTTAACACTCCTATTAATTCCACCACACTTGACGAGAGCTTTTAAATTTTCTACTCTCCAGATACACTATTTTGTACTGCAACTTCCCTCCTCAAATGTCCGATACACATGACCTTATACATATTCCCCCTCCAGCCTTCACTCTGCCCCATTGACCTCTAGGTATCTTTGCTTCATTCTTCTGCTGTCTTGATCAACATACCGAGGCCTTCCTTCTGCTCCTTGAACACGCAAAGTCCATTTCAACCTGGAGGCTCCATGAGAGTAACTAGTGTCTCCCCCGGCATGTGCCTGTCCTTAGCTCCACACTGCCATACCTGGGTGATCAGGTATTAGCTTCAATGGCGCTTCCCTAGAGGGCTTTAAAAAGTAGGCATTCCATCACTTTTTATCACATTTGGGACAGAGAAGCCACAGTTTTGAGTCCTGTCTCCCTTCTGTATGGACTGATCTCAGGAGACAGCCCTGGGAAGGGGGTGAGTGAGTCACAGCACTCTTTCAGCCAGGTCTGTTCCCAGGGAGGCTGAAGGGAGAGAGCTGGGAGCCATAAGCCAGCTGCAGAGTGGGCCCATCTCCCCCGAGTAAGAGCTGGCACATACAGGGAAGAAGATCCTTCCCTGAGTCCTGAGGAGCAGCTCCTCCCCAATTCTGGAAGGTTCTTTCCTTGAGGAAACTTGCAAGACAAAAGCAAATGGAACTGCCACAGCCTTTTTTGCTGCAGTTCTCAGAGTAGCTCTAGTGTCTGCTATTATGCACGCTAGATTCTCAGCAGTACCTATCAGCCTCTTGGTCCTTCCTGGAGGAATGAAACAGACCCTCAGGTTTTAGTTGTCTGAATTTCTGGTAATTACATTGCACGCTGTTTGCAAATGTTACAAAGCTAGGAGACAAAGTACTCAAAGACAATTAAGTGGGTCATTGGCCTGCTGAACACCTTCTTCCCTGCCACACTGTGTAGCAGCAGCCTTATCTCCTTCTGCAAAGTCATCAGGCTAAATTATCCCTGCCAGAATGCTGGTCTTTGGCACAAGGAGCCTGGAATGCTTGTGAGTAGCCACAGCTGAAAGTTCAATGGGATTTTTACTGAATGCTTTGATGGACACATTCTGTCTTTGTGAACAAGCGTTTTAAATCCATGGTGCCCAGAGCTGTGGGGACAGGAAACACAAATTCCTAAAGTAAGTCCCTGGAGTGATGACAAGCTGAAACATCCCTGCTTCTTTCTCTTGGCTTCCAGATCCATGCTTTCTACTTGTTGAGGTCAAAGCACAGAATGAAGGCTGTCAGTTGTGCACTGCACAGCATCATAAGCACGTGAACAGCCACGTGAAGGACAGTGATCTCTTCTCACAAAGTGTCACCATGGAGGCAGCACCTCAGCTGTGACATCCACAGCATGGCCTGTCATTCTCTCAGATGGGTGCTGAGACAAGTATGGGACCAGTGAATGCTGGGTCCTGTGCTCATCACTTCACCTCACCTTAGAATGAGCTCATCATTGTTCTGAGATGTTAAGGGGTTCCAGGATTTCTGAGCCCTCAGAGAGTGGTGCTGACCATCTTAGTTCAGGCCACTGTAAAAAATTACCATGGCTTGAGCAGTAATCATTTATTTCCAGATTCCAGAGCCTGGAAAACCCATCATTAAAGCACCAGTAGACCTGGTGTCTGGTGAGGCCTGCTGCCTGGTTTGCTGACAGCCTGTCCTTCTGTGATTTCCTCACATGGCGGGCAGTAGAGTCAGGAAGCACATTGCTGTGTTTCTTCTTACAGGGGGACTAATTTCACTCGTGAGGACTCAATCCACAGGACCTAATTACCTCCCAAAGATCCCACCTCCTAATATTATTGTCTTAGAGTCACGGACCTCAATGTATGAATTTTAGGGGTATTCAAACATTTAATCTATAGCCCCACCTCAGTTCCTGATGGTAGAAAAGGCAAACCTACCCAGGGCCACTGTCTATTCCAGTGAAGACAAATTCTTACCTTTGCTGGGAATGAAAAGTCCAATGTAATCAACTCATCATCAAGTGTCCTATCACGTGCTTAGCTTGGCTGTGGCAGTGGTTAGGCCAGCCTTGATGGGAAGGATTCTAAGCTGTTAAGCCCTTGTGTGGCCTCCACTTCTGCCACCATAGCCACATTAATCAGGGTTCTATTGTGCTAGTCTTGGAATGGCCAATGAAAGAAGCTGATGATAAACAGAACAAGCCACTGTGGCTCCTTAATCATTTAGCACCTCTTCTAGCTGGATGCTCTTGGGTAGACATTAATATTCAATACAGAGATCTTCACAATCTTGCCCATTCACAAGTTAAATTTGTACACAAATGCCTCTGTCTCCAGAGTCCGTTGAGCTGCTAGCCAACTAACTAACATATTTACAAACACCTTCCTTTATGGATACAAAGTGGAAAGCTTTATCCATTTAGAGGGTTTATCCTGACTACTTGTAATCAAAGCCACCCTGAATGAAGCTGAAATGTAACTACTGTTTATTGTCAGCTGGACCCACTGTGACAGTTGATTTTACATGTCAACTTAACTAAGGACTAAGGAGTACCTAGAAACATTGAAGAGCATTGTTTTGAGTATGACTGCAAGGTGTTTCTTGAGGAGGTCAGCATGTTAGTCTGGGTGGTCTGGATGTGGCCTGAACTTGCCCTCCATGTGAGCAGGCAACAAGCAGTCAGTCACCTGGGAGTCCAGAGAGCACAGATGCAGAAAGAGAATTGGTCTTTCCTCCAAGAGTTGGGACAGGCTCATCTCTTGCCTAGGACATCAGAAGTTCAGGCTCTCTGGCCTTTGGACTCCAGGATGTGTAACACAGTCCTTTCGCAAGTTCTCAGGCATTTGGCCTTAAGCACCATTACACCAGGCTTCCTGAATCGTGCTACCAGCATTCCAGGTGACCTGTCACAGTTGTCTCTCTGGAGAACTCCAACTGGCACACCCACATAGTAGCCAACACTTCTGTTGATCAGTCTTTGGCCCTCCCTCTCAGGCAGTCATGAGCCATGCTCCCACCCAAGACCCACAGGCCACAGATGGGCACTGAAGAACAGCTGCTGGCAGGTAACACAGGGCTCAGAGTCACCTGCTTGTGCTGTTCTCTCCTCTCCCATCCTGCTCTTACCTGTCTTAATGATGGAATCTTCAGGACCCTTAGATCTGCCTTGGTGGGTCTAACATAATGCAGATCATGATGGAGAGTCACGTTTCTGGTTTCTGCTGGGGAAATGTTTTGTTATGTAATTTTTTCTCTGCCTTGGATAACATGGATCCCTAGGTGGATACACGGCAATTCTTCTACTGGGCCCTGAAGTAAATTCCATTAAGTGTAGTTTCACACCATGCAATCCACCATTGCCTACACTGTGCTATACTCTATGTACCAAGTGGTGGAGCCCACAGGTCATTCCAGACCCTCTGTGGAGTCTTTGCCTATAGTAGAAACCACTCAAACCGAAGCTGGAGGCTTTTTGTTTCCATGTAGTATACGGCTCACAGCAGTGCTCCTGTGTGTGGAATATTGTTCCCCAAATCTAAAAAGTGACAGTGAAAGTGGAGGTGGTGGAGTAAAAGCTGGTGGCAAATCACAGCCCCTCCAGTACTGGAACAGAGACTGGAAAACAACAACTTGGCAAAGAGAAAGAAGCGAAGAGCTCTGGGAATCACAACAGAGCAGACAGCAGAGCTAGAAATCACAGAGCAAGTGGAGAACTAAAGACAGCACAGAGAAAAGAGCAAAGGCACAGAGCACATGCCTGAGCTCCATTGAAGGAACCTTGTCTCCACACACACAGTGCAAGCTCCCCGAAGGAAGACACAAGAGATCAGCAGCACTAGTCCTAAGCAAAGCCCAGTTCCCTCCCAGCAGCCTAGTGTTGGAGAAGAAATCCACCCGGTGGATAAATGGATAAAGAAAGTGTGCTATCTGTACACAGTGGACTAGGACTGAGCAGGACATCAGGACGTTTGTAGGAAAATGAGTGCATCTGGAGATCATGATGCTAAGTGAAATAAATCAGACACATAAGTTTAAATAGCTCATGATTTCTCTTACGTGAGGAAACACGCTAAAAATAATTTAAAGAGCAAAATAAAAGATAAATATAGGAACAGGGAGATAGGCTCTGTGGAGCTGAGAAGAGAGGCACAGGGAAGAAGAGGAATTAGAGGCAAGGAAGGGAAAATGCTAAAAAGTTTCAAGATGTGAGACGTGTTTGTGTACCACTTCCCCAACATGAATGTATTTGTTATGTATTGCAAACATACACTAACAAAAATTCAAAGACACTGTGTTATGGTTTGTGTTCAGATGTCCCCCAAAGCCTCATTCCGATGAGGTGGGATTTTCTTTTTCAGTTGAGTCTGGAATGTGTGATGCTGGGATTAAGGGCGTGTGATTGCTAAACCACTAGTGTGAGTGATTAGTTTGTCACCACCCTAATCCCAGTAGTCTGAATAAGATAAAAGGGGCAGAGAGATGCCATTCAATTCTCTTGTTGCCGTTGCTACCTTGTGCGAGCCATGTTGTTTCTCCTGTGAGGCTGTTTGTCATCCCTGCTTTGGAGCCAGCTGACTATGGACTGAAATCTGTAGGAACTATAAGCCAAATAAACACCTTCCCCATTTAACTTTTGGTGCTGGGTATTTTGTCTCAACAATGAGAGAAAAGTAACTAACATACTAAAAGGGAAAGATACAGCCATTAGACTTTTCTCTTTGTGGATGAAGGTAGGATCTTCAAACATTTCTGTTTACTTTGGAGAAGATGCTCTGGCTTTTCCAGACCACTGGACCCCTATAAATATCACGGATGTTTCAACGGCTGGATTTTCGTAGGATTTATCTCTTATGCTTTGGAGCACAGACAAGGTACTAAGAAGTGCAAACTATGTGAAACTTCCTGTTTATTTGGTCAAGTTAGCTACAGTATCATTAATACAATAAATGGTCCAGGTTTCTTTGCACATTATGACAGTAGAAAAGAATTAGCCTCATCCTTGGGCAAACCAGAGCATCTACCATTGTGTATCCAGGTGAATGAATGTAAATGATGCTGATCCTTGCTTTATGTAAGGTGGGAGATGACCACTCGGCAGATAAATGAACTCATTTCATGTTCTGAGGCCACATTAATTTGCTTTATCACAGATACATCTGCATAGCAGACACAGTTGGAACTGCAAACTGGATAAATTTGTGATAGCCATCCTCCAGCATGTGACTGCCTTTTGTAAGGGCAAGGCTGATAGATTCAATGTAACTATCATAGAGTCTCCACTTCTCAAAATTAAAAAAATTATAATGCAGCTGGAGGTGGGGCTGGAGTTGGAGTTCATAGAGCTCTTACCTAGCATAGGAAACTTTGTGTTTAATTACCCAGTACTGCAAAATAAAAAAGTTTTTTCCTAGAGGGGACATATTTCTAACATAACAGGAGGGAATTGGTAAAGAGAAGGATTTAATTAGCCATAGCTCTTAACTGTACTTCCCACATACCCTACCCCGCATATTTCAAAAGACATTATTTCTATTTTATTTGACTTTAACATGGGGATTCTTTCCAAGCTTTTATTTGAAGAATGAAGTCCTAAAAATAAAAATTACTGGGCCAGATAAACTTCCACGCTCATTAATTCAATATTTTAATAATTCAGGATCTAGGATCATATGACCCATTTCAAATCCCAGTTTAGCTAATTATTGCTGTGAGATCCTGAGTCACCTAATTGCTCTATAACTAAATTGCCTGCTTATGAGATATCTAGTGCCTACTTCAGAGGGCTGCTGTAACCATTACCTGAGGTTATCCGAGTAAAATTCTTAGTACTACATCCAGCTAACAAGAGAACTTGAAACTGTTGGCTCTCACATTTTATCTGGAAATGTTGAAATGTCCAGTTCATGGGAACAGACTGCAGAGGAGACTCACACATACAGGTAGTCAAGACTCAAGTAAGTTCAGGTGTGATCTAAAAACTGATTCAGATGAAACCAGGAAAGGAGAGGATCCAGAGTCCTCAAGTTGTGGGCCACAGAGAGTGCCCACTCTGCTCCTGTTGCCCAAGCCACCATGACCCCATACACTCCTGGAAAGGTATTAGAATTAAACAGGAGGCTGGGGATTTAGCTCACCGGTGCCTGCCTTGCAAGCGCAAGGACCCGAGTTCAATCCCTGGTACCAAAGAAAAAAGAAAAAGAATTAAATGGGAAATCTCTCTTCCCAAGGAAGGAAATGAGGAGCCGAGGTCAGCACTGGGCTGAGCAGCCCCTCCTCCCTGGAGATGGCTGAGCCCCGGGGAGCGCACTCTGCAGACAGGCTGTGAAGTTCTCTTGTGTGAACACAAGTGTGGTGTGAAGTGTTAAGAGGCAGAAGTGTTCTGGGAAGAGAGACACCCTAGGAGAGGGTGTACACAAGGGGCATCACTGGCTCCGGGCCTGCAGGTGCAGCAGAGTCCCAGCAAAAGATTCACGTGGGAGGACTGCGAAGGAAAGACAGGTGCGCTAAGCAGGTTGGACCTTGGAATTTCAGACTTTCTTTACTCTTGAATACTTTTTCAAATGAAATTATATTGGAAAACATCCACCTCTGTTCATCTGTCTGTATCTGTAGTTGTTTCCAGATTACAGGGCACAACCCTCTTCAACAGCCTGGTACACTGAAAAGCTATTCACAAAAGCTTATTGACCCAAGCTCTCAGTGACTGAAGGGTGCCGGCATATTTCTCATTTACAATAACATGAAGCAATGACAGGATTCTGTGTTTAAAGTCTTCATTAAAAAAATAAACGCCAGAGACAAAGAAGATTAACGTTGAGCTTTTTATTTAGAAGCAACAGCAGAATTTTCCTCAGAGGTTCTGTAGCTATCTGCCTTTGGAAGTTATTTATTTATTTGGCCAAAGAAGTTGCTAGTGTGAGGGAATGCATTTTAATTGAGAAACAGAAGCTGTATAGAGAATGGTCTTCCCTGAGGAGAGCCTGGTCCTCAGTGACCTGATGCAACTCCTTTGTTCTGCGTTCAAAGCACAGGGGCCTTAGGCATCTGTTTCTAACCTGGCACCTTAATCCTCTCTCTGCTGCTTCTGAAAGTCAACCTGGTAGTTGGCTTGAATTAGGCCATGGTAACACAAACAAAGGGTTTTCCTTAAGAGTCCCTAGGCAAAGCAGGATGAGTTATGTGACAAGGCTAGCCAGGTAATTCTGGGTTTTGTCTGCCAAAGTTCCTCCTGACACCAGCAACCAAGATGTAGTTAACTCAAAAGACAGATGCCGCGGAAGGGAATTGGATTCCCTTAAGCACAGAATTCATTTACTGAAAGATGAATAAAACTGTCAAAATTAGTTTAGACTTTGTTTTCTTTAAACCTTCAACCTATGATTAAAAGCAAAAGCAAAAGAATACCATCAAAAAAATCTAAATATTGGGGCTGGGGATTTAGCTCAGTGGCACCTTGCCTGCCTCGAAAGCTCAAGGTCCTGAGTTCCATCCCTGCTACCCTCCCCCAAAAATCTAATTAATGGACTTCTTTCTTATTGCAAAGTATATTATCACTGTAAACTCTATAGTATGAACAAATAACCAAAAATGAACATCCAAATTTACCCTGTTCATGATTCACAATTCACAAATAACCACATTTGATTGTTGTGTGACCCATTGAGTAAAAAGAATTTTAGGGAAACTTAAGAAAAAAAACTGTAAACAAATTCCTGTCAAACAATAGAAAATAAAACCCTGAATCACTATAATACAACTGGAGTGTTGAAACATATACCAACATTATAGACATCTTTTCAAAAAATATTTATTAATGTTGGCAAATTTTTGTGATATAAAATAAATGTAAAAATCCTGATATAAAATACATACCTACAGTTGTGGATTGAATTGTGTGCTCCAAAATTCACATACTATCCCTCAGGATCTCAGATTGCAACCTTTTCTGGAAATAGAGTAGTTGCAGAGCAATTAGTTAAGATGAGGTCAAGCTGGGTTTAGGAATGCAGGACTGGTTCATTTATAAACAGGAGAATCCAGAGACACACATGCATACAGAGACAACACCACAAAGGTGAGAACACTCGGGATGGTGTCTGACCAAGCCGAGGCATACAAACACTGCCAGCAAAGCTCCAGAAATCCTCCCTACATCCCTGTTATGGTTTACATATGAGGTGCTTCCCAAAACTGACATACCAAGGGCTTGATTCCCCCATGCAGCCACATTCAGAGGTGCTGTGTTATGGGGGAGTTGGCCTCACTGGTGGCTTGACCCACAGTGAGTCCATAGCTGGGTGGGTGTTGAGAGGAGCCACTCATTGAGGATAATCCAGCCCTTTCTTCTTTCCTGGCTTATCCTGGTTGTCTCTGATTCCTGGCTGCCATGTGGTGAGCAGCTTTCCTCTACCACGTCCTTCCTCCATGCTGTTTCTTCCTTGGAGTCATCTATATGTGGTCTGAAACTGAGCCAAAATCATTTTTTTCTCCTTTAAACTATATATGCCAAGTAGTTTTCCCAGAAATAGAACCCCAAGAGGGAACCGACATGGTGGACACTTGATCTTGGACTTTTAGCCTCCAGAACTGTGAGACAACACATTTCTTTTGTTTAAGCCACTCAGTTTGAGCTCTTTTGTTATAACAGCTCTGGGAAACTAGTACACATATCAGTTCAATTTTGCTGCTAGGCTGTATGCATGAGGGAGGGCGATTTTCTTAACTCTCCCCCAGTCTCTTCTTCCCAGGCATCTCCACCTAAAATTGCGATTCTCAACCCCTATATTTTGTACTTTATTTTATCTACCTGCAATTACCAATATCAAACATACAATGTATTTTGCTAATTTAAGTTTTCCATTGCTTTTCCCATCACAGTGTGATCTTTGTGGAAGTGGTTATTCTATTTTCTTGCCTTTGTTTCCATGTACTTATTGCAGTGTCACAGGGTAGGCATTCAATGAATATTCTATGAACTAAATGAACTGAAACAAATTGGGAAGAAATGTATCATAAAGCCATAATGTTAAAAATAAATCTCTCTGGGTAGTGAAATTTGTATGTATTAGTTTGTACAGCTTCAAAAATCTGGATGTATTACCTTTACAAGCAGAGAAAATTGTTGTCAAGTGTGTTTGGTCCATAGTCAGCTGACTCCAAGGCAGAAACATCACAGCAGAAGGGTGTGGTGGAGGAAAGATGTTTACTTCCTGGCAGCTGGGAAGCAGAGAGGGAAAGAGCCAGGGCAGAGGGGCCAAGGCCAATGTCCCCAGGTCGCACCTGAGAAACCCTCCTTTCAATTAGGCCTTTTGGGCTCCATCACCTCACAATAATGCCACCAAATTATAAACCCATCAACCTACGAATCCACAGAGGAAGGGAAAGCCCCTGATCCACTCTCCTCCCGCAGCCTCACCTCAGAACACAAGAGCCTCTGGGATGTGTTTGATCCAAACTCTAGGAATCAGCTTCCATGAGCCTCATAAATGTACTGGGCTTGAGGAACCAGCTCAAAGACACTGCTGTGCCTCGCCCCGCCTGGCATGCAGGAGGCGGAGCAGAGTTGGGACACACACCTCAGTTGCCAGACTAAGAAGAGCTCACTTAAAGGCCATGAGAATGTAAGTCTACTTTGATGATGTTATTCTTTTTCTTGAGACATTAATCATTTTATTATTTTAAACCTGTGTCTTTGTATATGTGTAGAAGTCAGATGTGACAAAAAGCTTTAAAATGCATTCCCTTTCTCTCATGGAATTAAACCATTTATTCCAAAGGTTGCAATTTTCTGAATTTTGACATGAAATTCATATATGTATGTTACCTAGAAAAATTCAAGGAACAAGAATTTTTTTTCTTTTTATTGATTTTATTGGTACAATCTAGGTATACAATACAGTTACATTCATTATTGGGATCCTGTACCTTTACATAATAGGTCTTGATTCTCATTTTTTCCCCTTGTCCCTGCCCTCCCTTCACCTCCTCCTCCCCTCCCCATTTACAAACACTTTATTTCCATTTTTTCAGTTTCTCATATTTTTTTCCTCTCCCTTATTACCTTCCCCCACCCTTCCCACTTTCCCTACACCTTTAGCTCTTTACTTCCTATTTCACATTATTATTAATTATCTCATTAGGATCCTGTGTACTATTGTAGTTATTCACACCAGAGAAACTATTTGGTATTTCAGTTAAAGAAATCTCTGTATGAACATTAAAAATAGGGAATCCTAAAATAAAACTAAAAAGGAAAGTAAAAGAAAAGGCAATGATGTTTGATTAAAATAATCCTTAATTCTGAAGATGGAAATGGTCCCTTCACATATTTAAATTGCTTCTTGCTCTTGTAGTCTTATCTTATTCTTTTTTTTCATTATTTAGAGAATACTTTATTAGTTTCTGTGATAAAACCCACATAGATATGACCTTACATATTTAATACAGTGCATTATCCCTGTACAGACGGAAAAAAAATAAAAATAAATTAACATTTCTAGACCAATGTGCCTGTCCATTTCCGTACAAAGCCAACTCAACACAGTAAATTGGGATAACTTTTTCCAAAGTTGAGAGCACTGTTAAAG
>NW_022900926.1:436301-466514 GCF_012274545.1 Fukomys damarensis
CTGCAAATAAGATTGCTACCCCTGCTTTTTTCTGGCCTCCTGTTACATGGAGAATTCCTTTCACTTTCAGTCTATGGGCTTCTTTTTGCACTAGGTGTGTTTCTTGTATACAACATATTGTTGGATTTTGCTTCTTATTCCATTTTGCCAGTCTATTTCTCTTGATTGGTGAGTTGAGTTCATTGACATTGATGGTTATAACTGATATGTACTGACCTATTGACATGTTATTGGTCTTTTGTTGACTCTTTTTACTTTTTCACCTTCTCCTTTTAGTTTCTTGCTTTGCCTATTTGATTTGCTCTGTTGGGCCTCATGGTGTTGTTGCCTTCATTGTCATTTTCTAGGATCTTGTTTAGAATTGCTTGTAGTGCTGGTTTGGTATTCATGTAGTTTCTCAGGTATTCTTTGTCGTGGAAGTGTCTTATTTCCCCATCCATTTTGAAAGAGAGTTTTGCTGGATACATCAGTCTAGATTGCAGGTTGTTCTCTTTTAGTACTTGAAATATCTCATTCCAGGCTCTCCTTGCCCCAAGGGTTTGTATTGAAAAGTCTGCTGTGATTCTGATGGGCTTTCCTTTGTATGTGATTTATTTCTTTTCTCTTACTGCTTGTAGTATTTTGTTCTTCTGTTGGGTTTCTGGGATCTTGATTATTATATGTCTAGGTGTAGATTTTTTTTGATTGTAGCTAGATGGGGTCCTATATGCCTCAGTTATGTGAATGTCAAATTCTTCCCCTCTGTTTGGGAAGTTTTCTGTCATTAATTCTGAGAACAGCTTTTTAAAGTCATTTGTATTTTCTCCTGATACTTCATGTATTCCTATCAGTCTTATGTTATTCTTCTTTGCATCATCTCGGAGTTGTTGGATCGAGTTCTCGTGATCCCCTAGGAACAAGAATTTAAAGAGAAAAAATTTGTATTATGTTCCAAAAATGGAAGACTAGGTATAAAATGATTAAGTTGTATAATGTACTTGTACCAACTCCACACAAGGAATGTAAGTCTCCTTATTGAGATCACTCAAAATTTCTCAGTCACATCTAGTCCTGACAGTGAAAAAGATGAAGTTTATTTTTATTTACTTTGAAAATGAGTATGCTTGGCTTCCACATTACAAGTAAATTACCCTTTAGGAGGCAATGACCAGTAAGGCTGCACAGTTAAACATCTTTATGGGGGGCCTGCTTTCTTCCTCCTGTAATTGTCATAATCAACCAGAAACAATGTATAATTCCATGTAACTCCCGGCTGCCTCACAGATGGATGGTATAATATGTCTCTGTGCCCTACTCCTATTTCCCCGCTCTCTCCACATCCAATGATTGCCACTTGGTAATGTATCCAAGCATGCACACCATGGGTAGCAGGGCTGCTTGCGTTCCCCGGCCAGGGATGTATTGGTTGATGTCATAAACAGTAAATCCTTTGTGCTGAAAGGCTGTTCATTTTCACACCATTCACTGGTTCACTAGCAGTTGTCCAGATTTTTAAATTCAGCCTCTTACTTTAATCCTGCAACTGCTGGTCCCAGACAGGTGCAGGGATCAGACTGGATCAGTTAAGTAAAACATCTGGCCTGAAAAATGATAATAAGCTCTTTCTACTCCCTCAAGTCACAGGAGGAATGTGAAGTTTTCAAAAGTCCAAATAACACAGTTAGGCTGCAATATTCACTTAGGCATATACATCCAGCCCCACCATCACATGTGAGTGATGTGTGCGTGCGCACACACAGGCACACATGACATGCACACCCTTGAAAGAAAGTAATTTGCCACTATTTATTTTATGAAGCAAGACTTCTGAAACCCAAAGCCAGGGAAGCACAAGACCCTGTCTGTTTGGGGCAGCCCCCTCCTCTCTGGCCTCGACAGGTACTGGTGGGGCTGCTCTCATAAGACCTGAAGACGCCTTTGCAAGAAACATGTGACCAGCTCCAATGAGGTGCTCAGTGTTTGTGACTCCATGAGTCCAAAGCAAATGACAGATGATTCAGGGCTAGAAAGACAGAACCTGCACACAGGGCCATCTGACTGAGAATCGCCTCACCAGTCCCATTTGAATCTGGTCATGGATAGGCCTGGATGCAACAGGCTACTGACATTTAGGAGTTCTCCCGTTTCTAAGCAGAAGGTGACTTTCCAATTCCAGTGCTGTGCAGTGGCAGAATACTGTCCAGTTCTCAGTCAGAAATGCAAGTGTCACAAGGATTCCTGCCTTTCTGCAAAGGTGAAAAACTCCTACGATACTTTTAGAGGCCATGAACAAGTTCTGCACACCTGCAGAGCCACACCAGAATTCTTGCCACCATCATTACCTAGTGAAGAAGACTGTTCTTAACACAGCCGGGTCAGCTAAGTTTGACAAAGCTCAATGATCATGGAAAGTTTGGGTGAGAGAGTAGCATGAAAGCCCAGCCAGAGTCTGTGGGGGCAGTAAAAGCTGAAAAGTGACCTTTCTTAGGCCTAGACTTCATCCACCAAGGACAAGTACATTACTGTGAAGCCCAGTTCAAAATGACAACTTGAAGATGGCCTTATAGCGCATTCACCCGGCCTGGACCAGCCTGAACGCAGGGCCTCAGGTGACCACTAGGTCACAGACTATGAGGCCAACCTTCTGCCATCTATAATCTCAAGGCGTATCCAGCAGACTGTATGCGTGTTAAAACATTAGGAATGGAGTCTCTGTTGGTCTCCGGATTCTCAATGTCACTAAGCACAGTTCCTACTCCACTTTCATTTTATTTAAATGATGGATGGGTTAGATATCGGTAAGGAGCTTGGATTTCTTACGGTAAGTAAGTAGATGGTGATTCTGGAGAGTTATGAAAATCTTTGTGAAAGTCTAGGCCAGTGAGTCTCACAAAACACATGGTTAGGAACAACCTCAGCATCACCTTAGCAGAAACGTAAACTCACTACCCGCAACCTAGACTCACTGAATCTGAGACTCTGAGTGGAAGCTACTTCAACAAACTCTGGAGGTAGTTCCAATGAGACCGTAGTGTGAGAAATGAATCAGAATAAAGAACCGCTGAGAAGACAGCGGGAGAGGGTGGATGCAGAGACGAGAAGGTGCATCTGGCCAGGGCAAGATCCCATCACTTGTGAGAACAGGAAATCTAGGGTCCCTCCATATGCTTGGCTGCAGTGGCTGCTTCCTTGGGCTGACACAGGCTGAGACCAGGGGAGGAGACTCAGCTCTCAGCCTGCAGGGTGAGCAGTAGTTTGGAAATAAAAAAGGCACAGATGAAGATACATGACTTTCTATTAACATGATTTTTCTGGCTTCAGATGTCTAGAATCATTTAATATAAATGATTAAACTGTTTTAAAGTGTGTATATTTTGTCTGAATAATTACTTGGATGAAATAATATCTATAATATTAATATTAATATTAATAGTATCCCCAATATTAAAGTACCACCAAGGGAAATAAAAAACTAGAGAATTAGGCAGTAGGAAAAGCTGTTTGTTATCTATCAGCTGCAACTACCAGAGGAATAAAAAGGGGCCACAACAGAAGGAACAATGGGCTGTGATAAAAGTGCAGGAGACACAACTCCCTGGCTCATCTGTATTCTGTTATAGTATTCATATATTCTTCATGTGATATTCATACAAACAGAAAAGGAAAAGTGAAAACGACACCAAGATAAAATGTACACCAAATAAGTGTAATCACATCTGGCATATACAAAGAAACAAAAACATGAAGCAAAACAAGATAAATATCTGAATTCAGAAAAGGATCAAAAAACACTTTACTAATGAAGAGATATAAATTATATATAAGCACAAGGAAAAACTGTTTTACATCATTAGTAAGAAAATGCAATTAAAATATAATCAGGTAGCACTACACACCTGTCAAAATGGTTAAAATTACAAAGTGCAATAATACCAGGTACTCATAAAATAATGGCAAACATCATTGCAGAACAACTGGAACTCATATGAACTGCTGGTGAGAAAGTACTACTTTGGAGGACACTTTAAGGTACTTATAAAGTTAAACACATGCAGATCATACAAGCCATAAATCTCACTCCTAGGTATTCCATGAGAAAAATTGTGACATAATGTCCACACAAACATCCATACATAACAATTTCTGGTAGTTTCATCATGGCCCCGAATAGCAAATGATCCAATATCTGTCAACTCCTGAATGAATAAACAAATTGTGATGTTTCCATATAATACAATACTACTCAGCAATATACAGGAACATACCACAAAGGGATGACTCTCAAAGGAATTTTGCAGTAGCAAAAACCTGCTCCCTTTAACCAAAGGATAGGAAAAGGAAAGCCTAACAATACTAAAAGCTTTTAGATAACAAATGCTCTAGTCAAGCCAGATCACAAATAAACCTTGGTCTCATGTCCACTCATGCTAGCAAAGACCAAGTAATAAGCTAGGGTTCCATTCTCACCAGCACCAGCAAAAAAGATATGCCCATTACCCTGCTGAGGTGTGTATCCAAGAAGACCACGCAGAACCCAGTGCTCTCACCCCACCAGCCTTCAGTGAGAACCAAGCCAGTGGTATCAGAAGCTCCGCCCCCAGCAATAACGAGATGTTCTCTGTTTCCCCACCCGGGCACCATGAGAGGAGTTTGGAGGAGAGTCAGGACCATTAGCATGGATGGAACTAGAGAAGAAGCACAGGAAAGCAGAACTCCCAGTCTCAGATGGCAATGATGAGATTTCCCTTTGGAGGCAGAGTGGAAAACACAGAATTTACTCTACCTGGCAGTAGTAAGGTGCTGAGCCCCACTCCCCTGGCAGAATACTGTCAAAGAAAGTCAGGGCAAACAGAGGAGTGGCGGGAGCACAAAAATGCCCAGTTTTCAGTAAAAAATAATTCCTAATACCAAGAACCACACATGTGCCAGAAAGAACTTAAAAAGATAATCAATAGAAACCAGTGCCAAGGTGGCACACTTGTTAGAATTACCTGGTAAAGATACTAAAGTAGCCATGATGAAAAGTATCCTTCAGCAAGCAGTTATGAACATTTGAAAAAGATGTAATGAGAACAAATAAGAAAAATAGAAAGGCTCAACAAACAAATTGCTTTAGAAAATAAATAGGAAACATGTAGAACAGCCAAGCCATCCATGGTGACAAACATTTGTAATCTCAGCATTCTGGGAGGCTGAGGCAGGAAGATCACAAATTCAATCCCAGCCTGGGCAACCCAGCAATTTATTAGAACACATCTCAAAATTGTAAAAAATAAAATTAAAAGAGTTAGGAATAAAGCTAAGTGCAAAAACCCCAAGTTCAATCTCCAGTACCATAATAAATAAATAAAATAAATAAAGAGGCAATTGGAAATTTTAGACATGAAAAATATAATAGCTAAAATAAAAGTTCAATGGATGGGATCAATAGCAAAATGGAGGAGGCAAAGGGGGTAACCAGTGAGCCAGAAGGTAAAATAGTAGAAATTAGCCACTTTGAACAACAGAAAGTAGACTAAAAAATAAATGAGTAAAGCCTCAGAAACATTCCCAACTATAGAAAAAAATCTAGTTTTTAAGTTATCAGAGCTCCAGAAGAGGAGAGAGAGGTGGGGCTGAAAAACTCCTTGAAGAAATTTCTAAAAATTCCAATATTTATCAAGGATTATAAACCCACAGATTCAAAAAGCTGAGAAAACCATAAACAATAAAAATCCAAAGAAATGCATAAGAGGGCATGTCACAATCAAACTCCAGAATATTAAAAAAGATAAAAGAAATTTATAATTGGTCAGAGGAAGACAACACTTTACCCTTAACCAGTTAGAACAACAGTAACTTCTCACCAGAAACACTGAAGGCCTGAAAGAAGTAGCACAATATTTTTCAAGCACTGAAAGAAAAGAATCACGAATCAGCTAATCAGCAGGAACCAACTGGCACTCAGACAATACTTCACCCAACCACAGAATGCGCATTTCTCTTCAAGTGCCTATGAAACATGCACTAAGACAGAACATGTCTGAGACATAAAACAACTTCAACAAGATTTTAAAATATTGAAATTATACAAAGTATATTCTCTGGTCAAAGAGTCAAATTAGAATTCAATATTAGCAAGATAACAAGAAATTTTCCAAATACTTAATGATAAAAACAAACTTTTTAATAATTTATTGGTTGAGGAGGACTCAAAGGAGATAAAAAAAAATACCTGGTACTAGATGAAAATTAAAATTCAACATATCAAAATATTTAGTACACAACTAAAGCAACACAGAGAGTCAAATTCATATCTGACCAAGGAGTACTACTTGGACTATATTTTAAAATTCTTAATATTCATGTTCTTATTCATATGTGAAAGCTAAAAGCATTGATCACATACAGGTAGAGAGTTGAACAGAAGTCACTAGACAACAGGAAAGACAGAGAGAAGAGATGGAGAAGCAGGTCAGGTAACTGGGCAGAATAAGTTCCAGTGTTTTGCAGTACACTGCAGTTTACAATAACTTATTACATGCTTTAGAAAAAACCAGAAGAGTGGAGTCCATAGGCTTCCAACACAAAGAAATGATAAGTGTTCAAGGAAATGAAAATAAAATTAGCCTGATTTGTATGTCTATACTGGATTATCACACTGCACCTCATAAATATGTATTTTTAGATACTGGTTGTGTGTTATCTCTCAAAGACAATCTTAATTTTTAGAATTAGATTTTGTTCTGTTCCTTGCAACGTAATAGAAAAAGTAAGTAAAAGGATTTTATCATTTTATTTTCCATGAAATACAATTAAAATCACATTAAAACATTTCATTATTGCTTCAAATTCTCTGGTTAAAGTGAATTCTTCAATTTCCTATTTAGCCCCAGGCCTTTTGCTCTGGGCTCAGGCTCTCTTGAAAATGGAAAAGCCAAAGGAAACCTGTGAAGCCCATCGCCAAGCCCTACAAAGCAGACCTGGCAATTAATCTTCCTTAGAAGAGAGGTGGTCTACTTTTTCTGTTACTTGTTCCCCTTCCTTTCAGGTCAGGTATTATTATGGGCTCTAGGTATCAGCCTAAATTAATATTAAGACAGAAAAAAAATCTACTCTGTTCTGTTATAATGCATGGAAAGTAAACCAGAATAATTCCTAAACACAGAAGTTTCATCACGAAATTTGCAAATATGACCTTTTTTGCTTTGGATCAGTACCTGACTTATCCTTCTAAGGAGTTCTTTGGATGGCACTTTCTTCCCATGAAAAGGACATCTCAGTGCTGTCAGACGATCACAAGTCTATTAGGACTTTTCTAGAGGTTCTCATATAAAAGCTTGCAAACATTTTGCAGTGCTATCATGTCATCCATCCATTCATTCATTCACCACCTCGGAAGCCCTAGCCAAAAAGGTCTCCAGTTTACACTTCACATTTGTACTCCAAGAATTAAGACACAGTACTGCCTCAGTCCGTGAACTTAATTCGTTCTATGATTCTGGGGAAGACAGCCATGGTCGAGTTGCCACCCAATGTGGAGTTCATGAACTGAAGCAAAATTCTGCCGAAAGCTTGTTTTTGAACCCAACTGTTGGCTAACAGAAGCACTAGTGAACCAAAGTGTTACTGTATATAGTTAAGGACATAAATATGATGGATGACCTCCTTTACATTTCCTATAGAGCAATACTATGCACTGTTATTTATCTTACTTGAAATGTGTACAGTATTATCTTTTATAGTATCTGATTGCATCTGAGTGTTCTCCTGGACCTCAAATTTTAGAACTAGGCTGGTAAATGTGCCATGACCTTTATGGAAAACATTTCAACCTTCTAAAATAAACCAAAAACAAATCCTTTTTAAATCTCAAATCTCTTCTGGACATATCTACGAATTCACTAAGATCATGCCTTCAGGTAGAAATGATAATATTATCTGCATCTTCATGTATTTCAGCTTCCTACTCAGGAATCCAAGTCACCAGAGTCACAATCCTCTACTCTTTACAGTGGCAGTGGATGTGGCAAAAGTGAGTAAGACCCCGGGGATCTGCCCACTATGCCCAAGAGTCTAGCTGGGAAACAAACACACACTCCCAAGGTGGTCTACACTCCTACCTTTTACATTCCCCAACCGGATGCCCCCTACCATTTCTCCTGGGTGGACAATGAGGTTCCTCAAGCCCTCTGGGGCTTATGCATTGCTTGGGGGACTGTGTGGGTCTCACAAATCTTGCACAAATCTTGCACCACTGCTGCTTCAGAACCTCTGATTAAAGGTGGCAATGAACTATCCTTGTGGACCCCTCGTGCCACCTGTGAATAAAGATGGAGCTGATGTCCTGAGAAGTACAAGCATTAATGTGTGAGCTCAAAGGCTAAGAAAATATTAAATTACTGGGGAGAAGACCAATCTAGAGATAGGAGGAAAGATTTCAAAGCAAAAAAAAAGAAAGACAAGGCATTGTGGTAGGATCATAACTTGGAAAAATGACTTTGCACAAATTTCAGTAATGAAGTACTCACAAGGACCCACATAATGATCCTTGGCACAGATAAACCAAAGGAAAGGAAATTTTCTGTTTTTTCAATGAAAGAAAAAAAAATACAAAGTTGTCTGGGTGAAAGAAATGAGAGCTACAAAGGCACTTTAAGAAGTGCCTGATGGGCCTTCCCTCAGAAGCCCTCCTGGGTACCCACAGGGACTGCAGGACAGGCCACTCCCCACACAGCCACCTCAGGAGCCTGAGCCAGCCTGGCTCCTCCTCTCTCCATGGACCCAGCACAACTTTGACCCAGAGAAGGCTCACAGAGGAAGTTTACATAATAAGTGAATAAAATGCCTATGGAGTGGATTGGGGGAAATAAGGGCATGCAAAATTATCAGCAAATCCATGTGTCCCACAGAAAGCCTTTGTAATCATAATATGTGCACTACCACTGTCAGGGTTATTGCGTTTGCTCAATTTTGATAGGCTCCTTTATGAAAGGTTTTCATCTGTGTTCCACACACACACACACACACACACACACACACACACACACAATCTGCATGCACCCAGTAAGTGCCAAGACTGACCAGTCTATTTTCCCTTTAACTGGCAGCATTCACAGTCACTTTATTGTGTAAAATAATGTTGCTTCTTCTTCCCTTTATCTTGCTTATGTCTGACCTTCCATTAAAAGTTGCTTAGAAACTGCTTAGCAAACAGTCGGGGTGCTCTGCTGACTTCTTCCTTTTGTGACTTCTCCACCGCCTCATTCCCTTTCTGCAGGCTTTCTGAGGCTTCTTTTCATCTCCTTTCAACAGACAACACTAAAAGCCCAACATTTCCCTCCATTGAAAGGAAGTCTGCTGATCGGAGGCAGCAGCAGCCCCAGTACACCTGCCAGGGAAGAGGGGAGTTGATTAACAAAGCTCCCACAGCTCTTGCTTTCTGTGACCACCTCTGCAGGGTGTGCTGACCAAGTCAGAAATTATTAAAAATCCTGACACCAGGAAGCCCACGATGCTGCCATCAACCAGAGCTGGAAGGTGGACGCGGAACTGGAAGTCATGGTGCTTCCTTTTACAAAGAGCAGGGATTGGCCCACACTGGGCTGTGAACAGAAGCCACACCAGACTTTAAAACAGAATCCCCCAATGCCCAGGGAGTGGGTTTCCATGAGCTTACCGTGTGCAGGTAAGTCACTCCTCTATGCTGTCCTCATCCAACACTTTGCTGAACACACAAGGAGGGCATCCCAGAAGAGAAACACAATCCACGCCTACCTTGGGCTACATAACACTCTAGCAGCTGAAGAACGTGTTGTAGGAAAGAGGAATTTAAGTAAGAAATAGAGGCACAGTCCTGCTTCTAGGAAATTCACAGGGGTGTGAGGAGAGATGAGCTGCCCACTCTGTCCCGCCTGGGCTGTGGAGGAACAGCTGTGGCTTCCACCTGGTTGGGGAGAGGAGGAGGGCTTGAGGGACGGAGACTGAGCTTGACAGAGGGGATTCCATCAGATAAAAGACCGTGTGGAGGCCTGAGAAGTCTGTGTCGAAGAGCAGAGGCACATGCAGTCTTTCCCTTGGAGGCAGTGGCTGCCCAACCAGCTTAGCTGACCTCTCCTTTGCTGCTGCGTGGCATGGGAGGCCTGGGAGGTCACTGACGCCATAGTGAGACAGACCATGTGGTTGGTATTTTCTCTGAATTGTGAGATTATTTTTACACAAATCTGTAAGAATCTTATAAAACAAGATCATTCTGTACATGATCCTCATCACGGTAATCCTGCAAAGGGTCCACACCTAAGATTCTGCCTTTGTGTTAGCAGCAGTTGTGCCTCCCCGAGAACCCAAGTGCTGACTTCATTTTCTCACTGACTACTCACATGAGGGACATCCTCAGTGGGCCAGGAGCTGCAAGAACACAAGCCAGTCTGCACCATCAGCCTTCTGAAATCGTGGTCACCACCCACCAACTGCGGATTGAAAGACATCTGTGGTGAACATATACCTTTCCCTCATCATTACTCTATAAACGGGACAGCAGGACAACTACTCACGTGGCATCCACATTGTACGGATTAGGTATTACAATTACGGAGATGATTTCCTTTCCACAGGAGGACGTACTGCGTCATTTTATATGAAGGACTTGGACATCTGTGGATTTTTAGATGCGTGGGCATTGTGGAACCAATCCCCTGATGATACTGCAGAAAACTGCAGTCCTGGAACCCTTGAAGTCCTCTCTGCAATTTATACTCCTTAAATCATTTAGTGTCTTTTTCTCATTAGTCTTAACTTTATGTAATTATTTCTTTTATGCATCCTTTAAATCTTTTTTGAACCAAAGTGAAATAGAAATAAATGCAACAGAAAATATACTTAAAAGTACATGTGATTAGTGGATCATGCTTACTGAAAATAACTGTACTTGGTTCAATCATAAGTGTTCAGGAAAACTGGAAAAGACATTTCAGCCCAGCTGCTGCGACATCATTAACCAAAAGCATCTCGTATTTTTCTTGCTGCTTTGTTATTTCTTTAATATAAGTAAAACTAGAAATTCAAAGTTAAAAGTTGATCTGTGGCTATGATTTCAAGTTACCACCATATAAATACTTTTGATGATGAGATAATCATTAAGACAATTATCTAAAGGGAATAATTGGCAACAATTTGGCTGAGGATATGGATGAGTGTTGAAAGCCCCGTCATTTTTTATGTGGACACTTTGTTCCATAGAAACTATTACTCGGGTGAGGGCAACATCTCATATTTCATTACATATTAATGTTCTGCAATTTTGTCAAATCAAAGATAATACTTGGCCCTTGCTTTTCTAAAATTGAAAACAAAAGTTACCTGAATTTTTATAACATGACAGTCTCCATAATGTCATGGATATGTCTCTTAAACTATTGCTTTATACAAATACATTTGTCTCTCAATCTTTCCTTTCTTATTTGCCCACAATCAGAATAGTCACACATCAAGAAATTGGAGCAGAGCTACTCTCTGTGTACACAGTGCCAGTGCTTTCCATTTTTTCATTTTCTTGCTGAAAAAGAGAAGGAAACAGCTATTCATTAAGCACCCAGCACATGGCAGGTGTTTTGCCGGGTGCTTTGTATACATTATCTCTCCTAATCCTCATGGTAACCCTATGAGGAAGGCAGTTTTATCCCCATTTTATAGCTCAGGAAACCCAAGCTCAGGGGGGATAAGAAGCTTGCCCTGGGTCGTCTGACCGCAGGGTGGATTGTGGACTCGGGTCTGTTTGCCTGGAAAGCATTTGGACCTTCCTCAGATCCTCCACCCTGCCCCCACCTTGCAAATGCCTTGTGAAATCTTTTTTCTTTTCAGTCTGATGTTTTAACTTTGTATAGTTTCATTCTGATTTATAGAAATATTCAACCAGGGATCTTTTTGTTGAATTTCGTATTTTAAAAATTTATTCTGAGACATTTTTATCTCTAGGAACATAATTTTCTTTTCTTATGCAAAACTTTAGGTGATGCTGTCATTATTAAAATAAAATTCAAGGGTCATTTTATTAATAGTTTTTTTAATTATTACTAAAAACTGCCCTATATCAAACTTCTAAAAGTTACATAGAAAGCAACTGGACAAATGGAGACATTTTTCCTTTTATTCTCTTTTTCTGGATATCTATTTCTATTTAACAAATTGCTGTAAAACTCAACAGTGTAAACAACATCCATTTTATTATATCTCATAATTTTTGCCTGTCAGGGATTTGAGTAGGACTTAGTCGGCAAGGACTCTGCTCCCTGTGGCTTCGACTGCAGTCCCTGGGCAGCATTCAGCTGGCTGATGGAGCCAGGAAAGCTGGGCTCAGCTGGGATACTCAGTGGAGCCATAGCACTGGCCTCCAGGGCATGGTGGTCACCGTGCTCAGGCTCTATACACCATGGATAGGGGTTCTAGAGAGAAGTTTCAGAGGCACAAGACTGGAAAATACACCTTTGCTTCTGTCGCACTCTTTGCCCAACTGGGGAAGAACATTCACTTCTAGACAGGAAAGCATGAGAGATCTGGGGCCAACCTATCCAATCACTTGTCTCATGTGAACCTCTATTTTAAAAGACTTTAAATTCATCCATTTGTGGAAGGCAATATGACGAAAACATTGGAGAGCTAACCCAATAATGGAAGTTATTAGAGGTTTTAATCAAGCAAAACAGTGAAAATATTAAAATTAAAACCAAAACTAGTATGATCATATTTACTGTAAGGAAATCTTGAAAGCATCATGATGATAAAAAATATTCTCAATTTTAAAATTGAGTGCAGTTTAAGAAACAGAAAACGAAGCATTGTGTGGCTATGTTAAATACCACGACTCTTGTGCAGGTTATAAGAAAATGACTTATAAGTCAAATGTTATCCTGGTGTGGTTCCTTGTGTAGAATTGGCAAATATTCCACTAACTTTAAAGCATGAAGTTGACTTTTAAAATCTGTTGCTGCAACAGACTCTCATTTCCATTCTTTCTAACAACCAGTTTAGAGCTACGTCTGAGACCGTTCTCGCCAGACGTGAGGCAGTACACAGCAGCACACCCATCTTTTAGGTGAATGTTAACGAAACAGCCATGGCCATTCCTTAGTATGTCTGTGGCTCCTTCCCATCTACAGTGACAGACAGGGCTTAGTCTGGCCATAAAGTGTAAAACCCCTGCTCTCTGGCTCCCAAGCCAAAGCTTGCTGCCCACTACTCCCAGTGCACTTTCCCGGCTCCCTTTGTGTTAACTCGCGCCATGGATCAACGCCTCGCCAAGAAGCCAAGCCTGGCTGCTTGAGAACCAGGGAGACACTGCTGCCAGCTGCAACTCAGTATAACAGCAGCTTCGCTGTGACTCAAGAACAATGCCCTGACAGATGGAAAAAATATGAAACGAGAAGAACTTTGGTTCCCGAACAACCACGTGGAGCAGAGAGATGCACCAATGCAGATCATTCTCCCTGAATGTCCCTGTGAGAAGTGGAGAAACTATTGACTTAAAATCACTAAAACAATGTCAGCTCTTTATTAAAGCAGTCAAGCCGTATTGTACCTAAGTCTTATTGTTCTAATAGCTTCACAATGAATCACCAATAAAACATCTGAACTAAGTTTTTAAAGATGACCGAAAATAGCATTCACTAAATGCACCACTTTACCTTGTAGGTGGCAGGTGATAGCAGAAGGAAGAAGAGAGGAGGGAGGAAGGCCCCCAACTCACTATTTTCATGCGTCAAGTGTGATAGTTGGTGGTCTCTTGTCTTCAGGAAATGGTCTGTAGATGAAAACCAAAACTAAAACTTTGCTTTGACCCCACCACTCTACAGATAAGATTCACCTTGTCTCTTCAGCTACTTGGTGATGTACACAAAACAGAAATCCAAGGAGAATCTGCTTAAGCATTTAAAAATCTATTTGATCCTATCAGCTTCGTGTCTTCACCCTCATTGTTTACATTCTTTCCTCTTTTTCCCACAAAGCTCAGGAATCTGTGCCATCTATGGCTAACTAGACTGATTTTGACCCAGGAAATAAGTAATATTTTGATCATTCCTGCAAACAACATCATAGCCCAGGGGTGACAGTCAAAAGGTCGTCTCTGAACAATGAGATAGCATGTGCCCCATTTCCTCTGTCTCTCTATTTTTTACTTTATTACCTTAATCATACACCACTTTCCCATTGTTTTCTTAGGCATTTCCAAACATCAGAGAAGCAAATACATAAATAGATCCTCAGAAATCCACTAGCAAATCTATGTTTAACCAGTAATTAGAGCTCAGAAGCCTTGCTGGGTAGGTCAGGAAGAGTCTGGACACCCTTATGGGCTCGAGACTTTATTCTTTGTGTTTCATTGTTAGAGTTGTACACCATTTCCTTGAATGCCAAATTTAGGCATGCTTCCTAATTAATGATTTTTTCAAGCCCTTCTCAGAAGCCATTGGATTTTGATTAGCCCACAAAGGAAGGTTTTCTCTCCTGGGCACATAGTTTTCTGTCTCCTTAGCAGTTAATTGAGCACAGAATAATGGTTTCCTGACAGGGAGGCTCATAGGCTGCACGGAGAGGTTGGTGCCTCTTTAGTCTGGGAACTTCAGTGACATTCTATAATGCTCGGTAAATTTAAGCTCAGAATTAGAGATCAAATTGATGTGTTTGGACATATCTCAAGCTGATGTTTCCTGAGCAGCTGGCTCCATGAAAAGATGTATAAGCTGGCTCAGGCCTCTGCTTTTCTTCTTGATGAATTTCTCCTTGCACTTCTCTTTCTGGAGCTCACTACATCACAGAAAGAAACAGAAATGGCTCCTTCTTCTAGAAATCAGATAATGTTTATTTTCACACAGCAAACTTGCTATGCAAAGCACAGTATCTGCAAAGTATGTATTTATCCCTGTCCTTATGTGATTATAGCTAAAACCATCATTCATTATTTGCCTACATTTCAAAGCACAGTGAATGGAGAAGCAATGGTCTTTTCTTTAAATTTTAGTAAATTATGTTGGCTCTTTCATCTAGTAGAAAATTTAGGAGGGCTGGGGATTTAGCTCAGCTGTTCGGTGGCCTGCCTTGCAAGCACAAGGACCCAAGTTCAATCCCCAGTATCAAAAAAAAAGAAAAGAAAGAAAGTTTAGGAGACTACGTAGCCCTGAGACTCACTGAAAAATTGGCATTAGACAGGTTGCATTTCTACAGAAAACATTAAGGATAGTTAAAATCAAGCAGATGGACATCAAGCATCTTATTTGACTTTTTGAGAATGATAGGGGAAAATAAAAATTGTTCTCTTAATTTCTTAATCATCTGAACATTTGTGTCCACTAAATCACACAGAATAGAGGCCCAGCTCTCTCTGACATGTACTTCAGACAAGCCAAGGAGCAGCACCTCTCTTCCTTAACCTGCGGAGCAACAGAAAAGATTTAGAAAGTCAGCTCACAAACCTCATTAAGGAGATTCCAACACTTGCAAAATGGGCACTGAGGTGGCTTACTGGAGGGCGGAGGGCAGGTGCAGATGGCATGCCCAGGACAGGCTCAGGAGGGGAGCCTCTGAGATGCTTGGGCACTGCCACCGAACTGAGGGAAAATGCAAGGCTCAGCTGAACACCTGTGTCAACAGCGTCCACACCCCGTCCTCCCCTGCCAAGGGTCCACTGTCCGGCATCCTCTCCTGCACTGGCAGAGGAATTTTATTTTACAGAGACTTGAATCAGTAAACCTCTCTCTTACTAAAAAAGAGTAAGATCTAATATCCCAAGAAAAATGAGAGTAACTAGTGAAAATATGAAATTCAAACAAAAAAAGTGAAAAGCCTAATAGAGAATATTTTAACATCTCTATCCTTAAGGAAATAACTTTTAAAAAATGTTTTTCCCCAAAACTGTGAAAATATTGCCAATAAAATTTTCAATCATGGTTTTAACAGTTTTGTTTATAGGTTGGTGTTTTCAACATATTACATAGTAAATCTATTATAAACAGTTTAACTTATACTTAAAATAATAAATACATAGAGTTCATTACTGCTTCAAATTCTTGACCTAAGAAAAAGTTGCCTGTATTTTCAATAACTTGTGCTAACTTGGAAGAGACTGATTTATGTCAGTGAAGGACAGTGTCTCCTGATTTCATTTTTATAGAAAGCAAAATCCACTGAACTCCCAGTTCTTTCCTTCAATGCATTGAAAATTCTCCTTTAATCTTCTTTTTCTTCTTTAATTATGAAGACACATGCAAATATAGTGTGTGTACATGACACATATGTGCACAAACCCAAGCTTCATCTAACAGGAAAAGCTTTCTGCTCTCTGTAACCTAGGAAAAGTAAATGTGTTTATTCTCTCCAAACTGAAGCATTGTGAAACAAGATTGAAAACCAACTGCTTTACCTTAAGTGACTGGATCGCTGCAGCATTTCTAGGAGCACCACCTCCTATCTACACTGAGGGACCCTGGGCAGGCTAACAAATTCCCACCTCACTCGTGTCTAGGTGCTTTTCTCACAGTTGGGCAGAGAACAGACTGAGGAACCAGAGTGGATTCCCCAGCAGCAGCTCTCAGCCCAGGAGCAATGGGAATTGCAGCGTAAGTCCCCAGCTTCCTTCTCCTCAGAAAGACAGATCTGAAGGAGGTCCAGTGTAGTCTCCCCAAGTTCTTCAAGGATCATGCAGCATGGATCACCCAACCACCACTCAGAAATATGCAACCTATGGTTGCCTTTCCAACCCTCACCTCACTATCCACTTGTCAGCGGGTCTTCTCTGAAGTCAGTTCTGAAATAAATGACTCACATTAACATTTTTCTCTGGGGCTGCTGTTATAGGAGCTCACTAGAGAAACTAGTACTTGATCCTTTCGAGGAAAGTATCTCTTCCTTTGAGGATTTTTAATTTGCACCTTACAGGGACTCATACATTTAAATTTTTAAGTGAATTTAAGAAGCAAGTTAGAAAAGGTTAACATATCTACAAATTCATTATGAAGTATAAATGATCATGGAAATAAGAAAAATTATTTTTAAAGGAGAGGTGGAAAGTATGTGCTCACATACCGGGCAAATTTCCTGGAGCTCTGACACCTAGGTTGCCCTCTCCCTTACTGACTTGGGCAGAGTTCTTGTACCCAGAAGCCAGCCTGGAGCCTGGGCGGAGAGGTGGGAGGGGCACCCTCCTGGGGAACAAGTAAAGATTCCAAGGCCCACGTGTGGTATTGAGCACCGTCAGACAGCACATGATATGAGTAAACTTTTACATGAAATGTTTAGAAAGAGAGTAACATTCTATGCATTACAAATATTACCGAATTGTGGAGGTGACCGGTATGACGTGGTTGGTGTCCTAGACACGTGTGTGTTTATCCAGCTGCGTCAGTTCCACACCCTGCTCCTCACAGTCGTCCATCTGAGAAATGGTCCATCCCCCTCTGTGTCATGGTGATAGTCTGCTGCACCCAGGTGTCTGCCGCTGTAAAACAAATCCAGACAAACCCTAGGCCATACCTTTCCCAGGTCCTCTGGCCACACAACACAGTCAGCAGATAATTCTTGTTAGTTATTCGAGTTTAGCAACCTTTAGTAACAAACATTCTCCTATTACACAATAATGCCTTGGGTGGCTCCAGGCCTGTGGTGGACATGGAGCACGTTAACAGAGGAGGTGGTGGTGATGACCCTTGAGGAGATCATCATGAAATGAGGACTCTCTAGTCATCCTCCTCCTCAGAGTTACTCTACAGAGAGTCTATCTGAAGGCTCTCGATAGGTACCAGGCATTGTCATCTTGGGTAGATGTATAGCTTTAAGTCTGGAGGAGACAAAACCAAAGAAACCATTAAGAATGTATGCGCCAAATTATGAGATCAGTGGGATTGCTATGGATACAGCCAACAATCGTTTCCACCAGGCAGATCTAGTAATAGCCTCCCACAAAGAAGATAAGGAGAAGGTCAGGGGACTTGAGAATCCAACATAGAAGTTGTAGCACTTAGGAACTTTTTACAAGGTCGATCTGGTATATCCTGGTAAAAGAAGTCTAGCACATTTGTCTTTGGTTCCATCTGTATGACCCCTTGGAGTTTGGCAGCCCCTAGGCAAGAATAAATAAAATTTTAAAGTAATTAGACCATGTATAATCCAACTGTGAGAACTAGAATGGAAAGGCAGGTTGGGGAAAGAGTCACATTTAGAAACTGAAATAGTGATTATAACCTGTTAGCTCTTAAACTTTTATTTTTTTTCCTCATTGAGTTTATTGGTACATTTTATGTATACAGTAAAGTTACATTCATCACTGGGATCTTGTACCTCTACATGACAGGTCTTGGTTCTCAGTTTTTCACCTTGTCCCTGCCCTCCCTTCACCCCCTCCTCCCCTCTCCATTTACAAATGCTTTATCTCCATTTTTTCATTTTCTCCTATTTTTTTCTTTTCCCTTATTTAGACTCTTTTATTGATGGAGGTTGTCTACAAGTCTGATCCTTTGTCATAAGTCTCTCCAGTCTTCGGTATAAGATATAGACAATTTAGAATTGAATAGCTAAGAAATTTAAAACTCTAGCTAAGTTCTTCTAGATTTTACCATAGTTTTTCCTAATGATCCATAACAGTGGTCAGCTACTGGTGTAGCTGGAAACTGCCAGAAGTGGTCAGCGATTTGAGCCCCTTTTTATACCTGACTTTATTACTGTGGCATTGTTTTATACCTCTTTTGTTTATTCTTTTCTGCTGGGTGATTAAGACCAAGTTAAAGAGAGTCCTGTGTCAATCAATAAGAAACTCTTGCTATCTATTAAGGTCAGTTAAGTCTCCTTAGGCATTATTTTGGAACCATAATACTAATGTCACCAATCTTCTCTTCTGGATGTTCAACAACTAAATTTTGGAGACCAAATTTGGAAAGATAACTGCGCTACAAGAACAGCCAATATTTTGGCCCTGGCCTTTCAAGGTCAACAAAGATCCAGGACATGAGGGAACCTTTCCTACAGGATTCTACATCTTTGGCAAGTCACACAACCTCCTGAGCAGAGAGATTGCTGGGCACCAGAGGACAAATGTACCATGTGCCAAAGGAGGGTCACAAAGGGAGAAAAGTCTCCCATGCTTTCACTGAAAGCACCATGGTCAAGTAAGGCTGTGACCCATCCTGACAGCTGACACTGACAGAACACTTTCTTGAATAGCCCTTTATTTTCAAGATAGTTTTCCTCTCAATACCCAAGCGGGTGTGCTGTGCTACTCCACCTTCCCATTAAGTATAATAAAAGGAACATCACCACACCCATCAGCCTGGACCAATAGCATGCAGGAGTCAACCCGGCTTTCTTTCTGCAGCAGTAGTCTCTCCAGAGCTGAGGGCTTCTCTGCTGACACCTCACCAGTTTGTATTCCTGATTTTTTTTTTCTCTGTCTACCATGAGATGTTCTCTATGGCTTCACAGAAGAGAATAAAATCTCAGCAAGTGTTCCCGTGATGAATACGGAAGTAGCTGATCTGGAATAAAAGATGACTTCAGAGAGAGTCTCAGTTTAAAAGAAAAGTTCTGCAATACACAAAACAGTTGTTTAAGCAAATGTAACATATTCCCAGTGTGTCTCTCTTGTCATTCAAATTTCCTTTAGCATAAGATACATCTCAGTTAGCTTCCTCTGCTCTCTACCAGGACCTAAGGGAATCTTCTTAGGTTTGGGGCCATTCCTGCTGGGAGATATTTGCAGGCTCTGCACTGCAGCTGGAGAGGTCTTGCCTTAGGTCTGGCAGGTGGTGCTGGGTCCTGCCCAGGAGGTGAGAGGTTTCTGTGAACATATTGCTCATGGTTTACTGGCCTGCTGCTTTCTGTTTCTGTAGATAGTTTGGTAAAAGTCCCCTTGAAACCTCTGCACTGTGGAACTGCAAGCCATCCAAACTGTGGTCAGGGTGCTGTTCAGGGGCTGTTTTTCAATGGTGCTGAAGATCTCAATGGCCCCTGAAGGCAGGAGTGAGGGGAGAGCAGCAGGAAACCTATAGCATCAAAGTCCAGCTCAAATGAGGACGTGGCAGGGAACCCCAGGAGCCAGCCCTGCCAACGAGTCTGGTGCGAATGTGGACACACGTGGCCAGCTAAAGGGAAAAGCTACTTCTGAGCCCATCAAACTTAAGCAGGAAGAATGTAGGCTGACATGCGTTCCAATTTTTTGAGAAAAACAGAAAAATTTGAATTTTTCTGTAAAATAAACCAAGTTTAATGTCGGAAGTTTCATTATTAAACATAATATACAAATCGAAGGATCTGGGAAGGAATGTGGCAGTGGGTTGCTTGGTTCCTTCCAGCTGTGGCCTCCAGGAACAAACCACGAATAGGGGATGCGCAGAAAGGAGCCTCCCAGTGTGGCCGAGACACCCTCAAATACCTAGAGATGAAACAGACCCTGACCTGAGGAAAGGCACTCTGGTGTGAAGCGCTCTGGAGAGGGGCATTTGGTGAGCCCCAAAAGTCAGCTAGACGTGAAAAACCCCAACCGAAATGTCTGCAAGTTTGACACACCTGCTGCTCAAATGTAGTATTCTTGTGTAGTTCTTAAACACTTAAAGTTCATGTGACTAAAAATCTGGGTTTTAAATTCCATCTTAAATTATTTTAATTTAAACTGAATCACCACGTGTGTCTGTTGGCTAGCCTGCAGCAAAACTCAGCTATAAAAGCTCCAGTGAGGGTCCCCAATTTTCAGCAGGTGCCAGAATCACCCATGGGGCTTATTAGAACACAGATCACTGAATGCCATCCTGGGTTTCTGGTTTGGCAAGTGTGCAGTGGGGGCCTCAGAACCTGCATTTAAAGAAAGTTCCCAGACTTCCACATTGCAGGCTCATACTCTGAGAACCACTGAATTGTCATCCAACTTTCAGATCACTGAGACAGAGGGTGGCCAAGGGTACAGCAGAATAGCAACTGGTAGAATGGAAGGAAAGGGGAAAGGAGGAAGGAAGAGATCCCTGGACACCCTAGAGTTGGCTCTGTAACGCTGAAAGAACAGCCCAGGTGCAGCTTCCCAAGCCACGAATGGCTATGCTGTCTTGCAGAAGACAGGGGTTGCTTGTACATACAGAATATGGTGCCTGCTTGCCTGGGTGGCTAGAGTCTTAGTTCCACTCCAGCAGGAGGTAAAAGGGAAAATCTTGCATCATCATGACTGAACTAGACACCTGGCAAAACCCGTAAGTCAAGAGTGATTCATTTTTTTTTCCTTGCTATGTGTCACATGAGTGAAGCAGCTAATTTATCCTACAAATATGCTATTAAGTATCAGTGCAGGTCAACTGTAGCCTTGACCTTGGAAAACACATACTTTAAGTATAGGAATAAAAGACGGTATCCTAATTATTCATCTAACTTTTTTTTCATTTAAAACCAAAAATATCCAGATTAATTGTTGCAATACATCCAAGGAATTTCAAAGACATGATCTTTATGTCTTGGTCCTAATACTTTAATGAACTAATTCTAAATAGAAGAATAATGTCTAACAGGTTTGGGGGAATGGAAGAAATGGAAACAGTCTTTCAAACTGCTGCCAAATATCTAATCTCTTTGTTTTAGATTGCTGGCATTCTTTTCACCCTACAGTGAATATTTGAACCATTTTGGATGACCAATTTCCACATGGAAAATTTATGTTTCTCACCATTTGTGGAAAGTGCGTTGTGTGCTTGGTCCTGTTTTCACCGTCTGTTTGGCACATTTATTGGTAGTGCCCTCCCACTCAGACTGCAATTCGCCACACGGCTCATGTTAGCTAGTCATACATAAGCATGTGTGTATAATCATACATAACCATACATAAGGGACACACTGGGACATTAGACAGCTTTTGAACACTTCTCACTCTCACCTGTGCTTCATCATAACCACACACTGAGGACAGGTGAGATGGAGAAAAACCCCAGGTGTGTGAGAACTCAGCACAGGAAAACAGCCCTGCTCAGTGACCAGAGCTTCCCTGCACTGTGAGAAATAACCAACGTCCACCTATAGCACTAACTGGGGGACAGGGTGGTTTGTTATACAGTCACAGCTGACAGATACACTATGTATCCTCATTAAGATACCAGCTTTTACAACCCCATGCTAGATGTAGCACTGTGCTTGTAGTGTGGATGATAGAAAGAAAGTTACTCATTACACATATTTACATTGGCTGTCCTTATGTTTATTTAAGACTTTGCTGTGGAATCTGTGGGAGGAAAAAAATCTTTAAAAAGAAGGCAATTAAAATCCTTATTCCACTCAGATATCAGCAAGTCATTGTCAGTCTTATCAAATCCAATAAAAGTTTTAAAACAAAGTCAAGGTGTTGAAGGGAAGCTTATTTTTGCCACATGATTACAGTCACGGAAATTATCCTGAAAAGGAAAACATCCTTCTTAGATGATCTGTCTGTTCCCCTGCCAGCCGGGCCGTGCTTTCCATTCTGCATCGGACTCCCCTTTCAGTGGCACAAACTGTGGGACCACAAGGAGGCCGAGGAGCCACGCAGAGCCTCTGCTGATCCTCAGCTCTGCTCTCCACCAGCTGTCCCGCCTGTGGCTGCATTCTAAAATTACAGGACAGCTTCTGACTTTGTTCCCGTCCCAGGGCATCGGGACCAGGGCACATGATCTGTAATTTATGAGGACACCCACAGAGCTGTCACTTGCAAGGCAGGTGTGGAGAAAATGGCAAGCAGCTCTAGGAAAGAAAAGGACTCTGATCTCACCCCTGAGTAATGGTGGCCAACCGGGTTAGGGCAGAAAGTGTTGACACGGCGAGCTTCAAAAATAAAGCAGTGCTCATCCTGCTCGCACAAGGCGCTGGGCCTCCACAGCCAGTGCTGAAGGACTCCAGGAAGCCTCGGAAACCGAGGCCTGGTGCTTACGCTGAGGCCGCTCAGATGTTTTAGAGCTGTGCTCTGCAATCTAAGCTGCCAACTTCAGGGATCTTATGGGTAAAGGGGAGAAACCAAAATTAAACCAAATAACTCCACAGGATGCACAGATCATGGTCTCCTGGTCTCCCTAGGGGAAATTATACAGAATGAAGACCAGAAAACATTAGCATGAGTTAGATCAAAATTCTTGACCCAGTCACTAGCTAATACTTCTACCTGGAGTGAACCGTGTTAGCTGCTTCCTGTTGGGGGTGGGGCTCACAGTGCAGCTCCGTAGCAGAGCTTGCACTTTTCATCCTCAAGGCTCTGGATTTGATTTCCAGGACCAAAACAAACGAACGAATAAGCAAAACACCTGTGAATTGGTCTCCTCTCAGCTCATTCCGCACCCCAGTCTCTGGTCATACTTCAGAGACAAATAGAGGGAGACCCAGTCTCAAATAGCTGAGGTTGAGTGGAAGTCTTCAAGAAGCAGCACAGCATCTCAGGGCGCTCTCAACCCCTAGGCCAGAGCTGAGCTCCGGATGCGAGAGGACAGCCAGGCAGCAAAGTCATGATGAAGTCTCCAAGATGCTAAAAATATTGCTCAGTGGGAGGGAGCACAGCTTTCTGTCCTGAACCCTAGCGTGCCAGAAGTGTCTGTGTCACAGTGTGAGTGGGAAAGAAGGGAGAGAGCCCCGAGGACTGTAGGCTCCACCGGCACGGTCACACTGGCCAGGTGACAGGCTGTGCTTCTTTCCCGGGACAGGACAGATCAGGTTGGCAGACATGTCCCCTTGCCACATTCCTCCATCTTCCTTCCTTTAACCACATGCTGGTTTTGACAGAGGTTTTTGTGTGTGCCAGGTGCTGCTAACTGGCAGGCAAACCACAGGACATAAGCCATCGCGTCCTGCAGCCGAAAAGAACTGCTAAGGAGCTTCTGGACAGCCCAAGCCACTCTGCTGGCTCCCAGCCTGGAAAAACTCCTGACAGAAAGGCTGTCTGGCACCCTTGGCAGAGCTCCACAAGATCGAGTAAAGCGCCAAAGAGGAGGCAGTAGGACATCAAAAGGGAAGCTTGCTGTGAGCAGAAGGGCCACACTTGACACAGGTAGCTTTGGGAAATTCTTGATTATAATGCAGGTGTAAAAACATGGACACCTTGGGAAACTGAGACAGGAGGATCGCCGTAAGTTCAAGATCAGTCTGGGCTACATACAGAGACCGTGTCTCAAAAATGAATGAGCAAAAAAGACACTGGATTCTCATGTTAATTTTTTAAATGGTTTTGGACTCAATATAGTTCCTGTTTATTTGGCCCGGTGATTAAGGGATATACCTGAACTCTTGTTTTCCTTTTTTGCAAGAATCCAAATAATCAATAGTTAATCTGTGCATGAGTTTGGATTCCCTGTCCCAAGGTCCCAGTTTTACTTGTTGGTTGACCCTTCAGTGACATCACAGGTGACATTTTTGGTGCAAAAACAAAGGGCTGAGAAACTCAAGGAAAAGGGAGCTAAAATAGCTGAAGACAATCCAAAGTTTCACATTCACACTCAGCTCAGCCACTGCATGAGCCAATCTCATCTGTTGGTAAAGCCATGGATGTCAGATTCTCCAAGCCTCAATCCTCTTTCTCAACATCCCACATACTGAGATGGACCCAGAAGTACAAGGTGCTAAGGGGCAGAGGTTCATCCAGAACATTCAACTGCTGGAACATCTCAAAGATACGCTGGCCAGCAAGTGTTTTAGACAGTTCTGAGTTCCACCAGAATGCATATTTTTGAACAACTATCAGTAAACTTAAGCTCTAGGGCTTGAAGAGAAGAAGATGTTGGACAGTCAAGAGTTCAGTGGCCCATCTGCAAGCTTACCGTCAGATTCAGTGATAGGAAAGTACACTACAGAGGGAGTTCACAACTCACTGTAGGCTCTTTCCTTCTACAGATATAGTAGTGAAATTGCTCAGATGTCCTCATTTGTTGATGATAAGTATTTGGAGCAGACTTTAGGGGCCAAGTCATAAATCTGGGCATGAATCCAGTCTTGGCCACTTAGCAGCAATATGAACTTGAGCAAATTATTTAACCGATCTAAGCCTCATTTTCCTCATCTGTAAGTGGGAAAAAATCGCTTGATGTGTGATACTGCTACAAGGCTAAGTCAAAGTGATATGAGGCACGTAGCACAAGAACAGGCAATTTTTTTGTCACATGGGTTTACTTATTGCTAGCAGTGATTTGCTGCTCGGCGTGGGTAGGTAGGATCATTTAACAAATATTTGTTTCCTATTTCCTAAGAGCAAGGTATCCTTTAAAAATGAGTTCTTTTCAAAAACAGAAAGAAAGGCAAGAGGAAAGGGAGAGAGAGGAGGAGAGATGGGAAAAGAGAGGAAGGAAGGAAGGGAGGGAGGAAGAAAGGAGACAAGAATGAGAGAGAAAAAGAGGAGGAAATAGAAAGAGCAAAAGAAAGAAAGAGGGAAAGAAAGAAAGAAGGAAAGAAAGAAAGAAAGAAAGAAAGAAAGAAAGAAAGAAAGAAAGAAAGAAAGAAAGAAAGAAAGAAAGAAAGAAAGAAAGAAAGAAAGAAAATTAACAGTTGTAAGACTCCAAATGTATTGCTTTTGTCCTTCTTGTGCCTGGCTCCATCATCACATTTGATGAATACAAGTGTGGTAGTCAGATGCATAGCTAAGACATATCAATAAAATACACTGAAAAGGCAGTGTGTGGTTAAACGCCAAAACCAGACAACACAGATTTAAGTGCTCAGGACCTAGGGACTATAGCACTCTAAACGTATGACAGACTTTAAGCTTTTGCAGAACAATGACTGCATTCTAAGGATTTTCCTGAAAGTTCTAACCCTTTCTATTGTGTTATTTCAGGGCTTACACAATTCTCTCATACATGAGAATGGTGATACTTCCGTTTAAACTTCTGTAAAAAGACTGAAGAACAACCCAAGCTCTGCCCGGCTCCTAACCCTGTTAGAAAGGGAAAAGCTCAAGTGTCCACCACCGCCCAGAGTCAGGGCCAGAGAGACCAGGTCCACACTGTCCACATTGTTTCTGCCTTAGGCACTTTATGTCTAAAATGAGAACAGAGATTTCCTAAAAACTTGTAAATAAGCCATGTTAAACTACACTGCAAATTAAGAGAGGACCACATAAATAGCTATTTTTGTTATATTTATTCCATTAGCTTGTGCTTTTGGAAATCATCATCTACACATCCCAAGGATTTATTTTGGAAGGCAGCTATGCTCACCACTATACCACCAATGCCGGCTCAAGGATTTATTTTGCATAAGAAAATTTTACCAGAGTCTCAAACAAGTTAGCTTGAATGTCACAGGTATAGTCTTATGCTTTATTTTACTTGAGCAGAATGTCTCCAATTACAGTAATTTTATAAACAGTTAATGTCTAGGAGTTAGCAGTCATTAGGTCGAATAAATGAATTAACCATTTTAATCTATACTGCAGCACAGTAAAATTTCCAAGATTTTTGTCTTCTAGCCCATGGAGTAGAGCTTTTCCTAAAAGTTGGCTTAGTTGTTTTGATGGGAAGCCTGGGAATTTTCCAGAATCCTTCAGATAGCATTTAATTTACCATTCACTAAGCATTTGTTCTGTAGGTATTTGTTTCGATATTTCTAATCTAACCTTAACTTTAGTCATCCTAGTATTCAAATGTGGCCACCTTAAATATTTTTGTTTTCTTCTATTTTTGAAAATCCATTTCTTTCCCCAAAATAGCTCTTATGCAGAAATTTGTGGCAGGCTGCTTTTAGTTCTCTATGAAGTCAATTTTTATTTTCTTTTGTGTTATCTTTTGGTGATCTTTTTGGATTCCATAAGTGTATCAGCTACAGCTGTACAGTAAAATGTCTCAGAATCCGTGACTAACAACACTGCTTACCCATGATCACAGATTATGCACCTGTGGTTAACCAGCAACGTCAGATCCAGGTTTGGGGACTGGACCACTAGCTGATCTGGCCATGACTCACTTGTGTGTCTGAGGACAGAATGGAGCTCTGGTTTGAGCTGGATTGGGCTGGTACAACATTGCAATGGCCATTGTAGGCCACATGTCACTCATGCCTTTCCAGAACTAGCAGCTAACACAAATAGGCTGTTCTGCCTATTTGTTGGGAGGCTCAGGGACAAGCGGAAACATGGGAGGCTGGTGGAAGACTCAGCACAGACACGGCGCCCTCTCTGCTGCCTCGCTGTGTTGGCTCCAGCACATCACGTGCAACCCACAGCAGAAAGAGATGCTCCTCCTTCAGGTACAGAACACTAATGGTCACAAAGCCAGGCGTGAGTGCCAGGAGGGCACAGACTGGGACCTGTCTTCACACAGAGCATGGGAAGAGTCCAGCAGATGTCAAAATAGCAGCCTTAACCCATTGGTGACATCAAAATTGTTAGCCTTCTCTCTCATGGGCTATTGTGTAACATAGATGAGAAAATGAAGAATGGTTGCAAGGAATCTGTAGGATTGCATGGCCAGAGCAGCACCCCTCAAGGGACAGACACAGAGGCAGACATTATGCACTTCACAAGTCTTCTGTAACAATAATGTCAACTAGAAAAAAACTGGTTTTCAAGATGGGGTTCTCATTGCTTGTGACTCTTTTTCCATGATTCCACTCAAGGTGACATTTGAGAGGCCGTGTCTTCAGGAGGGCAAGCCAGTCAGCTGTAGAGTTGGAGTGGTGAAGGCTGACCAGTTCTCAGTGAGTCCAAATGTCAAAGGTGGTGTGTGGACGGTCTCATCAGCACCCCGTGCCTCTGCTGTCAGTACTGATGCTCCCCTCTCATCTTAGCATGACAGGTCTAGGCTTACTGTCCTCAGCGTGGTGCACCCCAAACAAATGTGGGATCCTCTAGGGTTGAAGCAGTGGCCCCGCAATGAACAAGAGGACTTAGAAGGATTAAACAACAAGGGTTCTAAGTACTGTGGGTACAATTTTTTGATATCATACATACAATTCATTCTCCTAACATGCTTTATAATAACAGAAAGTAATTAAAATGGCATAAACTATCTCAGACATAAATTGAAACACTATAGCAATTGAGCATAAACTATCCTCTTCACTGAAGAGACAGTGCATTGAAAAGGCCCTCTAGACAGTTTCCTCAGATGGAAGGACATGACATCTGTCAGTCTCACAGGGTATCGATGGTAACACTCCTCTCAGAGCCATGCGAAGCATCTTACCATGCCTGCCAAAGGTGGTGATCTTTGGCATAGGCAGTCCCTGCCTAGAAAGGGCAAGGTGACTCCTCACCCAACAGCTAAAATAAATTCTGGCTTCTATCCTGGAGTCTCTCAAACCTATTCATCATAGCCTATTGGCATTTATCCTCAGGCAGTTGCTCTCAAAGTTCCTAAGGTGCACCACCAGACCACCACCACCAGCAGCACCTGAAACTCATTAAGAATGCCAGGCCTCGGGCTCCACCCAGACCCACTGAGGCAGGGCCCTGCAGAGGGGTACAGAGTGTAAGAGTCACAGACTCCAGGGAATCTGATGCAACTTCCCTCAGCATGCAGCTAAAACAAAGGATGTCTTGAGCCAAGGAGGGGAATAAATGTCGGGGGACACTGCTCTTCCTTCCAAGAGAGCCTGAAATCAGTCCACTTGCTCTTTATTCCCCTGCTGTAAGTCCTGGTTAAATGACCCATAGACATCTCTACTTTCTGTCTAATTCTACATTCCAAGTGCTACATAAAGCAATATATTTCATTAATAATTTTTTGCCTTAATAGTTGAAGTGGTTTATTCAGTTTCCCTTGCAACCCAGCATCTGGTGCCCAACCGCATATAACAGTGACAACAAACCTTGTAATTCATAGGTCTATACCTCGGGGGGCTTTGTAATTCTAATTGTGTTTTAGTACATGTTTGCAGTACATACTGATTGAACTCCTTTTAGGGAGTTGGTACATGTGCATAACAGCACCTATCAATTCCTTTTCATCCCCTTCCCTTCTGCCCTTCTACCATTTGGTCCCCTTCCTTTTGCAAAACATCTCCTTATTTCCTATTATCTGTCTTTTATTTTGCTCTTTATTTGTATTTTGGGTTTCTCATATAAAAGAAACCATGTAATATTTAAGCTTGTGCTTCTGAGTTATTTTACTTAACATTATAGTCTCAGGGTACATCCATTTCCCCACAAATAACTCATTTATCCTTCTTTGTAACATAGCAGTCCTTCGTTATGTAAATACCACACTTTATCCATTCATCCGTTGATGAATATCAGTAATTTTGATGCACAAGGTTTGTCCCAGTTAAACCCATAGCCTGCACCACGAAATGTGTGTGTGCGTGTGTGTGCACATCTACACACTCACAGGGCAGCAGCCATGCCTTTCGCATTGGGGCCTGTGGTGAAGATTTAAGATCCAAACCACAATGGTAGGTAACAAAGTTTCTAATTCAGTGAAAAGGGCTGAGAAAGAAAATAAGAATCAGGAAAAAGGTGAACTAAATTAATTTCTAAGTAAATAGTGCTACAAAAGTCCAGGAAGACTTAAAGAACCAGATTTAATTATCCAGTGTGTGCTGTTTGTAATACAGTTGGACAAAAGTACTAATAACTGCAATTTTCAATTTATGGTGCTTGCTGGGTGCAATTTCATGAATGAAATAGACAATAAATGACTTTCGTGAGCCCCTACATAAAAGATGTGCCAGAAGGAATACAATGTTAATCCTGAATAACTTATTTAATCAAACCAGTATTTATAGAAAACCAGTGAAAGATCGCTCAAGTGCCAGGAAGGTAGGCCGGGCCCGATCCACCGGGGGAAGGAGAACCACGCCTGCTCCCGACCCATCAGCCATCACTCAAGAGCCGGGAAGGTAGCCACGTGGGCGCCCTTGAACCCCCATAAGCCCCCTCCTCCGCACTCTCAGACCTCCTGACTGTGCAAGTCTTTGGACCCACTCTGCCAAGACAGAGGTGGTCATCAAGGGTATTTTTCTGAGTTCCCAACTTTGAACATCTTTAAAGAAAGGGCTTGGGAAACCTGTAATAGAACGTTGGGGAGTTCAACCATTCAGAAGGATGGGGAACTCAATCTGGGCCTTGCAGCCCAAGGTCAGTCAGTGTCAGGGGGCTCAGCAATCAGCTAACTGAGATCAGGGGTCTTGCATCCTCACTCTGTCTGAGCCATTAAATGGTAAATATACTATATTGAAAAGTTTGTTCACTGCAGACATGTTCTGGACTGCTTCTTGATTTCAATTTAATTCAAATGATTTAAGGGTGATAGACTAGTGACTACCACAGGTGGTCAGTGTCCAAGTTGTGCTTGATCTTAA
>NW_022900926.1:468682-520184 GCF_012274545.1 Fukomys damarensis
TGGGTTTGATTACAGAAACTAAGAAAGCATTCTCTAAATAATGAAAAAAGAATAAGATAAAACTATAAGAGCAAGAAGCAATTTAAACATGTTCAGGGACCATTTTCATCTCCAGAATTAAGGATTATTTTGATGTTACATCATTGCCTTTTCTCTTTTACTTTCCTTTTTAGTTTTATTTTAGGATTTCCTATTTTTTATGTTCATACAGAGATTTCTTTAACTGAAATACCGAATAGTTTCCTTGGTGTGAAAAACTATAATAGTACACAGGATCCTAATGAGACAATTAATAATGTGAAATAGGAAGTAAAGGGCTAAAGGTGTAAGGAAAGTGGGAAGGGTGGGGGAGAGGTAATAAGGGAGAGGAAAAAAATATGAAAAACTGAAAAAATGGAAATAAAGTGTTTGTAAATGGGGAGGGGAGGAGGGGGTGAAGGGAGGGCAGGGACAAGGGGAAAAATGAGAATCAAGAACTATTATGTAAAGGTACAGAATCCCAATGATGAATGTAATTGTATTGTATACCTAGATTGTACCAATAACCTCAATAAAAAGAAAAAAAAAGAAAAAAAGAAAACTACTGAAAGTAATGGCTACTGAAATAGCTACTTTGAAACTATGCAGAAGATTTCCTGGGGAACCACACAGGGACAGATCTCACGGTGACCCCCACAGCAGTTTTGGCTCTGGAGCCGGACACCACACACACAAGGCACCCGGGGTAACACAGCTGAGGCTGAAGCTCACCAGACAGGAGCCTCAAAGTGGCTCAGTGCAGTCTGGCTGTAGAGGGGATGCAAGTTTGATTTTATCACAGAGCTGAATGCTGACGATCCTATCACAGAGCACTTTCAAAAGGGCAGACGGGAAGATGAGTGACAGGTTTGTCTTCCATAGAGAGCAAGGGTTCCCAACTCACTGACCGACTTCTGATGACAAAGCCATCGGTAGTATGCTCTTTGGCTTTAACCAGAGGAGGCTGCTGTTAAATCCTCTTTTGAAGTAGAACTGATATTTTATTTTTTTTGTTGGCACCAGGGTTTGAACTCGGGCCCTTGTGCTTGCAAGCCAGGTGGCGAAACGACTGAGCTAAATCCCTGGCCTAAAACTGATACTTTAATAATGAGTGAGAGAGAAATTCTTGCTTCAGAAAGAACATTTTGGAAATGTTTTCACTCTTATGTGATTTCATTACTTAAAATGATGGAATCCGTACAAAAATCAGCTTTAAAGGCTTACAGGGGTCAGAGATTTACCTCAGTGACACCGAGCTGGCCTTGGAAGCCTAAGGAACTGAATTCAATCCCTGGCACCAAAAAAAAGAAAAAAAGCTTGCAGGAATGAGCTCATCAGTTTTTGAACCAATTTGTTTAAAAATATAAAAATGTACTGTCTCCCACAAAAAACTGACAGCTACGAAGACCGACATTTACCAGCCAACCCGACCTTACACAAAAGGGATTGGAAGGGACTGGAAAGGCAGCACTGTAGTCCACGAACGCAGCCAGTGGTGCATCCTCCACGCTGGAGTACCTGTCACCATCACCATCAGGTGCACTTAGAGGGGGTGCATCGCCAAGGCTACATCAAGACTTTCTGTAACAGATGTTTTAGCTGCACTGTTCTCCTCCAAATTATCACTGTAAAATGGGTACAAGACCCCAATGATGGATGTAACTGTACTGTACACTTAAAGAGTACCAATAAACTCAATAAGATAAAAAATTATCACTTAAAATTCTATAGTGATATCAAATGGTATTTTATATTATTAATAAACTAAATTCACTTTCAATATGCATTTTATTTGTAAGGTATATTAAGGTATATTTTATCTGTTTTTGAAATTGCAAAGAAGAGTAGTATGTATGATAACATACTATGCAAGTATTAGGGCTCAATGTGTGTATGCAAAACTTCTGTATTCGTAGTGTAAAATAACACTTGGAGCCTATGTCTCTAATTGCCATATATACCTGTATCAAACCTATAAAAAAATAGAGCTCTAAAAATGCAGAAGTCCGTTTTAGTTCTTTTTTTTTTAGAAGAATCTTTAAACTCTATCTGGAAAAACAGGACTAATAAAAAGGGAAAGAAAATCAGATTTTGTTAAATAATTTCACAAATTTGCATAAAGAATTTTTAGTATATGTGCTGCCAAACCAAGCCCAAAAGTGAGGGAAACATTTTTTTTTAATTGTCCCAGTACCAGGGATCGAACACAGGACCCTGTGCTTGTGAGGCAGGTGTGGTGCCACTGTGCTAAATGCCCAGTTGCATGAAGAGTTTTAAAGCAATAATAGTCCCAGACCCCACAATTCAGCTTCTGAAAATCTGTTCCAAAAAGAATCCACAGTACTTTTAACAAATACAAAGGACTGCAAGAAAAGAAAACCAGGCTTAGGTTTTTAAGAATCAGGAGACTAAATTCAACATGATCTCCAGTGGCGAGAAAGTGCAGAGATGACGATGCGTGGGCTTCTACCTGAGGGAGTGCTGAACGGCGACCTCGGCCTTGACAGAGTCCCGCGTGAGGAGGACAACCGAGCTGCTGCAGGAGAATACAGAGCATGCGTGGTAGGGCGACTGCCTTTGGGATGTGTCCTCTGCTCTCACGTCCTCTGCCTGCACTGAGCACACAGTTCTTCAGTGTGGGCAAAGCGAGTGTGTGCCTCCTGCTGCCGGCCCTGCCTTCTGCACATACTCCTGGGTTTCTCCAGCTCTGCCAGCTCCCGGAGCCCAGACCTTTCGCTCACACCCACCTTCCCATGCCTCCTCTGGCCTTTCAGAGTTCCCATGAATGAAATGGGAAGCACATCCATCGGTAGACGGTAGAGAGGAGCATGAAGCGTGTAAAGACAAACTGTGCCTGGATGCTGTTGTGTAGACGGCTTGTAAGGGGCGTGTTTGTCTCGAACATCCTGATTACCTTCACAAATTGTGAGCTGCATGAAATGAAGAGAGAAGTTATTTGTATTCCAGAAAATATTGCTTCCTCTTTATCCCTTTCACCCCACACTGTTCCCCTGAGCATTTGTCACAATTTGACATGCTTGTTTGAGGGTCTGCCTATACCATGTAGACTACTAGCCCCCCAGAGGCCTGACTCTGATGCCTGCACAGTGCCCACTGATGTCGTATGCTCTCAGTGAACATGTGTGGGACAAATGAAGGAATTTGAGAAGGGCATGAGTTCCACGGAAGATCAGAATTAGACGCCAGCGGCCCCTCGGCTGTTGCAGCTGTATCTGTGTGCCCTGAGATACAAAGCTGCAGAGTACAAGAGTCCCAATTTGATTCCCCTCTAAGTTGCTCAGGACCTTCTCAATGCTAAGTTGCAAAGACATCCTCTTCCTGCAGCACATCCATCTTCCTCAGAATGTAAAGCAGGTATCTGCTCTCCCCTAACGCCTCTGGACTGTAGCAGTCTTCCCTCCTCCAGTACCCAAAACTCTCTGGGAGACAATTTCTTAGTGTAGCCAAGTTCCAGTCCCACAGCTGGGTGGCCAGAAAGCAAAATATTTGATCCATAAAGAGCAGTGGGTTTAGAATGTCTCCGATTACTGGGAGTCGAGGACCAAATCAAGTTGACTAAATCCTTCTGGAATTCCATAAGGCAGCAATTTCCCCAAACTCCAGTTCAACACCCTTGCTGCCCATCAGGACTTGGAAATGTAAGCTCTCTGACACCTCTCCCCACTCTTACTCTTCCTTCAACCCGGCTTCCAGGGGTACCAGGAAGTTTGGAAAAGAGGGAGACACGAACTGCATAACATCGAAACCAAATGTAGAACAATCAGTGAAAATTCTATTTGTGATATAAACTTCAATAATCTAATGTAAATTTATATGGTGACATCCTATGCCAGTACTTAGGCTTTATGGTCCCTTTAGATTTTGATCATCCCTACATTGTCTTGACATTACAGAATTCGATGTTTTAATAGAATCTAATTATGTATCAATCTGAGTCAAATGGACACAATTTAAGAAGCATCTCCAGACTTCCTCCTCTCTCATAGTTTGCAGTTAAGCCTTCCCTGCACCCTCACACCAACATTCAGCACAATTTTTACATGTTTTCCTTACACCTAAGATAGTAACGGTTATAGTCAGAAGAGTCTTAAAATGGGAAGTGCTTTGTGTGACCAGGCTGACACAGTTATATTAAAATCACAGCTGGCTCTCGCTATGGCTGTGGTTTGGGTGAAACACACCTTCACTCTTCGCCACAGCCCCTGACCCATGGCTCTGTCTCCTTCCCAGGGCCGTGGCTAGGGCTGCAATGTCAAAGCACACCAGCCGTGGGTAGATGACGCTGGGTAGATGCACCACGGCCAAGTGTAGTCCACCAGGAGGCCGTATGAGAACCCGAGGTTGTGGTGAGAGATTTGCCAACTGTCATTCTATCCAGTAACTGAATTTGACTTAAACTTGGACCTTTGATTGGCTTAAATGTCTTTGAAATATTATGATAAGCTATAATATTAAAATGGAAGCTTACTGTGCAAAGCAAGGTACAGAAGGAGGATTGTGGAATGTATGTTTAGGAAAAGTACAGGAAGCATTAGTTCCTGAGGGATAAGTGGACTTCTGTTTTTTCTTAGAAAATCCACAAAAAGCTTAAAACACAAAAGAAAATTTGATAAATTGAGCTGCATCGAAATTTTAAGCTTCCTCTTCGAGACACTATTAAAAAATAAAAAGGAGAGTCAAAAGATGAATATATGTATATGTATATGCACAAATAGAGGGAGAATATTCATGTAAAATAGTAAGACAAGCTTAAAATAAAAATACAACAGAAGATATATAAAAGGCCGAGGCACTTTGGAAATGCAAATTAAAACCACAAAAAGATACAAATAAATATCTACTAGGATGAATGAAATTAAACCTACTGGCAACACTACCTTTCAGCAAAGAGATGTTAGGTCATACTGGTGAGAATGTAAAGTGTACAACTGCCATGGAACCTGTTTTGATGTTTCCTAAACAGTTAAGCCACCCTACTCCTATGACAGCCATCGTGAGAAATGATAACATATATTCACACAAGCATGTAGGTGAGTGTTCACAGCAGCTTCATTCAGAGAGCCAAAAACTTAGTGCGTCCATGCAGTAGGGAGGCTAGAGCAGACTTTCAGCAACTGAGTGGCTCTAACAGCAGAAATGCTCTTCTCTCAGAGTTGAGAAGGTCAGAAGCTTAAACTCACAGTATTGGCCGGGGGGTCCTTTCTGAAGTGGCTCGAGGAGACTCGCTTCCACACTTCTCTCCTAGTTCTGATGGCTGCTGATCTATCCTGGGCACCCTGGGCTTGACGCAGCATCACTCCAGACTGTGCCTCCATGGTCAGGTGGCCTTCGTCCCAAAACATCTTTGTGTGTCTGTCCTCTCATCGAGACCCCAGTGATCAGACACAGGGCCCACCCTAATCTAGAGGAGCTTATGCTAATGAATTGCACTTGCAAAGACCCTGTTTCCAAGGTCAGGTATTGAAGATTTTGAACATATTAATCCACTATACTGGAAGAAAAATTGGTGAAAGGAATGAATGCAAATATGTGTCATATCCATTCAACAGAATTAGTACCTGACCCAAAAAACCCCACACAGTATTGATAGAAATAATAAACAATATGACATTACATCAAGTTTTCAAAAAGCTGAATACCAAAGAGTAAAGACTCATGATTATATGTAATTCTAAAAGTACAAACTGCAACATGGCTCATTTCCCTCAGGAAAAGCCTCCAAGTGACCCGACCCCACCTCTAGTCACTCTGGGCACTCACTCAGCTTCCGGGAGCCTCACTGTGGTCTCTCCCTGGGGTGTTCTGTTCCCTAAAACCTTCATGGGTCATGCCTCAATGTCTTCCCATTTCACTCAGGTCCTCTGCTGACACTCTGCACCCTGTGCTGTAGTCTATTACACTGATGGAACAGATTTCCACAGGCTGGGTGCTTTGAAAAGAAGGAAATGCATTTCTCAGTGCTCTGGTGGCCAGGAAGTCCCATACAAGGTGTGAAACATCTGAAGAGGACTTCCGTACTGTGTCCTCCGCAGTGGGAAAAAGAAGAGCAGCAAAGTGTGACAACCTCAGAGAGCAGGAGGGCCCCGGTGGCGTACTTTTATAACAAGCTCGCTCCTGGGGAGCCGATTACCTCTGACTCGACCCCAGTTCCCAACACTGTTGCACTGGGCATTCAGTTTCCAACACATAAACTTTGGGCACCATGTTCAAATCATGGTATTGCATCCCTGACCAACAAAATTCATGTTAAAAGTAATTGTGTGGCTCCTTCAGTATTTTGCTTAGAAATTTCTTCCACTAGATATCTAGGTTCCACTTCCCATAAAGTGCCTGGTCATGGACGCAGTTCCGCCAAGTTCTGGCCACTTTCCAACAAAGACAGCCTCCACAGCAGGTCCCGGTACTTCAGTCCTCGTTACTACATGAGGCCTCATTAGAATGGCTCTCCCCGCCCACGTGCTGCCAGTGACCATTCACATCATCTCTGAGAAGTTTCAGATGTTCCTTGCGGCAGTTCTGCACTCCTCAGTCCTCCCCAGAAGCATCTCTCACATCCCACGGACACTGGGTCAGGCTTCTGCAGGCCTCTTCCTCCAGATTCTGCCAGTCCCCACTCATCACCCGATTCCAAAGCCACTTACACATTTCCATGCATTTGTTAGAACAACAGCCTCCCTTCTTGGTACAAACTTTGTGTCTTGGTCCATTTTGTGCTACTATAACAGAGGATTTTCTCCTGTGGTTCTGGAGGTTGGGAAATCTAAGTCCGAGGGGCCCACGACCAATGAGGACCTGCATACTGCATCCCCTCTGGGCGGAAGGCAAAAAAGCAAGAGAACAATAAGAAGCCAACTCACTTTCAGGATGCAGTGTACTAAGATGAGGCTCCCCTGCCTCGTGTGCTGAACCCTGATTCGTGTTGGGCCAGTTTATCCCTTCAGAATCTTGTTTGCCACACCTACTGGACAGCCTGACGTGCTGGCCGTGGGATACAACCCAGAGTCCCAGGGACAGCCAACCTCACCTCGTTATTCACTTACCCGTATAGTTGAAGTGGCTCATTGGCTGTGATTTCAATACCATCCGTCTGCACAGCCTGGACACAGATCACAGCGCAGCTGCTCTGCACACAACGCTCACTGTGTCACAGGCAGAGAAGGACGGTGCCTTGTGGGCTCGCTGCCCCTGCTTCTGCACCACACCTGGGCTCTCCCTGTCTCAGGAAATGTTCAGTTTCCAGTTTTAACTGGTATTTCATTATTATCTCATATTAGGAATTCCTAAAAATCAAAGCTGTAAAACTTCTACATAGCATAAATGCAGGCCACGCATCTCAGCTTCTGGAAATAGTTTCTGTCCAGGCACAATCATTCTGTATTCCAGGAACAAAAATTAAAAGACTACTGTGGTTTAAATCAATGATTACACTTCCCTTGCAAAGGCTCTGTGAAAGACAATGAGGAAATCTGGGTCAGATCATCCAATCAGGAGTAGATTTCCTCACATGCAACTAAAATCTAAGCAAATACTTCATTTCATTCATTCTGGATTCGACTTCTGCCTTGTGTTCCTACACACTCACATTTACTCTGTTCCCATCAGGTTTCTTAATAGTGAATGTCCTTGGCTTCCTAAGCACTGGGAATTTAAATTGCGGTCTCATAATCCTGGTTTCCTGAGGAATGCCTGGGGTCCCTGACATTGAGCAACCCAGCTCACTCCCTGGCAGGCTGGAAGGCCGTCTGGGTTCCAGAAACCTTCATCACAGGACAGAAATAGCAGGCAGCCAAAGAACCCAGGCAGCGGCTCAGCTGTGCACCAGCAGCCAGGTCGTACACTCAGCCCCAAGGGGTGTGTTCACCTTCATTTTTGCCCTGGTCCAAACTTCTCCCACATCACTACTTCACACAGAGACCTTCCGTCACCGACGTCACCGCTCTTCAGCAGTACGGCTCATGCTAGGTAATAGTCAGGCTACCTCCGTCTCTCAGATGTCCAACCAGCCCTGGAGCCACACGGCTACTCATTTCAATTTTAAAAGCTAAACAACCCACACTCAGTGCTGGAGCCACATTCTACATGCACACAGAGATATAATCGGTATCTGCGCAGGTTCCTTGCCCCGAGTCCCATTGTACTGGATTTGCTGGAGAACTGGAAGCTCAGATGTTGGGCCTGTCTCTCGTAAGCACCCCCGCAACCGGGCAGGTTGAGCTGATCACTCAAATGGACAACCTGGGTCCCTCCCCTGGGGAGATGAATGTTGGTGTTGTACAATTTTCTTTGATTTTATTGCATTATGGCTTTTTCACAGCTGGCTTTTCCTAACATAAAAAAAAAAAGCTGTACTCATATCAGTGAGAGATTGGCAGAAATGATTTCACAGGATAAGCAACATTATCACCTATGCACTGAGCTTTTCATGGCTAACACTGAATCCTCAATACCACCAAACAGACTAATCAGACTTGCAGGGTAACAGCAGTAACAATTGTGCCTGAAACATTTATCTTCTTATTTAAAAATCTTGTTACATTCTCTGGAGAAGAAGACTGGCTTTAGTTGTAATCCTGTCATTAACAGATCCTCAAAAATACAAATCACAAGATTTCCCAAAAGTACTTTAAGAGAGTACTTAGCATTTTATTTTATTTTAATGGCTTAACCACACTGTGAATTTAAGAGGAGGGTTATGTTCACCAAAAGAGAATGAGCCCTGCATGATATCTAAGAGCAACTGGCCGGGACGACTTACGGATTAACTGGTTAAGCTTGCAGTTGCTGTTCTGCCTCCTTTTGTTGTTTTGTTTTGTTTTAAGACCCAGGAAGTACTGACATCATTATGGAAGTATAGAATTTAATTTCCCCCATAAATCAAATCTGGCTCAAGCTGCTAGTAACATTGTCACGTTTACTAAGTCAGGCAGAAACTAAATGACTCCATGGCCTCATAACACGATAAAAGCTCGTCCCCGTCAAGCCCAGTCTTTAATCAGGCCCAGTCTACATGGTGAAGACCAACAGGGCTCACAGTGCCACCCAGACCCCGGGGCCCTGTGCCAGATCTGATGCTCGGAACTGGCCCTGGGAAGATCCACAAAGGCACAACCACGAGGGCTGGGCGGTCAACGGTGGCTGCACAGAGATGATCCAAGCTCCGGGGTAAAGGTGTTAAAGGAAAGAGCAAGCTTCGAAGTGGACTTCATTTCATTCATTCTGGATTCGACTTCTGCCTTGTTTTTCTGCACTCTCACTTTTACTCCATTCCCGTCAGGTTTCTGAATAGCGAATATCCTTGGTGTCCTAAGCACTGGGGATTTAAGTCGCAGTCGCATAGTCCTGGTTTCCTGAGGAATGCCTGGGGTCCCCAGGAAGGGTGGCCACCCCCATGGTGGAAAGTGACTTTATTTCTTCCTGAGCACAAAGAGCCGATGAAAAGGACTAGAAACAAGCATTTTCAGGTGTTAGTTGTATGTGTCCACTTGCCAAGGCCCAGGCTCTTCATTTATTCCAGTGTTACTCTATGTTTCAGTGAAATTATTTTTAGATGACATGACAATTAAAGCATTGAGCTTTGTGTAGGTCATCTTCCATCACCAGTGGCCATAGCCTGATGCATGTGCCTGGCTGCCACCAGGAGGACTTCTACCTTCGAAACCTGGCTGCAGCCACAGTCCTCCCGAGTCCCCAGCACCTTCAGACCTGCCAGCACCCAGTCACATGAGCCTTCCTTATTTTTCTCTCCTCTTGTTCCCATTCTTTCTCTCTCCCTCTCCCTGTTGGGCCCTCCCTCCCTACCATTTCCACCTCTCCAGCTGTCCACCTGACTTGATATGGCTTTCCTTTCTGCCCCTTTCTGATGACGACCCTTCGATTAAGTCACACTATTTGCTATTGGGTCCTTCAGCTACTTCATTTAAGACACTCCCTGCTTTGCTTGACTACCACGTCTCTGACTCTCTGTTGGCGCTTTTCTTTGAATACCATAACCAACATCTTCAAGTGCATACTGTGGACCAGGACCGCAGCACTGACCATGCCATAGAAAACACTGCACTTGATTTTCATTATACCTTGTGAGGTACACACTGTCATCAACTCTATCATTTAGTGAAGGAAATTAAGGCTCAGAGATGTTGGCTAACTTCTTCAGGGAGCACAGCTATTGAGCTCTGGACTCCAATGGTCTGCTTTCTTTTTGTGTCTGGTTCAGCTTGCTTTCTTGCTGCCTTGCCCCCGAGTTCAGAGTCTCTGTGCTCTTCATTCTCTCCTTGTCTAGCTCGTGTGTGTTCAGTGGGCAGCCTGCTCTCTGCTCCCCTCTGGGCAGGTCCACAGAAAGCCCTGCTACAGAGCTGCTGTTCACCCCCAGGAATGGCTGTGCGGCGTGGTGCAGCACCCCACGGAAGCTCTGTCCTGGGAAGAGGTCCGTGTGCAGCTGGGGCCTGGCTCCAGGCAGGGCAGTGGACGAGAAGGAACGGAAGCAGTGGGCCCATTTTCTACCCCTTCTACGCCCAGTGAATGGAGAAAGAAACCCAGACCAGGAAAGAACATAAGCCAAGCAAGCCAGAAGAGAAACCCACAAATACTATCCTGAGAAAACAGTTGTGAAAAGGAACATGTGACCCTATAGCCACACTTGGTAGGAGGCTAGTCGGCCCCAGAAGAGGTTTTTTGGGGGACCGACAGAAGTTGTGGCTCTAGGAGAAAAATGTTTTCTACACAGCTGTAGCAGGCCAGGCCCCAGGCTCCCTCAGGTTATCTGTGAGCTGGACCAAGTCTCATGAATGCTCTTAAATCTGGAAAAAATGCCTCGAAGTTTCTCTTAACAGGTTTATCTTTCACAGGTGCCTCCTCTACCCAAAGGAGTAATTTCCATGAAACCCCCAGACACCTTCACGGGCCAGGCAGATATTTGGAGGGGACCAGTGCCTCCTTCCTTTACAGTAGGCAGGATAAGAGTGTGGCCAAGCATTCCCAATTCCACACCGGAGCCTTAACCCATGAATTTAGGCACATTTCTTTTGTTCCTTTTGTGTTCCTATGTTGTCCTTACCTGCCCAAGTCTGATCTCCTGAGCCCTAGGAGGACAGAGTGGAGACATCTCCACCATAGGTCTCTCCTGGGAGCCAGGATTCTCCTGTGCTGGGCTTGTGGCACCCTCCCCCACTCACGTGAAGAGGCCGTTGAAAGCTTAAGCAGAGCCTTGGCCTGCCTTATGGCAGATGGCAGTGCTCCCCGCGGCCAGCTCCAGGATGGCGGGCGGGCAGTTATGGGTTAAAAGATGGTGTTATCAGTGGGTGGCTGCACTGTGACCTGGGTCTTCTGGAGACACAGGGCTTCGACTGGAGGACAGTTCTTTTGGTGGGAATTACAGAAGCTGGCAAGATGGCAGGGAGAGATATTTTGGGGCAGGCAGGCTGTCCAGCACCCGAAATAACAGCCTGCACAATGCTGCCTACGTGGCCCACAGAGAAGGTCAAGCCACCCCTGCTCTGTCAGCAGGCGCCCTCTGAATCACCTCAACACTTCTGTGTAGCCAAACTCACCCTTCCACCAGGCTGCCCTCTTGGGCTTTAGAGCCACTGGTGAACTGGGGAGCCATCAGGAAGGATTTCTCTTATTTAGATGCTGCTGCGGAACCAGTTCACCTGTTCCACACAGCCAGTGTTCTGTGCAGGGGACCCTGAGAGAGCTGTTCCACAAGTCCCAGTTACCCCAGGGCCTCCCAGTCTGCGCCTTGAACCTACCCCACTCCAGCAAAGTCAGAGAAGTGGGGCCGTCTGCACACAGGGCTCATCTCCCACACTTCCGCTCCATTCTGCTCTGGGCTGCAGGGCACTGCTGTGCGGCAGATTCCCTGGATTCCCCAGGCATAGCTGCCACACTTGGGAGAGGCACTTTGGTCCCTTAGGAGAGATGCCGTGCATGGTTCCTGCAGAGTGAGTTTTCATTTATTCTGCCTGTTTGGCACACTCCAACCATAAACAGAAGACCAAGGTGGAAACGCAGGGCATATGTCTGATGGATGGGTGTTGGTAATGAATGTCCTAGGAAGGTGCAGTGGCAGCTCTCCAACTGCAGCCCACGTGCAGGCCTCAAGGTGTCTGATGGGCCAACGTGAGAGCTACGCAAATTATGTGAGTCCCCTTTGAGGTTTCTATGCATGGACATTACTTCTGCAGACAGGCAGATTAGAAGCCTTGCTGATAATATGATCTGTCTGAGAGCAGTGAAAGCTCCTTCATTCATCCCAGAAACATGTTCCCTAGGCGCTGTGTAGGCCCCGACCAGCTGCCTGGTACTGATGTGCAGGCAGCGGCTACACTCAGGACTATGTATGGCGATTTCTAGGGCAGATCCTTCCACTATGTGGCAAGGGCAAAAAGCAGTCAAAGAACAAGTAGCAAATGGTGAAATAAAATTTCAAGTATTTCATTCAAATAATTTCAGACCACAAGCGCGAGTGACATGACCACAGAAGAATGTTGCAGCAGCTACCCACACACTCACGGCCAAATGCATTTCCTCGCTCAGAAGCGCCTAAGAGCCAGGACCTTCTTGTCCAGCACCCCGGCTGCTCTCTCCTACTGTGCAGGAAGGCTTCATAAACACTGCTGGATGAAGGCATCTGTTCTAAGGGAGTCCGTATGGCAGTCCCCAGGCTCTTCCTTTCTCCCACATTCTACTGTTTCCTGATAACTGAAATTTTACTTCTATAGGATTTTTCCTTTTGAGGATAATCTTGGCTTCTTCTCCATGAGTTTGGTCCTACAAAAAAAAAAAAAAAAAAGAAAAACAAAAAACCTTTTTAACATAGAAACAAAAGACAATAGTGATTTCAGATTTTTAATAAATAAACTGATCTGTCAAGATATGAGAAAGCTATGAGAATCAATAATCAATCTGTGCATTAATACTGCACTCTGCAGGAAGCAAATGATCTAAACACAGTTACATAGAAGAGTTGCATTCTTTTCCCTACTGTTGTTAACATGAGTGCTTATATTGTTTTAAGTATAAGAGATATATAAGTGGATCTTCAAAACACAGTATTTTTAATTCAGTTAAATGATTTTAAAAACAATGAAGTGCTACCCAGATGTGTCAGCTAATATAAATCCATTAATCAACTATTACAAAATGTTATCTGATTTAACTCATCACCTAAAAACTATTTTAAGGCAGCAGTGAAATATTACTGCACTCTTGGAAGAATGGTTAACAGACAAAAAACCAACATACCAAACACTGACAGGAACATAAAGCAACAGGAACTCTCATTCAGTGCTCTCAGAAAAGCAAAAATACACGACCTCTTTAGCAGATGTTTTGGTAGTTTCTTGTGAAGATAAGCACAGCCTGAACACAACCCATCAACTGCATTCCTGAATATTTGCCCAACTTACTTTAAAACATACCCACACAAAATCTTCTATACAAACTTTATAACAGCTTCCTTTATAATCTAAAATATTCTCCAATAAGTGAGTGGGTCAACACACTATTGCACATGCATAAAATAGCATATTCCTCAGTGATACAGAGTTATCAACCCACAGAAAGACATACCTCTTCTTTACATACATGTTTCTGAGTGGGACGAGGCAGTCTGAAAGGCCGCCTACTGCAGGGTTCTGTTCATCCTGTACACAGTTCTGCTCACCAGTCCCGCAGAGGCAAAAGCGAAAAGGTCAGTGGTCACCTGAGGCTTGGGAAGCACGGAGGAGGGACTGGCTGCACAAAACATAGATGGCTTTCAGGGCAATGAGGATGTTCTGTACGATGCTGCAATTATGGATGCAATTACATTTATCAAAGTGCACTTATCAAAATCCACAGTTTTATGATTCAACAAAGAGCCTGGGTGTATACACAAATCTTAAAAATAATAGGATGGAATGCCACATATGCAAAGTCATCTAACATCACAAATACATGAAGAGACTTTCCTGAAGGCTACATGTTTACTAGAATTAAAAAAGTAGAGGATGATGGATGGTCAGACTCAGATTTCACACGTGGAGTATCTACAGATGAACAAGAGGATGAGACTAGAAAGATGTATTTTATAATGGATTTGAACTGGATTCACATTTAACTTAATATGAAGAGTTATGTATACAAAATGTATAGATATGTGCACACACATGGGTTTGCATGCACACATATGCTTTATTGCTATTGACCAAGAGTGCTCAGAAGCAACGAGACTCTAACAGGAACCCACACACCCAGTGCACAATCATGGTTTTTACTTCTGCCCCAATAAAGGGACCCTGAGGTTCTCTGGGAGAGGACTGATGTTGGGACTGAGGCATAAAGTATAGAAGACAAGCCTGAAGCATCATATAATGCCAGAGGTGGAGGAGATGTTCAGTATATGTTAATTAACTTAAAAACTAAAAACCTACATTAATAGGGGCTTGTAAAAAGGACACAGGAGATAGCTTGAAGAACTTTCAATGGCCAAGCTTAAAATGACAAAAGATAATCAAATCTGGGCAATGAAATAAAATGGTATTGGATTATGATATAATAAATTTTTGCATAATAAATAATACATAGAAAAGAAAAGATACATCTCCCCTTCGTTGTATTAAGGCTATGCTTAACTAACTAATCAAGGAGGAGGTCCCAAGTCCCTGTTCCTCAAGCACAGGTTCCACATGGTGAATCTTCCAAAATGTCCAGCACGGAAAGGGATAGGGACAGAGAGAAGAGCTTTACAGGGGGGACACAAATGGACACTGCATCAGCACATGAGCAAGTGTTGCTCATATTTAAACTTTTGTGGAGGCTGAGAATGGCAGTTTATTCCTGTGGGTTTCCACTGCATATACCAAAGCCCTAGTCTAAGGGAAAACTAGCCAAAAATTCTAACACAGGGAGTGCTATGCACTACCTAACCACTTCTCTGAAAAACCATCAAGGTTAAAAAAAAAAAAGGGGGAGGGAGGGAGGAATCTAAAAGGCATCCTAGTTAATAGGAACCTAAAGAGATACAACTACCAAATGTAATGGGATGAGATGATATCATGGAACAGAAAAAGAACACTGGGTAAGAATTAAGAAAACCTGAACATATTATGACTTTGACTTTTAAACAATACCATGGATGCTACATTAATTGTAATAAGTGTACTGTATTAGTGTAATAGGAGAATGATAATACGGAAAACCAAGAGTAGGGTATGGGGACTCTAAGTACTATCCTTGCAATTTTTCTGTAAATCTAAAACTAACATTTATTTTTTAAAATTTTTATATATCAATAAATAGTATGGCAGTTATATTTGAAATTACATGTTTCATTGAATTTGTTAAAACATATTCACTCAAAACATGAGTGGTGTAATGATTAATTTTATGTGTCACCTTTTAGCACAGTACCTGGATACAAGGTCAACACCCCAAAATCAATAGCTTTCTTGTACACAAATAACAGGCTCACTGAATGAGAAATTAGGGAAACAATTCCTTTCACAATAGCATCCAAAAAAATGAAGTATCTAGGAATCAATCTAACAAAAGAAGCAAAAGACCTCTACACTGAAAACTACAGCACTCTGAAAAAAGAGATCAAAAAGGAGATAAGAAAATGGAAAGATATCCCCTGCTCCTGGGTAGGAAGAATCAACATAGTGAAAATGGCCATAGAACCAAAACTGCTATACAGATTCAATGTGATGACGATTTAAATTCCAACACTATATTTCACATACCTAAAAAAAGAATCCAAAAATTCATTTGGAACCATAAGAGACCTAGAAGAGCAAAAGCCATCCTAGGCAACAGAGACATGGCAACAGATATAACAATTCTCAATTTGAAACTATACTACAAAGCCACTGTGATAAAACCAGCATGGTACTGGCAAAGAAACAGACCTGAGGATCAGTGGAACAGATTGGAAGACATAAAAACAACTCCAGATGCACTCAGCTCCCTCATCTTTGACAAAGGAGCTGCCAGTCCCCACTGGAGGAAAGATCGCCTCTTTAATAAATGGTGTTGGAAAAACTGGATCTCAACCTTCCAAAGATTAAAACTGGACCCCTATCTTTCACCATGCACTAAATTAAAATCCAAGTGGATTAAAGATCTAAATATTAAAACAGAAACATTAAACTTGCTGGAAGATAAATTAGGCAGAACTCTTGAAGACATTGGCATAGGAAAAGACTTCATGAACAAATGCTCAGTAGTACGGGAACTAACAGAAAAAATCAGAAACTGGGATCTCATCTTATTAAAAAGCTTCTGCACTGCAAAAGAAGCCATCAACAGAACTAAGAGACAACCTACAGTGTGGGAAAAAATTTTTACCAGCTGCTCCTCAGACAAAGCACTCTTATGTAGAACATGTAAAGAACAAATATAAATACCTGATTCAAAAATGGGCATCTGAAATGAACAGACATTTCTCAGACAAAGAAGTAAAAGCAGCAAGTAAACATATGAAAAAATGTTCCACATCACTGGTCATTCGAGAGATGCAGTTGAAAACAAAACTGAGATTCCACCTCAACCCACAAAGAATGGCTGATATAAAGAAATCACACAAAAACAAATGTTGATGGGGTTGGGGGGAGAAAGGAACCCTTCTCCATTGTTGGTGAGAGTGCAGACTGGTGCAATTACTATGGAAATCAATATGGAGATACCTCAAAGAGCTGGGACTAGAGGTTCCATTTGACCCAGTCATCCCTCTGCTGGGTATCTTTCCAAAAGAATTAAAAGAATCATATCACAGAGATATATGTGTACCTATGTTTATAGTGGCACAATTTGTAATAGCTAAAACTAGGAAACAGCCCATTTATTTGTGCATCAGTTGGAAACTGTAAAAAGAAGATGTGGTTTTTCTATAAAATGGAATACTACTCATCCATAAAGAAGGACAAATTAGATTCATTCATGGGAAAATGGACACATATTGAGGATATACTCTTAAGTAAAATAAATAAGTCACATATATGTAAATACCAAATAGTTTCTCTGGTGTGAAAAACTATAATAGTACACAAGATCCTAATGGGATAATTAAGAGTGTGAAATAGGAAGAAAGGGGCTAAAGGTCTAGGGAAAGTGGGAAGGGTAGGGGAAAGGGAATAAGGGAAAAGGAAAAAAAGAATAGGAGAAAATGAAAAAATGGAAATAAAGTGTCTGTAAATGGGGAGGAGAGGAGGGGGTGAAGGGAGGGCAGGGACAGGGGATAAAAATGAGAACCAAGACCTGTCATGTAAAGGTACAAGATCCCAATGATGAATGTAACTGTACTGTACACCTAAAATGTACCAATAAACTCAATGAGGAAAAGAAGTTATGTGTCACTGTGACCGTACCATGATGTGCTCTGGGTGTGTCTGAGGGTGCCTGTGGATGAGCTGAGTATCTGGTCAGGAGCCTGGGTAAAGGCATCTTCCCTCCATATTGTTTTGTCAATTGAAGCCCTGAATGGAGCCAAAAGGCTGAGCAAAAGGGAGCTGCTCCTACCTGACTTTGGTTCTTTCTGTCTTTGGACTCTGTCATGAACATAAAGGAAACAAAACAAAAAGAAATGAAACTTGGAAAAAGGTTCCCACACTGACTTTCCAAGCAGAGTCACCTTATCAGTTAACTGGTACCTGGTCACAGACAAACTGGCATAACTGCCAATGCTCTGCCTCCTCCCCTTCAAAACATTCCCCAGAGAATCCTCCCACCTCCTCCACTCTTGGCAGTTGTCCTTTTAACACTTATCACATTTGTTTATTCACTCACTAAATAGTTGAACGTCCATCCAGCTCTAAGAACTAGAGACTCCATGGTAATCAAAGCAGATAAGGTCCTTGACCACAGGGTCTATTAAAAAGGAAAACAAATACTAATAGGATAATCACAGAAAGAAAGGAAAGCTGTGGATGGGATTTGTATTATTTTGAAAAAATATACATGGTGCTAGGGGAAAAAGAGAGTTGAACCAATATGAAGTTTTGAAAATTAAATTACTGCAATTGAAAAACATGAGGAAGTAGCAGTAGAAACACACCTCTCCAGAGTGTTAGTGGGAAATGTCAAAATGATCAGGTAAAAGAAATGAAAGTGGGCTTTTCGGGACAAAGGAAGCAGGGGAAAGGCAGAAGACAACCATTTTTTTGAAAACTAAGTTTTTAAGTTATATACTTAGAAAATTTGACCCTGTACAAATTTATTTTATAGGAAAGATGCAAAAATTTAAGAAGGAAACATAAACCTAAATGGTGGATATTTTAAAAGACAAAATTAGTAAACTTCTGGCAGACATACTTAAAGAAGTAAAAAGCCACTAAAATTACCAGTATCAAAAGTATTACAAATAAAAGACAGCACAGATAGAGAACAGAATAAAAACATAAAGAACTGCTAAAAATGTTAAAGCTAAAATAAAATGATTAAATCCCACACCTTAAAAACCTAACAAAAACAACTTCAAAGGAAATAGAAAGTCTAAATAGTTTTATTTTTTAAGTTCTACTAAAAGAATCATATAACACTTGAAAGAAAACATTAGATACTAAGAAACATTTAGGAAAGTTACATGGAAATTCTACAAAACTTTCAAGAAATGGATCGTTCCAACTGCATACAAACTCTTCCAGAAAAGAAGGAAAGAGAAAATATATCTCATCTTATTCTTATTGGCTAGTATACCTTGGTACCAAAAGACACAAACAAAACAAAAACATGAACAACAGCAAAAAACAGGCAAGGAAAACACAAGAAATTTTCTTTCTGAAGTCATTCATAAACATTAATTTAAAAGGCCCAGAATAAAATAGTTAGAATATCAGCAAATTAAATCTAGCAAGCCTACCAGTAATAATTGGTTAAAGGGAAGAAAATCTAGAATCATCTCAAGAGACGCAGAAAATGAATTTCATAAAATCTGGCTTCCATTCTAGATGAAAACTCTCATCAAGCTAAGAACAGAATAAGAGTACCTTCACCTAGCAAAAGATTAACTTTCAAAACTCAAATTATTTTAATGATTAAATATTGGAAACATTTAGAAGTACTATTATTGCTTGTGTTTAGTATAGCACCAGAAGTACTATGTGAGGTGTATGAAGGTAAGAAACCCCCAAAAGCACTATAATTGGAACAGACATATCGTAATAAACTCACTTTCCCATCACTGGGCAATACCCCTAACTCTCACACCTGAGAGGAGCAGAGGTTTCTTTTGGCTCACGGTTAGGCCACAGCCGCTGCCTCCAAGGGCAAAGGCTTGGTGGCAGGGACTGGCGGAGGAAGGCTGCTCAACTCAGCCAGGAAGCTGCGCAAAAATGATAAATAAAAGTAAATGTTAAGGTCTTTTCAGCAAAACACGATAAAAGGAGTACAAAGCTAAATATACAGATGACCAGTGATATCTGGAATACAAAAAGGGATTTTAAAATTCAAAAACAAGAATGTAATTACTCCAAATGAAAAATGAACAAAGGTCACAAATAGGCATTTAACAAATGCCTGATAAGCACATAAAATACATTCAACTCAACAGAAATTTTAACATAAATACAACTTCAATAATATAGCATTTAAACCCATGCAACTGATGAAACTTTTAAACATAAAAAATTAAGTGTTCACAAGAATGTAAAACGACAGCAATTCTTATTCACTCCTGGTGCAAAGTTCGAAATAACATGGGAATTCTTTTTTAATACAAGTGTGTGCATACTTTTCATTCCAAGGGATTCACACTATCTGAGAGAAATTCTTTAGAATTTGTGTCACAACACATAGTGTGAAAATGTGCACAGTATTCATAAGAACAAAAAGTAAAAGGAAGCCCAAGTGTACACAGGCTGGACAGAAGAATAATTTATGGCACAAACAAAATATTGGAATGGTATAGAGCAGTGAAAATAAAACAGCTACAACTTCATGTACAACCTGGATGAATTTTACAAATGTGACTGTATGGGGGAAAAGCTAATTAAAGACAATTTTATAAAGCTAAAAATAAAACATTTTTAGTTTTCCTATGAAACATATGTAGTCGGTTTTTTAAATGTTATGTTTTTCAGAACAGGAATAATAAACACAAACCAGGCTGTTTTTTAATCTCTGACTGGGGAGGTGACAGAAAGAGGGAATTTAGAAAAACCACTCTTGCACCTGAGGGGGATGTCGTATTGCCTCTATGAGGAATTAGAATGTTTAAATTTCATTCATTACTATGCCTGGGTACTTACAGATACGTTACGTTCATTAATATATATACACGATTACATAATAAAATGTTTTGAAACATGAACCTCCACTTCGCCTATACATCGAGACACCAATCCTAACAATTCTCAGCTAAACGAAGGTACGGAAGGTTTTCTCCTGCAGGTTTGCTCCTCCTTAACCTCTGACGCACTGACGGGAGAACAAGGGCGCAGGTGCGGCACACCCCGCCGCTGCGGCCGTGCGCCGTCGTCCTGTTCGTGAGTCCCGCCTCCGTTCGAGGTAATGACAGACGTTTTGAAAATGAATTTGAAGAAGTAGCAAGTGCCATGAAATCACTCGTGACAGAAGTAGATGAAATGTTCTATTAAAAAAAAACACGGAAGCCTCTGCCCCGCCCACGTGACTCCGGCTCGGTGGCGCTGCTGCAGCACAGCTCCCGCACCGCGCTCCCAGCAAGGCCTGCCCTGCTCCCCTGCAGCAGCCCCAGGCTGCTCATCCGGCAGGGTGAGCACGGCTGAGTTAGGAACCAAAGAGAGAGTTCTTCACTGCATACCTTTTATTACTGGAGGGGCCAGGGAAAGACTCAGCCAAGAAATGAGCACGTAAAATGAACAGACAGTCCCACAGGAAGACGTACAAATGGCCAACAAACATAAAAAATAGTCAACATCTCTGGCCACTAAAGAGGTATAACTTAAAACAATGCTAAGATTTCATCTTACACCTCGAAGAATGGAATTGTCAAGAAAATTAGAAATAACTAATTCTGGCAGGACTGTGGTGAAAGTGAAACCTTCCTGCATTGTTGGTGGGAACGTAAACTAGTACAATCACTGTGGAAACCGTATGAAGATTCGTCAAACAACTGAAATTAGAAAACTTGGAAACAGCCCATTTGCCCATCAATTGGAGACTGGATAAAGGAGATGTGGTTTTTCTATACAATGGGATACTACTCAGCCATAAAGAATGAGAAATTAGACTCATTCATAGAAAATGGATACATATCGAGGATATGCTCCTAAGTGAAATAAATAAGTCACACATGTATAAATACCAAATAGTTTCTCCGCTGTGAAAAACTATAATGGTACATAAGATCCTAATAAGATAATGGACAATGTGAAATAGGAAGAAAAGGGCTGAAGGTGTAGGGGAAATGGGAAGGGTAGGGGAAAGTTAATAAGGGAAAAGGAAAAAAATGAGAAAATGAAAAAAAAGGAAATAAAGCATTTGTAAATAGGGAAGGGAGGAGGGGGTGAAGGGAGGGCAGGAACAAGGGGGAAAAATGTGAGCCAAGACCTGTCATGTAAAGGTACAAGATCCCAATGATGAATGTAACTGCACTGTACACCTAAAATGCACCAATAAACTCAATGAGAGAAAAGAAACCCCATATGACCCAGTCACGCTCCTTCTAGGAATCTTCCCCAGGAGCTTCAGACATCATATGACAGTGATGCATGCACACTAGTGTTTACAGCAGTACAGTTCGTACTAGCTAAATCCTGGAAGCAGCCTACACCTCCATCCACAGATGACTGGGTAAAGAAAATGTGGTAGCCGTGTGTAGCAGAATACTACTTGGCTATAAAGAAGGACAATTTTGAAACATCAGTAGAAAAATGGATGCACCTGGGAAATATAATGCTGAGTGACATCAATCAGACCCGAAAGGTTAAATACCACATGATATCTCTCATCTGAGTAAGACAAAGTATGAACTAAGAAAATGAAAGAAGGACAGAAGAGACAAGGGGATGGATTTCTTGCAGGCGGGAGCGTCCGGGGAACCAGGGGTGAGGGATGAAGACGAGGAGGTGGGGAAATGGGCAAAGCGAAGGTGGCCGGGTGCGGGGTCCCAACAGCCTCAGCGAACGTGGCCATGACGTACCACAAACATGAGCTACGACGAACAATGTCAACAGGAATGCAAAGGGGGAAGAGAACTAGAGGAGACGGGCGGAGGACTGAAGAACACACTGCACTATGTGCACAAGCCAGTGCCCCAAGATGACCGTAAACAGCGAGGGTTGTGAACGTGCACAGCTAAAGAAAAGAAAGAGAAAACAAAGCACGGTCCGCAAGACTGAAACAGAAAATTCTCCAGTAGGCCAGCCATGTCACACGTGTTCCACAGAGCTTTAGTGCAAGAGTCTGGGGGGAAGAAGAGAGTAATAAACGTGAGAATTCAGCTTACTGTCAGTACTACAGCACTAACCGTGGAAGTCAGCTCCGGAAAGCTCTAAGATGCCCAATAGTTAAAAACGTGTTGAACTGTCATCTAAGATTACAAACTATACCCTTGAAATCTTTTTCTGCTCTTTTTGGTTTTATTAGTGTATGTTTGTAGTGGATCATGATTAAAATCCTTGTGTGAGCTGGTACGAGTACAAAACACATCTTAACTCTTTTTACAACCCTTTCCCTCCTCCTCTTCCCCTCTCCCACCATTTCAGCTCCCGCTCCATGAGCAAAAGGTCTGTCTCCCTGTTTCCCGTCATCCATCTTTGATTTTGTTGCTTAGACTGCAGAAGCCATGGGACACTGAAGCGTGTGTGTCCGATGTATCCACCCAGAGGGGGTCTCCGCACGGCGCTCTCCACATGGCCCGTGACCCTTCCCTGTGGCGGGTGGTGCTGCACGGTGCACCTCGAGCCTTCACCAGTCTGTCTGCTGGGGTTTCTGGGACGCTGGCCGCACCGAGGCTTAGCTCTAGGTAAAGGTGGACAGCATACAAGCAAGAAGGGCGAGCGGCGTGACGATTTCAGCGCCGGTCGGTAAAACGCTGCTGTTCCGCATAGCACTTCCAGTGAGGGAAGAACAGCTGAAGGTCAAGGGAAAGGAAGGGAGGTGAACGCCACCCTGGGAGGTAAAACCATCTCAAGGTAAGTTTGTACTTTGGTCCTTCCTCGCCTCTAAAGAGCATCCTGTCGGTGCCCCCTCTTCTCTCTTTGTTCTGATGGCTCTCTGTTGTCTGCCAGCCCCAGTACACTCACGTCAAGAGTCCCATCCACGTAGAGGGGCCCAGCCCCAGCGTCACATGAACCAAGACAGTTTCCAGCGTGCACCCACCTCTGCCTGGCTTCCACTTTGGGCTTGTCTAGGAGTCTTCCTACTCTTCCTCCCCAGACTCTGGGTCCTGGTCCTTGAACCCTGAAGGACACTCTTGCAGCCTATCACACCCCGTCCAAGTACAGGCAGTCCAGGTGGCTGTCACATACATGGCCGGTAGAGTGACAAGACAGATGGCTCTGTCCCCACCGCTGCCTGTAAGGCGGAGACAACCTGGGGATCTGATCGGCAGAGGCCGCGGCCCGCGTGTGCTCCCTGCCCACAGCAGTCCTCCTGCCTCGGAAGGGAGCGGTACTTCGTTCTCTGTGAGTCTTCTGCTCGTTCCAATCTGTAACAATGCAAAGAGCACGTTTCAGAAATTCCCTGAGATACATCAAGCCACAAAAGGTTCTTCTCTGTCATTTCTTTAAAGAACAGTGAAATTTCTAGGTTTTTTTTTTTAATGCAAAAGAAATTTTCTTATGGGGCACTGAATTTAAATGCTTTCAAGAAATTCAGCAAAAAATTCAGCTGAAGGGCCGGGAATTTAGCTCAGTGGTTCCACTGCCTGCCTCCCAAGAGCAACTATCTGAGTTCAATCCCTGGTACCAAAAAAAAAAAAAAAAAAAAAATCAGTTAAAGATACCTAATCTCCTAATGTCACGTCCAACAAATATAGACACATAATTAGGTTCAAGCACTGAAAAAAGACCAGCACAGTAAAAGTCCTTCCCAACAGCACAGCTGCCCAGTCCAAAAGGCAGCAGTTTCCTCAGTGTCCGAGCCAATCAAATACCCTTTGCTTTCCAGCTGGACTTCCCAGCAGGAGGAGAGGACAGGAGAAGTCATGGGGGGTTCACACACCCTCTCCCCTTCCTCTCTACCTTCTTGCCCTTGTGATCACCTCCAGGTAAGACTCGGGTGGTTCAGCTGCCCAGTGTCCCCCAGGCCCAGGAGCAGAGCTTGCCTGCATCCCGGCTCCTCTGTGGAAGGCGGTGCCTGGATCCCTATAGGGAAGTCATGGCACATGTGTGCTTCCAGTGCCGACCATGACAGGCACCCTGGTGATGCTAACCAAAGAGCTCTGGTCACACCTGGGCCTGGAAGAAGTGAGGGCTGGCTGCCAGTGTCACATCATACTGTTGCCTCAGTTTCCCTCCACAGGCCTTCCTGAGGTTTTGCTCTGCTGAGTTGATTGTTACTTTCATAGACTTCTGGAAATCTAGGAAGCTGTTTCCATTCACAGGCTTTCCAGCAAGCAGCACAACACGAACCTGTAACTCCAAGTTATCACATAGTCCATAAAATACCACAGAGCTTTTCCTTCTTTCTGTAAGAATCTGGAGAACCTTCCAAACCCTCCTGTCTCAAAACAGGTCCAGGCCCATGCTGAAGATCCCTGGGGCACAGTTCCCACTGGCACAAGTGCTCAGCTCAGTACTGCACCTGCACTCAGCAGTGCCCTCCACAGGGGGTTGGGGAGCAGCGGTTCACCCTGTGCTGATCTCCGGGGACCCTACGCAGCCATGTGAAGACTAAAGGACCCGAGTAACACATCAATTGGAGATTTGCAGTGATCAAAACAATCACCCCATCTGCATGATTTCATTCCAGCCCCGGAAGGGAGGCTTTGCTGACCCGTGGACCTTACCAACTCCCCTCCCCTCCACACACATGGGGGGACAGCTCGTGGTCAGTCACATGCCCAGGACACCCTGCCGGCTGCTCTCGGTCGGAAGTCCCTGTCCCGCGAGCCTTTTGCTGCTCGGGGTGCCGTCCGCCTTCACAACACAGCACGACACGTGTGCTCTGCGCCCTCTCCTGCTACACACGCACATGCACAAGCGCACACACGCTGATTGTCCCACGTGCAGAAAACTACTGTGTTGTTGTTTGTTTGTTTGTTTGTTGTCATACAGTTACTCTGGTTCTGAAGCTCTGATCGGGACGGCGAGGGGCGGAATCACCAGACAGACTCCGGGGAGGTTTCTGGAACACTTCCCTTTTTTAATAGGCGGAGCTATCGCTATATTATATAGTCAAGAAGCAAGGGGCGGGACACTGTATGCTGGGCATAACATGATTGGTTGATGCTCTCATATTTCTATAGAAGGTGATCTTTTGGGCGAGCAATGGAGGAGCCAATAGGAGGAACCGCACTTTCTTCAGCCGAGTCTAAGCCAGTCTCAAGGCACGAGAGTGCACAAGCTCAAACTCCTGAGCATCCCCGAGCCTGCTGGGAAAGGGCGTGCTGTGCATTTGGCTCAGCCGTGCTTGAACTTCTCTCACACCACTGTTCTTCTGAACTGGTTGGAAACTGGTGAATGTCTGTACATTTTTATGTGCAAAGATAACCAAAGAAAACCACGAGAAGAAAAAAGAAACTAAGTTTCTCTTAAATAAGCTTATATGGAACATCTACTCTGGACTGGGCACTGTGGAAGAAATGGGGAAAGTTTAAGGCAACAGCCCTCAAAATGCGTTTCCAGTCCCCAGGAGCTCCCCCGTCGAACCCTGTGACGCCCCACTCTCTTCTGGAGTGCGGCGCCCTCCTGCAGGTGAGGACAGATGCCGGTACCCACCGGACCCAGAGCAAGACTACAGCTGCCTTTGCAAGCCCGACGAGGAAGGAACTGAAAAATGCAATTTTCTTTCAGAAAGCCTAGACACAGATGACAAAGCTATGTGACTTATCCTGGCATATGACGGGTTGTTTTTAATAGATTGGGTAATGAACATTTAAATTTCTCGGTATTCACGCCTAATGTGATAAATATCCACAGATTTAAGTATGTAAAGGAAAGGTCTTTAGGGTTTTCAATAGTATTTAAGAAAGTGATTTGTGCTGGGCATGGTGAAGCATGCCTGTAATCCCAGCACTCGGGAGGCTGAGGCAGGACGATCACTGTGAGTTCGAGACCAACCTGGGCTATATAGTGAGTTCCAGGTCCTTCTCAACTACATAGTGAGACCCTGTCTCAAAACAAACAAACAAAGTGATTTGTGTCCAAAAACTGCAAACTGGAGAACAGCTCAGTTCACTGAAGTGAACTGGACACAGAGCAGCACGGGGCATGCGGGCTCAGACCACAGAGAAGGCTGGCAGGAGAAGCGCAGAGCCCAGATCCAGGCGAGGCCGGACGGGCGCAATCCACCTGGCTGAGGCTTACGGCAAAGCCAGCCTGAGGAGCTGGGCCTACTGCACCAGCTGGCAGGGGCCACGGAGCCTAGGGAGCTGGGAGGCTGTGGACTGGAGAGGAGGAAGCTTGGCATCCCGCTGTAGGGGCAAGATGGGCAGATGAGCCTGTGGAACGAGTTTCCAGAACTGCACAGTGGATCTTAACAAGTGCTGCAGAAAGTGAGTGTAAATGAGACCCCTGGCACTGAAAACACTATGGCGAGGCCTCCTGCTAAGGCAGGAGGATCACAAGTTCGAGCACAGTCTAGGCAATTTAGCAATTTAATGAGAACTTGTCTCAAAATAAAAATAAAGCAGTAAAGGACTGAGGACAGTGAAGGCCTTAAATTCAATCCCCTGCACCACAAATAAAAACGCACTTTGGCAAAACTAAAATGTTTGATGTCTTGAATAAGATTCCCCTTTTAAACAAAAACACCTTTTTACATTTTATAGTGATACAGTTTTATTTACATGCACACCCGTGTTTATAGCAGCACAATAGCAGCCTATAGTCCTTCAACAGATGAATGGATAAAGAAAACGTGGTATTTACACACCGTGAAGTACTACTCTGCCACAAAGAAGGACAAACTTGGTCATTTGTAGGAAAACTGACTCCTACCTATTTGGATTGGTTTGATTAATTATTGCATAAAAAGCTTCATGAACATCATTATAAGATTATCTTGAAGCTCACATAAAATAATTTCCATTTGACAGTGTAATTAGTCGGGTCCCCCTTGAAGTCACAAAACAAATGTCCATCCACAGACTGTGAGATGGGGCTGAGCTGTTCACGTTGTCCCTGACAGTGTCTTTCACACCGACAAGTGAGAACTCGCTCCAAAAATTAATTTTAAAACAATACAGAACCTATGAGGGTTGCCAACGGCAATGGAAACAGGAGCATCTGACTAGCGGGGATACGGAGCCGGAGGTGTCAGGAAAGAGTCCAGGAAATCCCAGGAACCTGACAGATGAGTTGTGGCCAGGGAAGCGGATGAATAAAGAGAAAGGTTAGCAGTCAGAAAGAGAGGCAGGACACTGCAACAACCCAAGAGCAGCTCAGAATGCATGCCTGGAGCCCTTCCCGCAGAGGTGCAGCCTGCTCCCAAGAGGCGGCCACCGTGGCGGTGACCAAAGTGAATGGCAGTGAGGCAAGTTCACCGCCGTGAAGACACAAGGACAGGCGTGCAGTGAGGCAAGTTCACCGCCGTGAAGACACAAGGACAGGCGTGCAGTGAGGCAAGTTCACCGCCGTGAAGACACAAGGACAGGCGTGCAGTGAGGCAAGTTCACCGCCGTGAAGACACAAGGACAGGCGTGCAGTGAGGCAAGTTCACCGCCGTGAAGACACAAGGACAGGCGTGCAGTGAGGCAAGTTCACCGCCGTGAAGACACAAGGACAGGCGTGCAGTGAGGCAAGTTCACCGCCGTGAAGACACAAGGACAGGCGTGCAGTGAGGCAAGTTCACCGCCGTGAAGACACAAGGACAGGCGTGCAGTGAGGCAAGTTCACCGCCGTGAAGACACAAGGACAGGCGTGCAGTGAGGCAAGTTCACCGCCGTGAAGACACAAGGACAGGCGTGCAGTGAGGCAAGTTCACCGCCGTGAAGACACAAGGACAGGCGTGCAGTGAGGCAAGTTCACCGCCGTGAAGACACAAGGACAGGCGTGCAGTGAGGCAAGTTCACCGCCGTGAAGACACAAGGACAGGCGTGCAGTGAGGCAAGTTCACCGCCGTGAAGACACAAGGACAGGCGTGCAGTGAGGCAAGTTCACCGCCGTGAAGACACAAGGACAGGCGTGCAGTGAGGCAAGTTCACCGCCGTGAAGACACAAGGACAGGCGTGCAGTGAGGCAAGTTCACCGCCGTGAAGACACAAGGACAGGCGTGCAGTGAGGCAAGTTCACCGCCGTGAAGACACAAGGACAGGCGTGCAGTGAGGCAAGTTCACCGCCGTGAAGACACAAGGACAGGCGTGCAGTGAGGCAAGTTCACCGCCGTGAAGACACAAGGACAGGCGTGCAGTGAGGCAAGTTCACCGCCGTGAAGACACAAGGACAGGCGTGCAGTGAGGCAAGTTCACCGCCGTGAAGACACAAGGACAGGCGTGCAGTGAGGCAAGTTCACCGCCGTGAAGACACAAGGACAGGCGTGCAGTGAGGCAAGTTCACCGCCGTGAAGACACAAGGACAGGCGTGCAGTGAGGCAAGTTCACCGCCGTGAAGACACAAGGACAGGCGTGCAGTGAGGCAAGTTCACCGCCGTGAAGACACAAGGACAGGCGTGCAGTGAGGCAAGTTCACCGCCGTGAAGACACAAGGACAGGCGTGCAGTGAGGCAAGTTCACCGCCGTGAAGACACAAGGACAGGCGTGCAGTGAGGCAAGTTCACCGCCGTGAAGACACAAGGACAGGCGTGCAGTGAGGCAAGTTCACCGCCGTGAGGACACAAGGACAGGCGTGCAGTGAGACAAGTTCACCGCCGTGAGGACACAAGGACAGGCGTGCAGTGAGGCAAGTTCACCGCCGTGAGGACACAAGGACAGGCGTGCAGTGAGGCAAGTTCACCGCCGTGAGGACACAAGGACAGGCGTGCAGTGAGGCAAGTTCACCGCCGTGAGGACACAAGGACAGGCGTGCAGTGAGGCAAGTTCACCGCCGTGAGGACACAAGGACAGGCGTGCAGTGAGGCAAGTTCACCGCCGTGAGGACACAAGGACAGGCGTGCAGTGAGGCAAGTTCACCGCCGTGAGGACACAAGGACAGGCGTGCAGTGAGGCAAGTTCACCGCCGTGAGGACACAAGGACAGGCGTGCAGTGAGGCAAGTTCACCGCCGTGAGGACACAAGGACAGGCGTGCAGTGAGGCAAGTTCACCGCCGTGAGGACACAAGGACAGGCGTGCAGTGAGGCAAGTTCACCGCCGTGAGGACACAAGGACAGGCGTGCAGTGAGGCAAGTTCACCGCCGTGAGGACACAAGGACAGGCGTGCAGTGAGGCAAGTTCACCGCCGTGAGGACACAAGGACAGGCGTGCAGTGAGGCAAGTTCACCGCCGTGAGGACACAAGGACAGGCGTGCAGTGAGGCAAGTTCACCGCCGTGAGGACACAAGGACAGGCGTGCAGTGAGGCAAGTTCACCGCCGTGAGGACACAAGGACAGGCGTGCAGTGAGGCAAGTTCACCGCCGTGAGGACACAAGGACAGGCGTGCAGTGAGGCAAGTTCACCGCCGTGAGGACACAAGGACAGGCGTGCAGTGAGGCAAGTTCACCGCCGTGAGGACACAAGGACAGGCGTGCAGTGAGGCAAGTTCACCGCCGTGAGGACACAAGGACAGGCGTGCAGTGAGGCAAGTTCACCGCCGTGAGGACACAAGGACAGGCGTGCAGTGAGGCAAGTTCACCGCCGTGAGGACACAAGGACAGGCGTGCAGTGAGGCAAGTTCACCGCCGTGAAGACACAAGGACAGGCGTGCAGTGAGGCAAGTTCACCGCCGTGAGGACACAAGGACAGGCGTGCAGTGAGGCAAGTTCACCGCCGTGAGGACACAAGGACAGGCGTGCAGTGAGGCAAGTTCACCGCCGTGAGGACACAAGGACAGGCGTGCAGTGAGGCAAGTTCACCGCCGTGAGGACACAAGGACAGGCGTGCAGTGAGGCAAGTTCACCGCCGTGAGGACACAAGGACAGGCGTGCAGTGAGGCAAGTTCACCGCCGTGAGGACACAAGGACAGGCGTGCAGTGAGGCAAGTTCACCGCCGTGAGGACACAAGGACAGGCGTGCAGTGAGGCAAGTTCACCGCCGTGAGGACACAAGGACAGGCGTGCAGTGAGGCAAGTTCACCGCCGTGAGGACACAAGGACAGGCGTGCAGTGAGGCAAGTTCACCGCCGTGAGGACACAAGGACAGGCGTGCAGTGAGGCAAGTTCACCGCCGTGAAGACACAAGGACAGGCGTGCAGTGAGGCAAGTTCACCGCCGTGAAGACACAAGGACAGGCGTGCAGTGAGACAAGTTCACCGCCGTGAGGACACAAGCACAGGCGTGCAGTGAGGCAAGTTCACCGCCGTGAGGACACAAGGACAGGCGTGCAGTGAGACAAGTTCACTGCCGTGAAAACACAAGGACAGGCGTGCATATTTCAGAATATCGCACTGGTTGGAAAATCTTGTAAAGAAGGAAGGTACACATGTCAGTAGCCAGTCAGATGCCTGAAACGAGGATGAAGAAGTCATCAGCAGTGCCTGGAGATGCCAGGTGTGACCCTGTCTTCTGAGTCATGTGGTGTTTGGGAAGCCCGGCAGGCCTAGGCTGTTCCCAGATACAAGCAGCTTGCTTCAGAGTTGGTGATGCGATTGTGGTCCACAGAAGAGGGCAAAACTCTCTGCTACTGCTGCAGTCCCCACACGGTGTGCTCAGGCAGGTGACTCCTTAACACTCCTGCTCCAGCTCAGCCCTGTGTCTGCATCCTGGGGCTGCAGCCTGCAAGACTCCAACCTTGTTGGTCAGAGTCAGGGAGACTCAGTTCTCCTCTGTCCTGGTCCTCAGAGCACAGTGCTTTTCCTTCCTGACACAGCTGGCCCAGTGCAGGCTTGTGGGTTATCACACTGCATCTCTTCCTCCCCACAGATGTGAGGAGATGTGTGGAAATGACCAAGACCCAGCAGGACCCACTGCACCCAGACAGGGCCCAGGAGCCTCACTGGATGGTCCTGCAAGTCATGCCATGGAGAGCCATGGGGGAAGAGGGAGACAGACAGTGGCTGTGACACTGCTCAGAAGACCACCATGTGGGGAGCAGAGGGACGGACCCTGATCAGCAGCAGGAATTCACAGGCAGACAGAAGTTAACTTAAACGATGGAGATGAGTGGGAATTTCCAAGGAAAGTATAGAGTTAAGAGAAAATACCCAGAACACAGCCCGAAGTAATCCAGATATTTCAGATGTAGGTGGTAAAGATAAACCTGCACAGGAAACAGAGAAGGTGTCAGAGTAGGAGGAGACTCAAGAGCACTGTTACAGGGCTGTTTCACAGGAGGGAGTCAGGGCTGGATGCTGCTCAGAGATCAGACATAGTTCAGGATAGAAATGCACTCCTTGGTTTCGACAGCAAGATCACAAAAGCTTAGCAAATGCCACCTAATGGAACAGGCTATTCTCCTATGGTCTGGGTGTACAATCCTACTGAAATTTCAGTGATGCCCAGACAAACCCTTTTCTATATCCTATCATGCATTCCCCATGCACACAAGTAGAACTTTTGAAAATGTGAGCTCAACATGTTTAAACGTCTTCTGTCCTCATTGCTATGAAGGATGAACTGAGTCCTCTCGATGACGAAGGTGTCTCCGACCCGTGTCCCATAGGGCAGAAATGTGGGCAGCCACAGAAGGCATCATCCTGAATGAGTGACAGACCTTGCTCCAGGCCTGCAGGGGTGGGAAGAGGGAGCGAGCCAGCCTGGCACCCCCGGCAGCACACGCCTTCTCCAGTGAGATTGGAGGGGATGAGAATCATTATTTGGTGGATTTGTTTGGTTTGTTCTCTGGCCTTGGTCTAAAACGTGCTATGAGAAGAAGAATACAGGCCTGGCCTGGTCCCTGCAGACACCAAAGAGCTCTGTGGTGCAGGTGTTTCCCAGCTGGGCACCTCCTAGAGACACAGCCTGCGTGAAGACAGCTCCTGCCTGTCCACACGTCCATGAAAGGGTGTGGGCACCATCTCTCTCCCACTTTCGTCTTCCTGGTTTACCACATCACTGCATGACTCTCCATCCACACACCTGTAAAAATCTCTCTTCCGTAATCACTGAAAACAGAGGTGATTGTTTTCCTTTCTAATGCGACAATCAATCAGTTAAGCATTCAATGCCTTTTCATTGTCTCTGGTACAATTATCTCAAACTGTGGTTGAATTCTTTTTGTTGTTTAATTTTCCTGCATTTATCGCCTGCCTTTTCCAATAGATACTCTGTTCCTTAATGGGAAAGAAAAGTTTCTGTAATTCTGTAGTTCTTCTGTAATACTACATCCATTGTGAGCAATCAAAACTAGTGAGATATTTGAAAAACTACATCTAAAAATATGATTTAAAAGTCAACATATGCCACAAATATAAGGAGTCACTGTTGTTTTTTGTTGTTTCCATTCTTATTAAATACTTGTCAAGTAAAGAGCACTGTCTTGACTCTCACGTCCCAAACTCACTCCTCCCTCTGTTCCTCCTTTCATCTCCAAACTTTGAAATCTTTGTAATATAAAACTACACTCACCTAAAGACATGGTTGCATGTGCCCGCTCTGCTCTTCACCATCTTCCTCAACAGTTTGTTAAACTGCTTCTCCTCATGTTTTCCTGCAGCTGGGCATTACCATTTACAACAGAACCAGACGTCTAGAAGCCAGAGCACCATCTACTTTGTCTAGTTTAATTCAGTTTCTACATCATAGAGCATACAACTTACACTAACCCATGGGTAGATCTTTTTCAAACAGAAATCCCTTTACTGAAGACAAGTATGTCTTGTCACAATCTGACTGCTTAATTTTAGCTCCACACGGGGTTTGCTCAGCCACCAAGCTCCAAATCCAGGCCAGAAATAGGCAGAAGCTCATGTGTTCAGCAGGATCCAGGCAGCCAGCCAACACACACAGAGGGGATGGAATTTCTTACCCTTCAAAAATGCAGCGCTAAATCTCCCTCTCCTTCTCCTCTCTTTCCCTACAAGTGGATCTGTCCTGTACAGTGAGCTGTCACCTGAAACTAAGGAGTAGGATGTGTCTCCAGCAGTCAGAGCCATACTCAGTGCAAGGCCAACCAGCTAAACCAGCTCGACAGGCCGACTTGCACCAGGATCTCCGTAATGGTTGGAAAGCATATGTTAATGTAGTTCATCTCTCAATGCTGTTTCATTAATAACTCCTAAAATTTCACAAGGTAGCCTGTGTGGTGGTGCACCCCTGTAATCCCAGCACTCGGGAGGCTGAGGCAGGAGGATCGCTGTGAGTTTGAGATCAGCTTGGGCTACATAGTGAGTTCCAGGTCAGTCTCAACTACACAGTGAGACCCTGTCTCAAAAAAAATTTTTTTTTCACAAGGTATATCCTTAAAGTTCTTTGACACCCTCAGCCTAGAACTCGCAGCATTTCATTTTTCACTGTAGGAACTGAACTTGTTCCTTCATTCTCCCTTGTCTTCTTATATAGATTTCTTACTTATTGTGTACATGAACTACAAATGGCTGTGTTTACCCCTCTCCTTCTTCCTCCTTGTTATATCATCAGTAGAAGTGTATTTAGAGACAGTCACCTATAAACTAATCAACACATCAAGTGCTTTTAGATATTTAACTTTGGCTGTGTTCATCTCTCGAGCTTCCTGCGGTCTTCATAGCCTCTCTCACTGGAACTATAAAATAGACTGACTGTAGAGCCAGAAGTAAAGGTAGCACACTTATAAACCTGCTTTTTCTGTGACTGGACCCTTAGGACAGTTAAGAGAGAATGCAACAGTATCAAAGGTCAAAGTATCAAAGCTAGGCAAAGCTTCATGCAACATAAAGCCCTTAGGTATTAGTTATCACATTTCCTAAAAGCAAAGAATAGGCATTTACTGTAGGATCTTTTGAAGAGGTACTCACCGTTGTGAATTCTAACACAATATTTTACCCAGGGAAACTCTAATGGCAGGTTAATTCTGCCTCACTTGGGTCAGGAAAACCAGAATTGGGCTTCTCATTGCCGGTGGGCTTTACAGCATTTCTCCAGTGGTGGTAGAAACGGATTTGCCTCACCTGGCTCCTGGTGTCACCCTGAAAGCGAAGCAGGGGCAACACCTCTGATTCCTGACATAACTCACACTCGCCAGCCCCACGGCCAGAGTGAACCTCTTCTGTGGAGACCAACACAGTGGACCACCTGGCTAGGCCAACAGCACCACGTCAGCCAGTGAGCTAACAGTGTCAGTGGAGGACTTCTCTACTGACCCAGAGGCGAGTGGAAGAGCAGCTCTCAGCATTGTGTCCTGCCCTTCTCAGGTCATCCTTACGGACGTAGATGTGGCGTAAAGGGGCAACAGCGAATCCTGCTGTCCTCCTCCTCTGTGAAGTCCGAGCCCTCGCCCCTGCCATGCCTTCCACTGTTGACACTTTGCTCTCTCCCCATGCTGCTCATCCTTCCGGTACTGGAGTTGGTGTCACTTCTCTAAGGGGAAAGCAATAAGAGGACAGGGACATCAGCAGTCGCTGAGTCAGCCAGATGAGCTGGGGACCCGCTGATCCATGCCTCTGGCAAATTAATTCTGGACTAACTGTTTGACTTTGCATTCAATATGGTACAAAACATAGCTAGGCACAGTGGCACACGCCTGTCATCCCAGAACTCTGGGAGGCTGAGGTGGGAAGATCACAAGTTCAAGCCCAGCCTGGACAACTTAGCCACTTAGCAAGACCCTGGCTCAAAATGAAAATTAAAAAATAATAATTTTAACGGTCTGAGAACTACCTCAGTGTGAAACCCTGGGTTCAATCCCCAACATTTCTCCCCTTTAAAAAAATTGGAAAACATGGTCCTGGGAACTTAGAGCTGGCATCTATTGAAGATGCCAAGTCCTGGTCCTCAGTAAAGTCAGATGCCACCGGAAGGAAGGCACACAGACAGCCAATGACAGCACCAGGTAGCATGGCTGTCATGGCAGGTGGCAACGTGCTGCAGAGGCTGGGATCTCTCCAGGAGCCAAGCAGGAAGGGTGAGCAGATTCTCAGCAGGGAGGTGGCAGGAAGAGCAAACTGAAGATTCAATGCGGGTGAAGGGCGTGGAGAGAGAGTGACCATGAAAGTTGTCTACTCACAGGAGCCAGAGAAGGCAGGGAGCAGGCGGGAGCAGTGTGTGGTCCTCGGTTCCCACAGAGGAAGGTTCAGTGAGAGGCACTGAGAAGTAAAGGTTTACCTCCTTTTGTAAAACAATGAATGGAATAATAGTGATATATGGCTAACATCATAAATTAGTAGACTATAAAAAGTGTATTTTTGGATGACATAGTTTTATGTACTGTAGTGAATGATAAAATTTTATTAATGCAATATGTTCATTGATTACATAATTTTCTGCCTCAGCCTTTTGGGATTACAGTCATGAGCCACTAAGCATAGTTATGTTTTCCATATTTTGATGAGTGGAATTTTATGAATGTCTATTCAAATTTAATGCAACAAAGTTAGTCCAAAAAATTAACAAATTCATTTAAAGTTTTAAAAACTGACACATTTAGGAGCTTAATTTTCTAACAACACAGTTAAAAGCAAGACTATTCACTCTTGGTGAATGCAAAATCACAAATGATCGCTGATAGCTTAATTTTCAGAATGACCCTTCTTAGTACAGCGTGCTGCCAAAGTGGGCACAGCATGGCCTTTTCAGGGTGCAACCTTCCTGGAATTGTTCAGGGCCTTTCACAGGTTGTGGCAACACTGGGGTGTATTTCCGGTGAACCACTGCATAAGATCAATTTTTGTGCATTGAGAGCTGATGGTTCTTGCAGAATATTTTTTTAAAGATTTGACTATTCATATAAATCAACTTTACACAAATATGAATTAAGTTTTAATGTACATTTATACAATGATTTTATTAGTTTCCTCTGACATTTCTTAAGCCTTGTAGAGTTTGTACAATAACTGAAATCAGCTTTACAAACTGCACATTTTCAGGATGCAGGTATGCATGCTCTACCTATGCAATCTCGGCTACGTGCTAACATCAGTTTAAAATATTTTTCCTTATGAAAGACTCATGTACAGTTTCATATGAAAAGAAAACTTTTCAGTCACACTACTGTCAAATTTTTTTTCCTATACTCTGAATACTTGTCTTACAGTGTTACAGCAATCTTCAAAACCAGAAATTTAAACATTTGCTAATATCTGAGGCCATGCGTGTGCACATTTGCACTGTTACCTTGCTCGTTGTGTTCTGTGTGGAGTCTCCAGAGCTTCTGGCCCAGGGTTCAGGTGGAGGTGCACACCGTGGCTCCACAGCTCACAGGCACCGGGACCGTGTCAGCCCTGACTGCATCCAACCCCCTCCTCTCCTGGGGCCTTTGTTTCTGTCTCTGCTGCTACCATCACCACTGCCTGTCTGAGTCCAAGGTTACAGCCTTGGTCACCCTCAGGGACCCACAGGCTCCAGACTGTCTGGCGCATATGCATCAGAAGGACAGACAAAAAGGGAAATGCAGCCACTTGCCCAACCATCCACTGCCAGGGCCTGAGCCCACACGTGTGCAGCTCGCCTCCTGGCCACCCCTCCGTTCTTGCCTATCCTCTGCTGCTTCCTGCAGTATCACCTCCACAGCCTAGGCTCAAAAATGAGGCCACTGAGGATTACAAGAAGCCCATGGCAGGGCAGAGAAGCACAGTCTAAGTGCACAGGGCCCCTCTTGAGAGCAGGAACCCTGTGGACGTTTGCTTCACAGTGTTGCAACTGTCTGTGACACTGGAAATGCAAAACCGTCTGAAGAAGTCCAGGAATTCCCCACGCATTCCAACGCACCGCCCATGTTTTCACTTCATAATTTACACTCTGGCCGCTTCGCAGAAAAGTCTCTAAAGTAGTGCGTGGACAGGTGTCAGACTTCTCTGAATGTCTCAAGAAAGAGTCTGTGACAGCCTTTGGGCAGAAAAGACTCTGAAGCAGGAGGACAGTGAGTCTGTATTGTAGCGAGGTTGCTCTGGTATCTACCCATTGAGTGACTGGCAGTCATGTCAGCCGATAATGAACTGTTCAGAGCCCAACAAGGTGGGGCAGTAACAAATTTAAGAAATGATTGCAGTATTTTTTTAATAAATGTGTAGTTAAAATTTTTAAAACATTATTTCTAATTCTCAAACAACCCCCCAAACTGGGCAGTAGTCCTACTTTGCAACAGAGGCAGCTGGAAGCCTTGGATCTAAACTTCCCATGGTGAGAGTAAGAACATAAACCCAAGCTTACTCCCAAGACACACCTGGGCCACTCGGAAGCTTGAGGAGCACCTTGAGATGGTGACACCCGGTGACAAGCTTGGGACGAGAGAAGGGCCTGTGATGTGGCACTTTCTCTTCCCCACCCTGTGTACTGCAAACCTCTCAGGCTAGTCCACATTTGCTTCTTCTGTATCCAGAAGACGAGTGACCCTGGAGAGCCAATCAATGCACGCCTTGATGACATTACCGCTCTATTGTGTAAGCACAGGGTGTGCCAAGTGGGAAGACTGTGTTTTCACCACACACGAAGAGATAACGGAACTCTGTGAGGGAGCGGACAGATGGGACAGGTTAGTCAGCTTGATTGTGGTGATTCTGTCACGATGTTTATGAATATTGAAACAAGTTGCATCTCTGACAGATATATACAATTCTTGTCAGTTACACCTCAATAAAGATGAAAAAGGCTCAGTGAAAGAGAAGCCTGGTCAGCATCCTGTCAGTAATTCTTCCCTCAACACCTATCTCACCACAGCCTTGCAGTGTTCAAATTAATTTGATTTGCTTTATTTTTTTCCTCCCCACCCGAAACTACCCTGCCTAGACTCCCTTCTAACTACAACATCACAACTTTACCCAAACAGCATGAGAAGTGCGAGTATTCTCCAAGCTGGGGCCACGCTATGCTCTTTCAGTTCAGGAATAGCCTATGAAGAACGAGGGAGAAATGGAAGAGAAAAGATGTAAATGAGCAAGGGGATTAGCACCCAGGCAGTATCCAATAAATGTCAACACCCGTCAGCCACAGGAAAGATGTCTGGAGGCTTTTCCATCACACACCGAGAGGGTGACTCCTTCAGCCCCAGCTGCTCACAGGGAGATGGAGTCCAGCCTCCTCCTCCACCACCTCACAGAAATGTGCTGAAGTCCACTCTGACGAAGACAGCAGGCCTGGTGTTTTAATAATGTAATCTCCTTATCTGTTGAACGATAAGACCTTGGAGAGTGATCCCATTGGAATATATTGTATTTGGTCATATGAAAAAACAATTGAGTATTTGATCCATCCAATTATCTTATCAGATCTTAGATCAGGTCTCCAAAGCCAATGACATTTAGTTATGTTTGAGAAAATCAGAAATTGTTTTGCAACAGTAAACTCCAAATGACCATTCGGTCTCACACTGCAGCAGCCCTTGTGAGATAAAGTTCACCTATATATTCAAGCCCTTGTAATGGAAGCTACTAGTGGGAGAGATGCACTCAGAGCCACTGAGTGCTGGCCTTGCACACACACAAGTTTCACATTTACATGCACAGTAACTGTTACTGCCTCCATTCTATGGCCAAGGAAATGGTAGCTCAGAGAAATAAAGCAACAGAATCTATCACCGCCACACCAGAACTTCATTTACATGAATGCTGTGTGTCAGAAGTCAGGACTTGCAAGTCACACACCTTTCACTTGTGTCACTGACAAAGCAGAGCAAAAGCTGCAGCATGAGGATAAACCCACTCGGTCAGACACAGAACCTTACAAAGACTGTTTCCATGGCATCTGCCTTGTGACCTTCTTCTGTCCTACAGATCGTATAAACTGAGTAAATCCTTGCTTCCAGCATTGAAAGGAAGTTGAAGTCATACAACAGGGCATCCATTTTCATAACAGGTTGTGAGAGTTTCTGCCTCTGACTGAACTGGGGAGTCAGTGCTCAGCCCACAAAACCCACATAATCTGGGAAACCCTGGTAAGAAGCCAGCATCTGGGGGTTGGCTACAGCTGTGCTCTGTGTACTCTGCTTAGGAGCAAAAGCGTGTTCTCCCAGTGATGAAAGAGCCCCGACCCATGGAACGCATGTGGTGCTGGAGTGCGGGCCCTGGAAGGCAGGGATTAAGGAGGCTGCCAAGCGCTGCTGGACCCAGCACAGCACTGAAAGATGTGTGTGTGCCCTGGGGAAGCATCTGAATGATGAGCAGCAGCAAAGGGCATGGAGTTCACTCTTTGAAAGGAAGACTAGAGGTTGGGGAGAATCTGATCCACTGAGCCGTGCTCTAGTCTCACGCCTTCCAGAGCCTTCGCCAAGTCCTCGCTCCTGCCACGCCTGGGCAGTCTCTGCCCATGGGGACCCCACACCTCATGGTCTGCTCTCCCCACTGACCTGCTGCTGCCCAGAGAGCACTGGCCCATCCCTCCGGTTCTCTCCATTGCTAGCTGTCCTCTCCTCCTCTCTGACACCCGCTGCTACTCAGCAAAGGACAGCACAGGGCGGCAGCGGTGCTGGAGAGGAGTGGGGCGCACCGCTCGAGGGTGCTCCCTCACAAGCCGGCAGGAAAGGCCTCTCTGTGGAGAAAGGGCACACCGAAGGACGCATCACCTCCCCAGACAGCCACATCTCGATTGTTTCCTTCTAACATTTTGTATAGGGCTGGAAATTTTCTCTATAAAATTGTAAGTACAATTGGCCAGTGAACGTAGGAAGAAATGCTCAATAGCATTGGCCACTCAAGAAATAAAAATTCAAGCAATGAGATTCCATCTTACCCCAGAAAGGTTGGCCATCATCAAACAAATGCTGATGAGGATGTGGAGGAAAAGGAGCCCTTCTACACTGTGGCTGAGAATGTAAACATGTACAACCAATGGAGATCAGTCTGGAGATGCCTCACGAAACTAAAACTAGCAATTCCATTTGACCCATCCAATCCCCTTCTAGGTATCTTCCCCAAAGAGTTAAAGGTATCATATTACACTGATACCTGCATACCCACGTTGATAGCAGCACAGCTCATAATAGCCCATAATCTTGGAAGCAGCCTACATGTCCATCAACAGATGAATGGCTTTTTAAAAATGTGGTATTTACACACCATGGAGTACTACTCTGCCATACAAAATAAACTTGAGTCATTTGTTGAAACATTGATACATGGGAAGACTATGATGTTGATTGCTTCCTGGCCTTTTGGCTAAGATCAAGTGTAAAGACTATAATGTTAGGTGAAACAATTCAGACACACAGGCTTAAATATTACATGGTTTCTCTTATATGAGAGCCCCAAAATGTAAGCAAAGAGCAAAACAAAAGATAGATAATATGAAGAGGAAGGAGAGAGCTTTCTCAGATGGGAAGAGGATCAAGAGATGGGGGCAGGAGTAGAGGGAAAAGGAATATAAAAAGGAATTAGGATGTGTTCATTCACATGTTCCAACACCACACAGGAATGCAAACAATTACGTAGCAAACATGGACTGATTGAAAAAACCCTCAGAAATTGAGATTATATACATTTCCAATAATTATAAATGTGATATACAATGTTTCTATATTATATATTTTATAATATGTATATGATTGACATTATTTATGTAATGCATATGTGAATGTGTGTATATATCTAACTGTTCACATATAGCTCTAGATATAAATATGGAAATAGTTGTATAGTCTATCTTCTTCATTTAAGATTATGCAATCTACATGTTCCCATTTTAATAAATATCTCTAAGAAACAAGATTTTTTAAACTTCTAATTGATGTGCCATCTTATAAATGTGATTGATTTAAATATTTTCCAATTGCTAAATAACTGGGTGGTCTCAGGTTTCTACTATCAAGATAAAATGTATAAATGTCTTGTATCAATTTTACCTGGGCGTTTGTTTTTATTTTCCTAGAACAATGTAGCTGCTTATGTGTATGTGTCTAACACTGAGCAGAACACTTTGCACGAACATGAGGTGGGCTCTTACATGACCGTTCGAGCTCACAGGAGAGGAAAGGGGGGAGCCAGGACTCAGAAGCAGGCAGCCTTGGTCAGCACAAAGCTCCCGGGCTCTGTTAACCCTGGACACAGATCAGAGGCTGTGGAGATTGGATTAATGAGTGTTTTTGATAGAAATAACCCCTGCATATAATAAAGCCTAAATTGCACCAAGTAATAATAGTAAATGCAAAATAAAATATTTATACTTTTTCTCCTCCCAGGTCCCATCTGGCTCCATTTTTTTCTCTTGTCCTAACTGCCATTACCATTTTTGGTACCTGTTGGTTGGTTCCCAGATCTATCACAGATGAGATGTACAGTCCGTTGGTCTGTCCCTGAGATCTTCTGTTGTTGTTTGGGGAGGGTACTGCATATTTAATCCAAGGCCTCTACACTGAGCTACAACCCCAGCACTCTATCTTGAGACAGGGTCTCACCAAGTCATCAAATGCTGGGCTGGGCTGGAACTTGTGATTCTTCTGCTGTAGATACCCAGAGTGCTGGGCCACCAGGCCGCCAGCTGAAGTCTTTCCTTCAGAGACAAAGCTGCTCATTTGAATGCGACATGGGCTTTCATGTCTCAGGTGCAACTGGGACACTTATGCTATGATGTTCAGCCTTTTCTGAGCACCCCATCACACGGACACATCTGTGACTTGAGACATGGTACCTAAGGGCCACCTTAGGGCACCCTTAAGGCCTCCTGTGGTCAATCCGGAGATGCTGCTTCATTTTGCCATTTTACAGTGGATTCTGCTTAGCTTCCCCAAACTTATACTTCTGTGAATTTGACAACCCCAGCTCACAAGGGACAGTCATGGTCACACAGTCATTTAGAGTCACAGTGGTCAAGTGCTCTCTCTCTACTGGGACTTGGTAGGGTGTCAGAAGTTGTTTCTGAAAGCTGTGTGATTCCACACTGCAGAGGGAATGATCTTAGCCCGGGATGCTCTGTGTCTTCGAGGCCATCTCCCACGGAAGTGTGCCATAACCACACATAACCAGGAAGCTGCCCTAGTGTGTTGCTCCCAGGAACATCGGATCACCACGTTTTCTTCACCACCACCATGCCTAAATGCTAGAGCCTGGCCTCTACTATGTTGGTATTTTATTGTCTCCATGGATTAGCTCTAATCCAGCATCTTCTAACATGTATCCAGACAGGCACAGCATAGCTACCACTGACCTTTTTGATGCAGGTGACCATTCACCAATGCTTTTTTCACAGCTTTGCTGGCATCCTACATCCAAAGATTGGTCATTTAAGAGTGTCCAAAACACCGCCACTTCCCCCAAATCTTGTGCAGCTACAAAAGGTTCCTCTCACTCCAGAGCTCCTCTAGGAATTGCTGAGGTTTCTGTTACAATTGTGCCACTCTTCATTTCCCTCCATGAAGTTCTATTTGCTTCTCCCTGAGCCCAAATACCCCAGAAAAGGAGGGGATTAATGAGTGAAAAGAACTTAATGAATGAAAGGCTTATTTTGACTTGTGGTTTCAGAGGTTTCAGTTCTTGCTTAGCTGGCTCCATTTATTTTAGACCCAGCGCAAGGCAGAAACGTTATGGAAGAAAGTCATAGCACAGGAGGCTTCTCACCTCATGGCAGCCAGGAAGCAGAAGGGAAGGGAAAGAGCCAGAGTGGAAGAGACAGGATCAGAAAATGGTCCCCGGGGTCACAGCCCCGCACCAATTACACTGTCACATTGTATCTCGTCGATGGATTGATCCACTCAAGGAAGTTCAGACCCCATTATCTCATCACTTCTGCAAACCCCACTTTGAATACAAGACTCAGATCTAAACCAAAGCACTCTCCCAAAAGCACTGGTCCCATAACAACCAGTCCACAGTAAGTGTTTGCATGCAAATCTCTGACTCGGAGTCTTCTTCCCAGCAACTAGGAAAGCAGATTCAGAGGTGAATCTGAGTAGGGGATGACCAATCTGCGCTCCCAGCATGGACAGCTCTCTTCCACTGAGACAAGGCTGAGAAGGACCAAGGCTGAGGTCTGCTGACTCTTAGCACGCCAGGAGCTGGAGAAGTGAGTGCTCCAGTCCTTGCAGAGGGAATCCAGGCAGCACATATTCATATGTTCCATCATGCTCTTGAGGGGTTTCTCTTGCAATCCTGAGTAATGATTTCCACCCAAGCCACCTTCCCGGGTAGGTCCTGCATCCCCACTGGCCAGGGAGAGGGAGATGGGCAGTGGCAGCTGCTCCCAGCCGGTCCCAGGCTCCACCTTCAGCCTGAGATCTCTGAAACGCATCAGACACCACTCCGGTTCAGCGGAGCTCACGGCATGCTGTGCGCTTACACGTGGACCAAGAATGTCTGGTTCCGAGGAGAAGCAGAGTCCACCCCCCAGCCCTATCCACAGCCACCCACCACAGACCCAGATTTCAGCCTGGCCTTCGCAGCGCAGGCCTCTCATAGACTGGTGAGCAAACTGGTTTCTAAGGAGGACACTTTTGCTAGTAGAGCAGTGTACGAAATGGAAAGGATTTGGCCAAGCATCCCGGAACAAGGTCAGCCCTTGACTGGTGCCACACAACCGGCATTCACAACACGTGTCAGGGGTGGGTGAGGAATATCGCATTCGTTCGATCTAAGAAACGGAGTGGGCTGGCTGCTCTGAAAAGCCATCTCGGCGTTGTTCCAGATCCGGCTCCCTTCTCACCTCCCTGGTCGACTCCAGCAGCTGTGTGGCCAGAGTCCCCGGACTCTCGCGTTCCTTTGCATCTCCGCACAGCAGAGCCAGCCAGCGCACCCCACCGAGTGGGACACGGTCGCAGACACCGGCTGAGGACCTAAAGGAGAAGAAGGAGGTTGTGGAAGAGGCGGAGAACAGAAGAGGGGCCCCTGCTAACGAGGAGAAGGTTGAGCGGGAGGAGGACCACAAGGTAGATGGGGAGGAGGAAGGTGACGGAGAGGAAGAGTTCGGAGATGAGCAGGAGGCAGAGGCGGCTACGGTGAGGACGACGAGGATGATGAAGTTGACACCAAGAGGCAGAAAACCGACGAGGATGACTGGACAGAAAAAAGGGAAAAGTTAAACTAGAAAAGGCCACTGTGACCGATGCACCCTCCACTTCACGCCTCTGCATCTAAACGTGGTCACCTTGGAGGAGAGAGGTGCCCGCTGGCAGCACCATCCGCAGACACCGCGCTCTCCACCACCCAACCAAACCACAAGGCAAAAAAGAACCAAAACTTCCGAGGCCCTGCTTTTTTCCTTAAAAGTACTTTTAAAAAGAAAATTTCTTTGTATTTTTATTTACATTTTATACTTTTGTGCATATTGCTAGGCGTCAGCCAGTTTCGATGATGGCAGATGACCAAACCAGCCTGCAGAGCCTTCTCTGTCCCACTTCCTTCGGACTTTACTTGCGGTGTGACCATGTTCATTATAATCTCAAAGGAGGAAAAAAACAGCTTGTAAAAATAGCAAAAACAACCTTATTCCAAGTATTCCAGTAACGTGCTTGTGTATGTACTTAGGTTTCTTTTTCTCCCTTTTTTCTCCGTAAAGTTGCTGGCTTGCGTTTTGTTTTGTTGTTGTTTTGGTTTGGTTTGCTTTGCTTTTGGCCCGTTTGATGTATGTGTGAAACAATGTTGTCCAACAACAATCCGGAATTTTGTTTTGCTGGGTTGTTCTTAAAAATGACATGACATGAAATGAAGGCCACGAGGGAGTGGCCAGGGAAGAAGCATCACCTGCTGGTGTACTGGGACCACCGCAGACTGGGACGGGAGGTCACACGCTCTGCACAGCTGCTCTCAGGACAGCAGAGCAGCCACGGCTGTGCAGATGCTGGCAGTCCCGCATGACCCTGCCTTCAGAGGCAAGATATGAACTCCTATTGATCCCGGGGTTCCTCTCCCGAGCAGCTGTCTGGCTCTGATGAGCATCAGTAACCTCAGGAGGCAAGGACAGAGCCAGGGGACCCAGGGGATGGCAGCATCTGCCGCCCGTCCATCATCTTTCCTGGCCAATCACAGCAGGCCATGGCTGTGTGGCCTGGGTCTGGCAGAGTCAGATGCAGAAGTCTTTGCTACTCAGGGCTGTATGAGAAACAAAGGACGCCTGAGGGGAATAAAAGAATGAAAGAACAGGATACAGTCAGCCAGGTGGTCATGGGCACACTGTGTCCTCTGGGCTCTCTCCAGATGCCTGGCATTTCTTGGCACCCAGCCACTGCCCCCAGCCCTTCACTGGGGCTTAGGGTCTCCACATCCTTGCACAGCAAGCCTTTGGGAGTGACAGGGTTATACTGGAAATAAAAACCGATATGTGGAACAGGCTGAAAGCCTCATCATTGTCCTGAGGTTAACTTGGGAAGCCTTGGGAAGAGCCTTGGGTCCCTTGGTGCCATAGAAGGTCATTTAGGTAAGGTGAGTGATGGTCAGACACTTCTTCAAATGTTTTCAAAGTGACCCCAATTCTCCCGTGTCCAGGATGTCTGCGTGTCTTTCAGGGTTGCCACCATTATTTTCACGTTTTATCTCTCAAAAAACTTATAGTTATGAATATTGATAGTAATTTAATTAAATTCTTTTTGAGACAAACAGAGCATTCATGAAGGCTCCATATTCTCAACTTCATCTGTAAATCTACGAAGCAAGAATAGTATGTTGTCATCCCTGTTTTAAAGATTAAAAACACAGAGAGTCCAAAGAGGCATGACCCAGGTAGCAAAGCAAGCAGACCAAGGCAGAACTGGACCTCAGATGCTGTGCTTCCAAGGAAAGCCTCTTCTGAGCCTGAGACCCATATTCTCCTGTCCTATCCACAGCTTTCACAACATCATCCACTGTGGTCCAGAAGCAGGAACATGGGAAACACAGCCCCTAAGGGGGCTGGCACCTGTCACTTTGGTGAATGGAGTTGCATCCGTAAGAGCAGTGAACACGTGTGTGTGTGTGTGTGTGTGTGTGTGTGTGTGCATGTGCAGTTGTAATGAAACTGCACTCCTACTCACTATGCCAGAAATGAATGACATGGGGTTCCCTGAGTAATCTCAGTCCCTTTATGAGCAACATCCCTCCTCTTTGGAGATTTAGTAGCTTTTTCTCAAATTTTTCAGAACTGAAAAGGGAAGAGTGGATCAATGACGCTGATACTGAGAAGATCTGCAGAACAGATGGTTGTGTATGTGTGTGGTGGGGAGAAAGCAAGGAAGAAAAGGGGAGATGGCTTTTCAAAGTAACATGAGCCACTTTATCAGACCACAGAAAACAATTCTCAATATTTAAGAGAGAATTTATTTAGAAAAACATTCAGATATGGCAGAGTATGCCCAGAGCAGAAAGTTAGTGGCCTTCAAACTACTGTCAACTTCCAATAAGAGCCATGTTTTCAGTTTACCTCCCTCAGGACCTATGCTTTTAGATGTTCTTTCCTTTATTCCTCTTTTCATAAACTGTAGAACATGACCTATGACTATAAAACTTCTCTACCCCCTCAAAAACGTAAGAAAAAATAACTCCACTGCTTAAAACAAATAATAAAACAGCATGACCAATGAGTATCTCATTATTTTGAGGACAATCCTCTTGTGTTTTGACTTCCCGCACCAATTAAGAAATATGGATTAGACACGAAGCTCGCACAGCCTTTCACAGGCACTCAGAATAACTCTAAGCAAACTGTGCTGGAGTATGTGACAAACCACATAACAGTCCATAACAGATCCATGAAGGAAAAAGAATAGCAATACTTGACCTGTTCTAGACTAGTGTCTGAAAGATTGTTAGCATGAGTTAATTGAGAATGTATGACAGTGCAACTTTCACTCAGGTGCTTATCCCTCTCTCTACTAGCAACAGCCTCTGGATCTTCCTTAACTCATTCCAGGACAACCTCAAATCCAGAGAAATTACAAAGCTCAGAGTGGTTTTCCATTGCCATTTTATGTCTCACAAACAATCTCCAAGACCAGCTTTCATCAATTAAGCTAGTGTTGACAGGAAGCACTGAGTGGAGAGAACACAAAACTTCACCTGCACACGCTAAAGAGTGCACATACGAATTCTAGAACTGAAAGGAACTGAATTACAGCCCACCAGAGGAGCAGACAAAGAGATCAAATATCAGCATATAATATTAGTATAATGTCATTAAAACACTAATATTATCTTAGAAATATCTGTTCATTTCAGATGCCCATTTTTGAATTGGGTCTTTATATTTGGGGGTCTGATTTTTTTGAGTTCTTTATATATTCTAGATAATAGTCCTTTGTCTGAGGGGCAGCTGGTAAAAATTTTTTCCCACACTGTAGGTTGTCTTTTAGTTCTATTGATGGTTTCTTTTGCAGTGCAGTTCCCAGTTGTTGATGGTTTCTGCTAGTTCCCATACTACTGAGGATTTGTTCATAAAGTCTTTTCCTATGCCAATGTCTTCAAGAGTTCTGCCTAACTTATCTTCCAGCAAATTTAGTGTCTCTATTTTAATATTTAGATCTTTAACCCACTTGGATTTTAGTTCAGTGCCTAGTGAAAGATAAGGGTCTCGCTTTAATCTTCAGCAGGTTGAGATCCAATTTTTCCAACAACATTTATGAAAGAGGCTATCTTTCCTCCAGTGAGGGTGGTCAGCTCATTTGTCAAAGATGAAGTAGCTGAGTATATCTGGAGTTGTTTCTGTGTCTTCCAATCTATTCCACTGATCCTCAGGTCTGTTTCTTTGCCAGTACCATGCTGTTTTTATCACAGTGGCTTTGTAGTAGTTTCAAATTGGGAAATGTTATACCCACTGCCATGTATCTGTTGCCTAGGATGGCTTTTGCTATTCTAGCTCTCTTCTGGTTCCAAATGAATTTTTGGATTCTTTTTTCTAGTTCTGTGAAATGTAGTGTTGAAATTTCAATTGGCATTGCATTGAATCTGTATAGCAGTTTTGGTAGTATGACCATTTTCACTATGTTGATTCTTCCTACCCAGGAGCAGGGGATATCTTTCCATTTTCTTATCTCCTTTTTGGTCTCTTTTTTTCAGAGTGCTGTAGTTTTCAGTGTAGAGGTCTTTTGCTTCTTTTGTTGGATTGATTCCCAGTTACTTCTTTTTTTTTTGGACGCTATTGTGAAAGGAATTGTTTCCCTAATTTCTCATTTAGTGAGTCTGTTATTTGTGGACAAGAAGGCTATTGATTTTTGAGTGTTGACCTTGCACACAGCTACTCTGATGAAATTGTCAATTAACTAGAAGTCTTTTGGTGGAGTTTTTTGGGTCTTTGATGTAGAGTATCATATCATCAGCAAATAATGACAGTTTAACTTCTTCCTTTGCTATCTTTATTGCTTTAATTTTTTTATCTTGTCTAATTGCTGTGGCTAATGTTTCCAGAACTATATTAAAGAGGAGTGGTGATAGTTGGCATCCTTATCTTGTTCCTGATTTTAACGTGAAGGTTTTCAGTTTTGGCCATTTAATATGATGTTGGCTGTTAGTTTTTCATAGATAGGCTTTATTAAGTTGAGATACAGACCAACTATTCCAATTTTTTGCAGGGTTTTTATCATGAATGGGTGTTAAATTTTGTTAAACGCTTTTTCTGCATCTATTGAGAGGGTCATATGGTTTTTGTCCTTGACTCTGTTAAGATAGTGTATTACATTTATTGACTTACCTATGTTGAATCATCCTTGCATCCCCGGTATAAATCCAACTTGGTCAGGGTGTATGATCTTCTTCATGATCCTCTGTATTCTGATACAATTTGAAAACACCTGTGCCATTCAGAATGACTAGACTGAACCAGAGACAGAAGTCCTGTTGTGCCTGAGGTAGTGACACGCAACCAGTAACCCCAGCACTGGTGAGTCCAAGGCAAGAAGGTCACAAATGTAAGGCCATCCTGGGCTACATGGAGAGTTCAAGGCTGGTCTAATATGCAAAACAAGACCCTGCCCCCCAAAAAAAGAAAAAAGAAAAACTCAATCTCCAGTACCAAAAAAAAAAAACAAGAAACACAAGGCGGGGAAAAGGCATTTTGAAAAGTTAACTTAGTTGAGACATGAGATGTACAAGAAGGGTTAATTTCAGAAGATCTTTGAACAAATTATGGGCATGGGCAAGGAAATGAAATTAATTTTGAACTTTTGATAGCCATATTTGTTGGTATGAATATTGTATACTATGAGCAATATTAGCAAAAATTACCAAAGAGCAGATACTACAGTAGTCATTTTTAAGATTTCACTTTTTAAACTGAAAGATAATGTTTAATTAAAATGTTAAAGTTACTTGTCAGCTTTCCTATTGCTGGTAGAAAAATACCTTGACATCCACAATTTAAAGAAGAATTTTAATTTGGCTCACAGCTTCAGAAGATTCAGTCCATGGTAAAATTCGACCCAAGGCAGGAGTAACCCACTAATGAGTGTAGTGCCCCCATGGTCCAACCACTTCTTCAGGAGCCTTTAATCCAGTCAAGTTGACAATGAAATTTAGCTACCACATTCCACCCCTGATCAACACAACACACAAAAACATTTCCTTAAACCATGCTTCATCTCAAATACAGATAATAACAACATCATAATTGCACCAAACATGATGTAACTATCCTGCGTACAGAAGAAAATGCATTAATCCTTTTTACAAAGTCTCAATAACACCAGCATTTCTCAAAAGTCCAAGTCAAAGTCTCCTCTGAGGCTCAAGGCAAACCCTTAGCTAGGAATCCCTGCAAAATTTAACAAATAGTTAAGTTAGATATTCCCAATATACAATGGCATAGAAGAAACATTATCATTGTAAAAGGGAGGAATGGGGTCATAGGAAAGACTTAGACCAAAGCAAGACAGAAATCCAGCACGGCAAACACTAAGTCCTGTGGCTCCATGTCCAGCATCCAAGGCATGTGGAAATGAGCTGTGAGTCCCAGAGGGCTTGGGAAGCTCAGTCCCTACAGTCTTGTCAGCTGTAGGCCACACAGCCTCTCTCTAGGGGTGTCTGCCTGGGGCTTTCCTTGGCAGACGCCTCATGTCCCCAGCTTCATTTCCACAGCTCCACACTGCCCTTTTGAGGGGCTCTTTGCCTGTCTCTGAGACCTTCTTTTGACACACGTGTGGAATCCTGCATGGTCTCACAACTATTGCATTCTATATTCCTAAAAAAGCAGCCTCACATGGACACTGCCAAGGTCTGATGTCAATATGAGCAGTAGCTGAGCCCTTTTGGACCATAAGTGTAGTAGTCTCTGAGTGTGGGGTAGTTGATTGTGGTGAAAAGAATTTTTCTTTTTCTTTTTTTGTACAGGGAATCAAACTCAGGGCGTCTTGACTGCCAGGCACTGCACCACTGAGCTGCATCTCCTGCCCTGGACAAATCTTGAGAAACCAGTTCCCTAGGTGGCCCTCGTACAGCAGCGGGACCAGGGCTGTCTTCTGAAACGAAAGGTTTCCACTGCTACACTCATGGGCTGCCCGTAATGCATCCTTTTTTTTTTTTTGCCTTAGTTCAATAATAATTTAATCCACTTGCCTTTTTTGCCAAATTTAAGTCATAAATCCAGGGCTGTCTTCTGAAACGAAAGGTTTCCACTGCTACACTCATGGGCTGCCCGTAATGCATCTTTTTTTTTTTTTTGCCTTAGTTCAATAATAATTTAATCCACTTGCATTTTTTTGCCAAATTTAAGTCATAAATATAGCTTCACATGTAAATTTCATTTGTTGTTATAAAGTATGTTTTCAGAGTAGGAAGGTGGAGCTGAATCTGTTTATCAGTTAGCTTGATGTTTTTTTTTTTTGTACCAGGAATTAAACTTGGGACCTTCAGTTAGTTTGATTTTATTTTTATTTAAATTTTATTGAGTTTATTGGTACATTTTAGGGATACAATACAGTTACATTCATTGTTGGGATCATGTACCTTTACATGGCAAGTCTTGATTCTCATTTTTCCCCTTACCTCTGCCCTCCCTTCACCCCCTCCTCCCCTCCCCATCTACAAACACTTTATTTTCATCTTTTCATTCTCTCACATTTTTTTATTTTCCCTTTTTGTTCTTCCCCTACGTACCACACCTTCCTGACACCTTTAGCTCCTTTCTTCAAATTTCTAAATGTCAGTAATCTTATTAGAATCTTATGCATTGTTGCAGAATATTCACACCAGGGAAACTATTTGGTATTTACATATGTGTGACTTATTTATTTCACTTAGGAGTATATCTTCAATATGTATCCATTTTCCTATGAATGAATCTATTCTCTCGCTCTTTATGGCTGAGTAATATTCCATTTTATAGAAAAACCACAACTTCTTTATCCAGTTTCCAACAGATGG